>NW_011888859.1:833632-849578 GCF_000151845.1 Pteropus vampyrus | reverse complement strand
GGTCTCTGGTCTGTTGAACCAGCAAGGGAGTAACTTGCACGTTTTTAACCATGCCTTACCCTTTCCTGGCCGTACAATCTGGGGGGCCCTGGGGGTACCCATCAAAAAAAATTACTTAATTAAAAACTATGTGGTCTCCATGGACCTGGGTTTGAGCCTTATGACTGCAGTCACTCTGGAATGAAGCCACAACCAAAAAATCGTAGGGTAGAAGTGGCCGTACTTAAAATATGCAATCAGTACTCGCTGCATCCCATCCCCCTTGCCACTGGACCCACCTTCCCCAGCCTCCCAGTCTGAATTCCTCATCTTTCACCAAGACAGTCCCAAATGATGATTGATGTAAGGAATGCAATAAAACGATACCAAAGTTTTAGTCCTTTCCAACAATGTAATGAAATCAGGCACACTGGCACAGGTCCATAGGAAAGGAATCAAAGCTGGATATCGTGATCAATGCTTCAAAGAAGTTGAGCTGAGTTCAAAAGAACTGAGGCTGTGGACAAGCACTGATACCATTCCTGCAGATACTGACGGTCTCTTCCGCTAATGCATCACTGCTGACAGCGCTAAGCGTGGGGAAAATGGTAACGTTCGGACCGATTTGAGTACGTTCCTAAAATTTTAGCTTTTATACACTGTCAAGTTATACACCGTCTTAGGTTGTACGTAAACAATTTTTAAGTTAAAAAATGTATGCAGTTCATACCAAGCTAAGAAATTTCTTTTTAGCTTTTGGAAAAGAAATTGGGCTCTCCACTCAGAATGTTGAGAGCTGTCTCCTGGGATTAGTGGATGAGGACATTAAAGGCCTGAAAAAGTACTGAAAAAGAATGAAGGTCAGTGAGCAGGCTGAAAAGCATGTGGATGTTGTAACTGAGCCCTCGGTTTCAGAAGAACCTGACCCACAGCAGCTACCTGGGGCCATGAGGAAATGCCTCAGGATTTGAACGATCTGGCAGTGTTATTAACCATGTCCAGGAACAAAAAGTGGAAAACGATACTGGGAAATCCTGAGGTGTCTCCATCTTCATCACCGATAGGATCTTGGCTCAAGTTCCTCCTAATGAATGGGTCACTGGACAAAAGGCATCGGTGCCCTGCAAAATCACAATGTGGCCTTTCTAGTTCAGAGTGGTCAGGCCAAGCATGCCTTTTTGGCTAGTTAGGAGAATTGGCATAAGCTTTCCTCGGTCATATTTTGATTTAATCAAAACAGTGTTGTTATCAGATCTGCATTCTAGCTGTAATTTTGGTTTGTTTACCCAGAAGTCTCCTCTGTTGCCAACGGAGGGAACCAGAATTGTGTCATCTGTTTAGCATTACTCATCTCTTTCATGTGGCGATGCCTGAGAATGAACTTGTTATTCAAATGCTACTTTCAAGTCCTCTTGCATCTCCCTTAGAGCCTCCTTAAAAGTTACAAACGCGCGATCAAGAATAATCATCCACTGTTTATGTGCTCCAGAAGTCCACAGGCAGTACACAGGACACATCGGAGCTCATTCGGTGGGTGTCAGCACGACATCAGCAGCAAGAAAAGCCATCAGTGGTGATGAGATGCCCAGCTGGCAAGCTGCCACTATGTTCCAGTTTCTGGAGAAGAACTGACCGCATGGTGAGTGTGGGTCCCTGGGTTTGAGAGACTTCATTCATTCCAGGAGCACATGGACATGTGCGCTTATGTATGTAGTTAGCTACCTGTGTATATTTATGTTTTAAACACAATCTTATTTCCAGTGTTATCAGGCAATAAGCTGATATCTATTATAAACCTAACAAAAACTGTGATTAAAAATGATTAAATAATTTTCAACTGGTCAAACTAATATAATTTGGTTTATTATAATCAAATTGATGTTTTTAACACTAATATGGACTAAAGACCTACACACTGCTTTAATAAGCTGAGTATGAAAGGAATCAGATGAGTAACTGTAGGAATTTTGTGGGAATAAGGTGAGAAACCTTAACTGAGAGGACTCGGGTTTGGGGGGAGGGGTGATGATAGGGGAGACTCAAGCATCACAAAAGGAGGGGCCAGCGGTAAGACTAAAAACCAACCCACTGTTCCTGTGTTTCTTTATAAGCCAAACATCATTTTAAAAAATCCAATGCTATCAACCATTGTGAATACGGAAATCTCTCTTTGAAGTAGAAAATTAATTCCCATGGGACAGAATCCATTCAACATGAAAATGCATAAATTCAGTGTTACATTTTTAAATGACATTGTACATTTAAATACAGGTCAACATCTACCTATAATTAAACAAACAGTTTTTGCCCGTGGGAGATACCTGATTTATTCACTCTCCAGACCAGGTACAGTCTGAGCGCTAGTCTGGTGGTCTCATAACCGGGGAGGTGACTCGATGTGGTACATCTAGGAATGTCCCTGCCTCACCCCCTGCATGGCAGTCGCCCCCTGGCTGGACACAGTGTTGGGTCAGGACTGGGACATGAGGCAAACAGGGTATATCAGGAGATTCCTGAATACTGATATGCAGAGAGAGAGGGGAGAGAGAGAGGGTTGCTCTTTCTTTCGGAAACGGAGCTTGAAATAGGCCACACGTTGCCATGGAGGGCATCATTCAGAGGGAGGCAGGGCTGAGAAATAGGGAGCAAAAGCCAGAATCCTGAACTCAGCTGTGGCTCAAGCCAGACAGCCAGACGTTTTCGTAATGTGGGTCAATTCATTCCCTCATTCTGTGTAAACTTGAGTTGAGTTTCTCTTACTTGCACCAAAAGAGAGTTCTGACAAACACAGCGAGTGTCAGGTCTCACTGGCCGGGAAGGACTCTGCCCAGTTCCACCAGGGCCCTCAGCCTGGAGAAGGGGAAGCGCTGGAGGGAGGCAGGAGAGCTGGGAGGAGCCGCCAGCGCCAGCAGAGGCAGAGCTGTGGTGGCCTGAGTTCCCAGGCAGAAAGGAGGGTCACCGTATCCAGCTCATTCGTTTGTCTGAAAAGCTCTCCTTTTTGCTAACACATCCTCAGCTGTCAGACCGGGCTGGCATTTCAGATTCTCCTACATTAAATCACTTAAGGTGCAAAGGTGCAAAACAGGAAAGAAGTATGCAGGAGGTCACAGCCACCATCTGTGGTCTGCCTCCATGCGGGTCTTTTGTTGTTCATTTCTTTTCATTTATTTTATATACCACATGTGAGTGAAATCATACAGTGTTTGTCTTTTTCCACCTGACTTATTTCATTTGGCGTAATACCCTCAAGGTCTACCCATGTCATAAATGGCAGGGTTTCATCTTTTTTATGGTTGAGTAGTATTCCCTTACGTGTATATGTGTGTGTATGTGTATACTATGTATTATATACAGGTGTTAAATTGTAATTTATAATGTTAAGTACCTTTAACTTACATAATGTTATAAACAAATGTTACTTCAATAATAATAAAAGAACATTAGCACATTTTTCAAGAGTAGCAAACACCTGCTACCTTGAAAAGTTATAAGCTATGATTTAGTTTAATATTTTAAGTGTTTCTCTTTTTTTGAGCATTGGTTCACTATTAGACCAATCTTTACTAAATCGGAAAACACACAAACACCTATTTCCAACAAGGTAAACAATTTAACACTTTGAGGGAATTTATCAGGAATTTAAAAAATGGCATAAAGAGAAAGTTTAGATTTATGGCATACAAAGTGAATTTCTTTGGAAGTAAACTCTATAAGTGAAATCAGATTTTTTAGAGACAACTCCTCAAATTGCCTATTTTTGCCAAACAGCCTGATTTTCATTCTTTGGTCTGTTAAGACAAACAATTTAATTATGTAGTTTGAGAAACTCTCAATCTGTGAGTTCATCCAGGAGTGGCCTGGTCCCAGCGGAAAGACTCATGACAAAGATACACTGAATATCTTTTAATATTCTAAGTAGCATGTGTCAAAAATGAACAGTCCCGGAAAAGCTCTCTTAACTCCCTACAGCAACTATAATATTGCACTGTGCTTTATTCAAATTATTGACCTCTTAAAAAAAAAAAATTGGAACACATATCAGATCTTTGGTTATAAAGGTATATTTCAAGCACCTCATTAACTTCCAACTTGAGGCCAGATAATGTAAGGCGACAGCTGGTATTACTGCCCCTTCCCACTCTTGACATTTGGATGTTTAATTATTCTATTCACTTCGCTGTCTAAATATGTTTGTATAAGTTTGTAACAGTATCAGATGGAAGGCTTCATGAATTTGTCAATATTATTTTTGGCTAGCTTAATGGAAAGGAAACATGCTATGCTAAAAGCACAACATTTTTGAACAGGGAAATAAGCAAACTGTCCTTACATCTGCATAAGACATATTTGTTGGTAAAGTATAAAAGAAAAAAAGAAAGATAGGCGTTTAACTAGATTACTCATCTTACGAAATATTCAGCCTTTC
Source organism: Pteropus vampyrus (assembly GCF_000151845.1). Lineage (NCBI taxonomy): Eukaryota > Metazoa > Chordata > Mammalia > Chiroptera > Pteropodidae > Pteropus > Pteropus vampyrus. The sequence continues at coordinate 845,173 of NW_011888859.1, read as the reverse complement.
TCCTATGCTATGCTGCACAACATCAATTAATCATGTTTGAAGGCTGGAAGAAGACTTTAGATGACAAATGATGCAGTAAATGAAGCTGAGATAAAGATTGAAGAGAGAAACATTTGATTGATTTAAAAACTTATATCTTGAGACTATACGAATGAATGCAACTTGTTTTAAAATCCACATTCCTCCATCATGTTTGACTTTGCGTGTATTTATTTCATGATACCCGTAGACAACCTGGAATGAGGCAAAACTGCCTCATGACCATGCAACAAGTAACAAACACTTCTAAAAGCATCCATAAAAAGGCTAGAGTGGGCATCACACAAGGTTGCTCTTTTAGATGCCAAAGTTACCTCTTAAGACCAAAGCCAAATTCCATGAGTTAAGCTAAACAGATATCTTATAGAGCATCAGTCATATTGCTTTCTAGTACTCTTCTATCCAAGTTTTAGGGCACCAACGAATGAAATCTGAAACTAAATAAATATGCAGCAATTTCGTTTTACAGTTTTCAATTTCCACTCTATCCTTTATCAGAGCTTCAAGCAAATAATTAACTTGTTTTGAGTTTGGCTTATTTTCTTTTCCCATATCCAATGGGTCACTCTTGCCCCCAACACACTCGTGGTCGACATATCTGTATTTATCTCTTTCTTGTCCCTAGAGTATAAATAACTTGAGGGCAAAGACTTTGTCAAAGTCTTCATTGATCATTTTAATAATCAAGGTGACTCAGAGGATGCTTAGGAATTCCTTCCAGGTGGAGGCCCTGAGGTGGTCCACCCGACTCTTCAGGGTCCAAGCGTGAGGTTCCCTGTGAAACAGGTGCATTAAGCGAACTTACAAAAGGCCTGTTTTACAATCGAAATGCCACTGCATTCATTTACGGACACTATATGACTGTGCCATTTTGACAGGTGGTACGGAATGATGGGAAGAGCAAAAGACTCGAAACAAAAAACGCGCAGCTGAGCCAAGTCACTCACGGGGCCTCGGCTTTCTCATTTATGTATCGGGAAAGCTGAACGAGATGCTCTCCAGCTCGGTGGTTTGGAGAAAACACTGAGTTGGGCTTTCTGTCTGTGTGACCTCAGTTTTGATAACCATTTAAGGTGATAGCAACTCCAGAATCTTTAATTTACAGCAGAGATCTCTTTATCAAACCCCACTGTCCAGTGGACATGTTCGCTTCAACTTATAACAAATGCTTTACTCTACAATGTTCAAAGCTGAATTCATTATTGTGCAGAAAAAGTTAACATGGCAAGGCTGAGAATGCTGTCGTTAGACCTGCTCGCGAGGTTGGTGTCTGAGAACGTGGATGTTGGGAGGGCTCCCACCATGCTAACTAGAGGTGGCTACAGCATGGCTTACACTCAACACTCATTTCCCTTCTGGGACTCTGGAATATGGAAGGTGCCAGGCAGAGGGAGCCTATGTGACCCCAACAAAAACCCTCCACGCTGAGTCTCTAACGAGCTTCCCTGGTAGAGGACATTGCACGTGTGTTGTCACACTCGACTCCCCTGGGAGAGGCCTCTTGGATGCGCGTGCTTGGTTTCCTCTGGACTCCTTTGCTGATCTGGCTTTCTATCCATAGCCCTGAGGGTGACTATGTGCTTAGTTTGTGAGTCTCTGAATCTGGGGGGGGTCTCAAGTTCCCTCAACTCAGTTATCTTCCTCCTAAAGCTGGTTTTTCCTCCTTTATCTAAGGAAATGACCAACCAGACCCACCAGGGAACAAGTCAGAAATTGGAGCCATTCTTGAATTCTCTCATCCCCTCTCCTGTTCACTGAGCCCAGTTCATTCTGCCCCATAATAGCTCTCACACCCGTCCTCCTCTCGTCCTCTGCCTCAGTCTAGGCCTGTGCATTTCCTGCCTTCGTAGCCACTACCACTTACCTGGTCTTCATGCCTCTAATCTCTGCTCTTTCCGCTCCACCCTCCAGCCTGCTGCCTGAGCGATCTTTCTAAAATGCCAACAGAATTATGATACTGCTCTGCTCAACATCCCCAGGCCCAGCAGGATAAAGATCCGAATCCTGAGCTTGACCTCCAGGGCCTCACATGACCTGGGCCTTGCCTCCCCGCCCAGGGTCATTGCTCACATTCATCTTAAGATTCCTGTTGTCCGCATATGCGATCATCTTATTACAGGACCTTAGCAGTGCCCTCTCAGACCTCGGTGCATTATGTGGGCTGCCTTTCTGTTCCATATCACCTGGCTAACCTGTTCTCATTCATCGCGATTGTGTTCAGGAAACCCCATGCCCAGCCTGACCTGCCCTCAGTGCGATCTGCTCCCTGGGCTCTGTGGCACCTCAGTGTCCCTCTGTCTTTAAGAGGGAATGGGTTTCTTTAAGTATCTATTTACAGTTGTCCCTCGTATCCATGGGGGACTGGGTTCCAGGAACCTCTGTGGATACTAGAATCCATGGATGCTCAAATCCTTTGTGGGCCCTTTGTGTCTACATGGTCCACATCTGTGGATACAGAGGGCTGACGACATTTAACTTGTGTCCCTCATTAGCCTGGGAACAACTCCAGGACAAGGTCCAGGCCTTGCTGTTGCTTTGTTTGTTGTCCGTCATGGCTTAGTGCACAGCACTCTTCAATGCATGCTGAATGAGCGAATCAAAAATAAGGCATTTGCGTGGTCCCATAGGGATGCATTCATTAAGCTAAAATGACCTAATGAGTCATGACTGTTTGCCTGAGTATCTGGTCTATCTAAAGGAACAGGATCAGTCATTTGCAATGAGAGAATTCTCTCACCTGGCCTCTCTTGATGACAATAAAACCTTATTCCCCAGTGCTCCCTTTTCTGAATCCCACATGGTCCTATACATCCTGCTGTCCATACCTCGCCAGAGGCAATGCATTTGATTCTGCACTACGTAAATATTAACTGAGTTGTCTCAGCAGATTTTCCTGAGTTGCTTCCCACAGATTCAGCACTGTTTATCTTAGAGATGTCCGCTTGGTGACCTTGGCCTGCTTTGCCCTTCACTTAAATCCTAATGTCCTTCTCCAAGTCTCTACTGTTCTCTCCCTAAATTACATGAAGAATTTGAGTCTGGAACCAAGTAAAGCCAAAATCCATTGACAGTAGAGACTTACTCGTAAATAAAATGGATGACTCTCCAGTGCATCATGTAATATACTGGGGACGAGCCCTTCTTTACTATCTCGTGGCTGATCTATACATGCCTGCGGGACAGGGAGCACAGCCAGCCCCTGGACCGGGTATTTTAAACACAGTGTCAGGGACACATGAGAAACTGCACTGGGAAATGCCAATCTCCATAGTAGTTTGGTTAGTGAGAATATTTAATATCTCTAATAATTTTCAGGATTAAAAATCATTTAACAAAATGGTAAGAGAAGAGCCCTCCTACTTCGGGAAGCACCTGATACCTTTGATGGCAGCTTCGGTAGTTGTCATTTCTCATCAAAAAGAACAACATTCTCAGATTTTATGTTCTGATTTTATGAAAACACCAGTCAACACCCAGTTAAGAACTACAGACTCCGGGAGCTGAGAGAGACCGGAGGACATCCCCTCAGCAGGGGTGAGGGGCCCGCTCTGTGGCAGAGGGAGGATTTCTGAGTCCAGATGTCTTACTTTCCTGTTCAGTGTGCTCACGACTGCACTGCCCTGCCTTTCACTGAGATGGTCTCTCACTTTTGGTTAAAAAAAAAAAAAAAGTTCCTTTAGGAGCTTTGTGAAATGCATGATACCGGTGACGTGCTATCAAATAATCAAAACAGTGAAAAACAATCCTTGGTCTACAGCTCCACATGCCCCTCCACGCAACTCACTTGACCAGGCCACACCCAGTCACGCAGGCAGCGGCAGGAGCCCCAGAAGGAAGGAGACCAGGACTTTGCTGTAGAAATGGGCCTGGGTGTGCCTGAGCCACAGCTCTCCCTTCTCGCGGGGCCACATTACATAGACACCCATAAACCATAATTTTCATGATACGGCTCTATCATAAATTTCATGATACAGGGTTAAATAGGCCTCTGTAGGCTAATTACCATCTATCATACTGAAAAATTTGCAAAGGTATAATGGAATTAATGACTCTTGCTGGCCCTCAGCCTGTAGGTCATCCTTAAAAGCAAGCAAACAAAACACACATTTCTGCAAAGCATACTGACAAATTTCTGTAAGATCAGAAATGCAGCCTCTCCACCGCTAGTACAAAGGCCAAAAACGGACGTGACAGACGCTGACAATCAATGCTCCCACACTTCTTGCTCTTCTCCAAACCCCGACATGGCCTTGACCCTCCCAGAGTGTCAAGGACTCTAGATACACATCTTTCTCATCTCCCTTTGTGAAGCTATTTATATTTCATTAAAACATCAATGTGATAAATCAGCTTCAGTTCTAACTAGGTACAGAAATGAAACAGGAAAAGAACTTAAAAACAAACCCTCAGTACATAAGCCGTGGGTTGTCTGTGAGCAGCAATGGAAAGAGGGATTTTGTACACTGCTTTCCTCCAGGGTAAAACCATTCCCTGGAGTGTTTTAATTGAGAAAGATAAGGTAGGAATCACCATCCTACTGTGTCCTTTTTCTTGAAAGTCTAGATCTCTTAGGTCCCGGCTCATTCTGGAGTGGTATCATGATTTGTATCTTGTCTCTCTAATCTACTGTGTGTCTGTTCTAGAAAGGGGAGATTTTCAGCAAAGAATTTGAGGAAGCATACCTTATAAGAAAATTTAAGAATCAGGTTGCTAGAAATCAGGATCATGGAAAATATATGTTGAATAAAAGTCTAGATCCAGCAGGAAAGTAGATATGTGGTCCAGGCAACCTACAATTGTTAGAGCTGAGCTCTGCGTTAGTTTTAGAACCTCTTGACAACAAAAGCAAAAGGGGACACAACTGTCACTCAGGACTGGAAGAAATTCATTCAGTAACTAGAACCTATTGTGTGCTACGTGCTGGGCCTGGCATCTGGAACTCAGAGACAAACAGGATGAGGTCCCCGCCCTCCCAGGACTGACTGCTTTCTGGGGAATGAGACAGGCACACAGGCTTGATCACTAGGGGTTAGTCCCATGTGCAAAAGGAGCACGGAGAAGTCCGCTGAACCCCGAGGACCCTCTTCTGTGAGCTTTTCCAGAGGGGGCCCCAGGTGAATGGACAGTGTCCTTCAGTAGCACGCTGGACATCGATCCAGAGGGACAGACTGCAGTCTTCAGATAACCCTCCAGAGACAGTATTTCCCAAGCAGTCTTTTGATAACAAGTCAGGAGGCTGACAGTTCAAGGTCATAGTCTCTGGTGATGGCACAAGGTGAATCTACTCTATCATGCCGACTGAATGTGTTCTTATGCCGAGTAGATCAATCGTTTGGCCGGTCCGGTTGACAATACTTTAGTGAAATCAAAGAACCAAATCAAGTCTCTCGCCAGAAGAGATGAACAACCCAAAGAGAGGGAGAGGCCAGGACCTTCTCTTAGAAAACGATCCTGAACCTGCCCCAAGCACATTAACTAATGGGTGACAGAAACTCCAAGATCCACACTATAAATAAAAAGTGGCGGACGTTATTCTGGCTAGGAGAGAAGAACCACTGCAAATTTCGACCAGAAAAGCCATAGGAAAATCTCAACCTGTCGCAGTTAAAATGTTTGCCTTCTGACACTCAACCAGAAAAATCAGTTAGAGAGTTCATTCTAAGTTGTTAATATTCTAAAGGTTACATGGAATTAATGGTTATCTAGTAATAAGGTCCTGCTCCCATAATGTTAGTTTTAGAGTGGATAATTTAGGCCACTTTTTCTAATTAGCTCATTACCAGAATCAAGGGTCACGTTCAGTAACTCAGAGGATGAAATGAGAGCATATCATCAGCACGAAGACGGCATAATATTTCCAAGGAGGCAATGTCAGGGCTGAGTCCTGGTTCTGCCACTTATGGCTCTATGATCAGGGCAAGCTACTTAACTTCTCTGTGTCCCTGTGTGTAAACCAAGGACAAGGACATTACCTGCCTGGAGGGAGCACAGGGAGCATTAAGTGAGTTAATACACGTGAATTGCTCAGAACGCCATCTGGCACCTAGCAAGTGCTCAATAAATGTAAGTTCTGACTATGGTTTTAATTTTTATGAACACTGTAATTTACGTAAACAGCCCTTCATTTCTACTTGCTCCTCTGTGCATTTTTACATGGTTGACATTACGCTCTACGCATCTCATTTATTTTCCTACTAAATAACTCAGTTATTTCTCCAAGTCGCTAAACATTATAAACATAAAATCACTGTATATATTCAGAGACAACCATTCTGGTCCTGAAACTCTCCAGACATCAGTATCTTTCCCCCTCTTTTCGATGGATCCTTTTTGGATTAAGCATTACATTTAGTGGAGAGGAATGGCTTATTTGGGGGCTAGAAAGGTGTCAGCTTGTGTGCTCCATAGAGGAGATCCAGAAAAAAAGAAAGAAAATTAGACTGAAGATCTGTGGAAGTTGACTGAACTATTGTAGGCAGAGTTTTTGTTTTTAAAGTAATAATACATAGAAAGCAGTGTCAGGAGGGAGGATGGGATGTCAGGTAGGATGCGGGGGTGGGGGTGGGGTGGTGCGCTTGACATGAACTGGGCTCTCCATCACTGTCCTCGGCTTGAATCTGTGATCACAAAGATGTGCTAGAGAAGGATTTATGGGCATATGTTTTTCAGTGCTCCAGAGATTCCCACCATGCTTCCCATGATCATTAACTATTTCCTATCCAAATAAAAGAGCCTGTCTGAAGTCCGAATTCATAAACTTACTATTATTCTTCCTGAAACTTGTTTTTTTTCTCCCAGTGATGTGGTTGTAGCAATCATTTTTTTTTTTTTTCTGTCTGAGATACTTCCCACTCCTAAGAAAGATATAAGGTTCCAACTTATGCCTCAAACAAAAACTAGAAGCACTTCAAAGAAGCCCACTGGATCTCGTAGTGCAATCCCATTGTTAGTGCAGTCCGCCATGGATCCGGGAGCTGGACCGACCACCCTTACCTTGGAGAGCTGACTGTTTGCAGACCGGTCCTTGTCAGCATTTTTAGGCGAAAACTAAAACTGTCTCTTAACAGGAGCAGTAGTTGGAATTTACACTTCCAAAAGAGGACTTTTCACAAATCATTGTGATTTTATGGCTTTGATGACAGGTTGACTCTTTGCCACCTGGAAGTAGCCTCAAGTATGCCTTAAAAAAGACAGAGCAAAGATCATGGAAACCTAGGTTACTGGTCCCAATGGACTTAAAATAATTGTTGACAGAGCAGCAAATTAAGTCGAAATGGAGGATTCTAACGGATCGAAAATATTTGTGTAAGCCAGATAAATAATGCATGATACCTCAGAGAAGAGATTACTTCCTTTATTTATAGGACAATTCTTTTTTTTGTGTGTGTGTAATGTAGTTGGAAACAACCTTAAAAGCTTTGACCGGTAGCAAATAACAGCCCATTCAGACACCAAATTATTGAGGCTTAAGACTAAATGGATATAGAAATAGTATTTCACACCTCCCCCCACCCCCCGCCACCACAGGCAATCACATAGTGCAAAAACAACTCATCTGTCCCCAACTCGTCCTGGAGCTGCCCATTTTGACACTTCAGGCCTTCCTGGTTACCTAATACAAGATCCAACCTGTAACAGTGCTCACACAGCCTGGGTGAGGAAAACTGCTAGAAGTTTTGCTTTTCTGCATTAAAGGAAGTAAAAAATGATCCAGAGACCTTGCATCATAGGGATGCAGGAGGTGGCCCTGCACGACCTCAGGGACCACTCAACATTCACACATACTGCTTGGGAACAGTGCCCTGGAGCTGTGAGAGGCAGAGGCCTCTGAATGGTCTGACTCACTTCAACTCCTAAGTATAGCCTGAATCTAAGGCCCTCTGGGGTCAGGCTCCTGCCCATTGCTCTGTCTGGAATGCTCTACCCCCACCTCCATAAATACCTGTTTTTGAGGATACCTCAAGGGCGCTTCCAGGAGGTTCTCTGCCCATCGCCTTTTCCACAGGAGACACGAGTACTCCTTCCTTAGTGACCCTGTGCATCTTAGCACCTTCTGCACTTTGCCTGCACATACCACTCTGGCTGCCTCCCTCAGCACTACGAGTCCCAGGCAGGGATTGGGCGTTTCAGTGCATATTAGACATGCAAAAATAATTTAAACGGGAAGGAAATTTAGAAATTGTGTATTATCATCCCAGTCTAAAAACTCCCCAAGTTTAGCCCTGGCCTCTCTCCTAAACTAATTTCTAACAGTCTGATGGATGACTTGACAAGGACGTCCACCAGGCATCTCCAATGACACGTCGCTCACTGGGCAAGGACTTCCGCTGCAACGCCAGCTCACCGTCTGCCCTTTCCTGGGCCATCATTCCAGGCCCTCAGGAGTCCCCTTGGATCCCATTCCTCTCATTCCATGTCCTGTCAGTTCCTGTGGCTTCTACTGGTCTCCTGGCCACACACGCTTTCCCCTCTCCTTCTGTCACTGCTCCCGTCCTGGGCCCATGACATCCACTCAGGTATCGGCACAGGCTCCTCGAGGTCTCCCGACCTCAGTCCCCCCTCCTTCAGGAGGTTGCTGCCAGGGTGGTCCTCTGCCCACGGAATCTCAAATACCCTTGTATACTCCAGTATGTCATTTGAAGCCCATACTCTAACTGACCTTTCCAGCCTATGCAAAGACCCACTGTGGTCTTTGCTTTCTTTGAAGTTCTATTGCGTTTATCGTTTACACTTTTCTTTTGGCAAGAAAACTGCAAAAACCATTTGTTTTAAGTTTTCCGGTGCTGATGCCTTATTCACCCGAGGGTGGCATGGTGTTTTATGCTTCTTTAAGTGTCTCAGTGCTCAGCATACATAGCACCATGAATACAAACTTACCAACCTACTGAAAAGAAAACATCGAGATGTTCAACATCGAAATGATCCTTCGACAAAGATCGCAGAAGCCTTAATATTCACAGAACTCTAGAGCTGGCCTTTGCCATTTATCACCAACCACACTCTCAGGGCTGGTATGAAGGGTAATGAAGTAATCTACGTAAAGCCCTGGGAAGACTGTCTGACCTGTGGTTGAAACAGCCATTAGGATGATGATGATGATGATGATGACGATGACGACGCAGACTGAAATGAGGATTGAGATACATCGATGCAGAATGCAGACAAGCAGTTTCCACAGAGATGGCCGTACTGCCAAGTAATACAATTTGGTGGGACATTTGATCTGTAAGTCCACATCTAAGCACATGAATGAAAATACATTTGGACCTGGTTCTAAAGTCTTGCTGGTCAGTAACTGGTTTGATAAGAAAGGCTATGGCACTGACCTTGAAAGGTTGGCGTTATGAGCAGATGAGACTGGTAGGAATTGAGTCTCTCCTATTCGCTTCTCAGAAGACGTGCTTTCCCGGACTGGAACCCAAGCCCGGGATTCTAGGACTGGCCAGCTCAGCCTGGCGGAGGACTCCTTCAAGATTCCCTTGCTCCCCATGGAGCTGGCCGGCTACCCCCACAGTTGGCTCCAACAGTATATTCTATTCTGAACTTCCAATTGTGGAAAGGCGAAGAGAACATGATCCCTACCCAGGGGAGGCTTCAATTAACAAGAGATCTCGTGGTAAAAGAATAGGACGCCCAAAGGACATAAACGCAGTAAGTCTTAGCTGGGTGGGGCTGGCAGCACGAGGCAGAGGTGGGCTTGAGAGTGAAATGGAGTGACTGGAGGCGAGTAGGGGTCTCGGGCACCATTTCCCCAACACCAGTCCTGGGGGAAAGTCTGGAGCTTGAGTAAGTCTCTATTCAGAGGAGAAATGCAGATAAATCTGGGAATTGGATGATGGATTTTAGAAGGTGTAAGGAAGCATGACAGGTGACTTTCACGGGTCCTACACTCTCCAGAGCTCATTCTCGGGGTGGGAATGAATCTCAAACAGGAGACTGATGTCCATAAGAGATGCAGCAACTTATGTTCCTAGCCCTAGCTTCTCTACTTAGCAGACTGTGGTACCTTTGTTACAAATGGCTGGGGCACACACTAATGCAGGCACTTCAACAGAGTCTTCCAGGGACTTCTTAAACAGAAATTATATCCCTAATAGTACTTGTAACAACTTTACACTTATCCCCTGATTTAATTTGATCTAGCTATCCTTGCTGGTATAAAATATTTTGAATTTTCAGTGATACCCAGGAAAGACTAAAGGACAACCGATTCTCTCAAGAGCAGTATATCACAAATATTTTATAGAGACATGTAATGCATTATTTATTTTAACATTTAATCTGATACCCACGGGTGTATAATTTAATGAACATGTATATAGTTAAGCCTGTAAACTGCTGAGTTCTAGATATTATCAATTATATTTGTCCCACAAATTACCATCCCAGTTTTAAAGTGTGACATTTTCTGTTAAGTCTAGCTTCTCTTTCCATCCAAACTTTTTTAGCACTGTCAAGCTGACTCTAGGGCCATTTAATTTGAAAAACTGGTATTTTGGTTTGTATTAATTTTGTTTTCCTTGCACAAATTGCTTCGCTGATTCTGATTATATGCCTCTTAGTAAAAACTGGGATATCAAAGTATAACAAATGCAATAAAGATACACAGAAGAGAAACTCCACGAGTACCAGATAATTTTATGGATGTCTTTCAGAAGTTCTGAACTGGGGTGTACCTTGGTTGTCAATTTTATGCTCTGAATCCAAACTAAAAATAGAGAGAAAACAAGTGGGCTGTAGGTAAAAGTGGAAGAGGAATAGGCCAATATTTCGCCAATCCCTGGAGCAAGCAAAAGGTCAACATATCCTGATCGTAGGGCTGGACACTTAGGCATTGTAAGCCCTCTTTTCCAGGTTCGTAGAGAGGGAGACGGACGGAGCCCACACGTGGGGATTAATAGCAGTGGGTTAAACATTTAACTCGATAACAGTAATATCCGGTAACCTTATTACTCAGCACATTTCCCGGCTGAGAAGCTGATTTCATTTCGTTTTATCTTTCTGCTAAAAACAAATTAGCATCCAACGACAGGAAAAAAGATCCTCTCAACAAACGCACCGGACCTAGATTACCTTATGTGACAGAGAGGTGAACATCACTGTCGTGAGTCACAAAGCCTCCTCTGTGTCATCCATCTGATAACTAGTTTCTGGAATCGAGAATGCTGCCGGCTGCCTTGCCTTCCCCTAAACATCCACACTGAAAAGACAGGAATGACCGCTCTCCTACTGAGCAGACACACGCACGTGGTGCTTCCTCTGGACGCGAGGTGACCGGGCAACCTGCTGTGGGGACGGCAGGATGAGAGGAAGCGAGCGGAGGCCCAGCGGGGCCAGGGAAACGACCTGTTTGGGAGAAAGCAGGAAATTCTGATGTAGAGATAAGGACAAGCAGCGGGACGGGGACCTGAGCTGGATGCGGAAGAGGAAACCGACACGATCCCCAGGAACGGAGTGAAAGGACACAGGGTCCCGAGAAGGGGCGGCCGGATGGGGACGGGC
>NW_011888859.1:822921-832617 GCF_000151845.1 Pteropus vampyrus | reverse complement strand
GAAAGCACTAACGGTCCATTTCCCAACAGTTTCAAGTAGCTGCCCTGCCCCCAGAACAGCTCTCACTGGCACTGACCGCCACCTAAATGCCGTAAGATGTCATCATCCCTTCTGGGTGACCGGCCAGACTGCTTAACTCCAAGATGCTGGCCCAGATTCTTGTCTTAAAGAGCCCTCATGTCCTGATTTTATGTCCTATGTTTGTCACTAACGAAGCCTTCACGTCTGTAAGACTTCTAAGTTCTTCAGAAGCCTCTCACTGCCTCAGGGTGATGTCAAAGGAGAACAGCTTAGTGCACCAGGAACTGACACCAAACCAACGTCTGCTAGGAATTCGCACGTGGTCGGACGCCTCTCTGTGCCAGCTGCTTGACAGTGCACCGCCCCGAAACAGAACGCGAGAGGGACCCCACGACAAATTAACGTGGAAAACAATGATCTTCACTGGATTTGGAGCTAGCAAACATCAGACGAGACCACACTTAAGAACGTATTCCTTATAGAACATTCTAGCTCTTTTGTCCTTTCTTTAGTTTCCCAATTTTTCAGGTGTTAAAGCACCGCATGACTTTAACAGCAAGGTGATTCTACCTGCTGTGCACATGCTGACCCTTGTGCCACCAACTGGCTCCCGTTAAATAGTTTTTCCAGGTACTTTTAGTTTACCATCTCCCTATTTATCGTATCTTCTTGTTCTAAAAGTGACATGTGCTCAATGTAGTGATTTGAAATAAACAGAAAAGAGAAGAAAAAAAGCTATTCATAATGTCATGGCCTGGTGTTAAGATTTTGCTGTCTGTCTTTCTGGTCTTTTTCCACGTGGGATGTAATTTACTTCTCAAATCATTTCATATACTTTGCTTACATACTAGTATTTTTATGTCATGAAATTTATGCCAAATGATTAAACAGCCCTCGTAAATTATAGAAACTTAAAGGCAATATCAAAACAATGAGACCACAAGACAGAGACCACCTACTGAATTTTTTTTTGGCACAAGATCGTCTTGGAGTGTTTACAGCTATTAGGTTTATTGAACACTATAAGCCATAAGCTTTGAAAGCATTTTGGAAACATAACAGAATAATCTCTAGAATACAGAGTTTGAAAATCATAAAAATAATTCGCTCTTTTCTCCCCACAAAGATCTGTACTGGCTAGACTATTTCTCACAAGGATGTGTATGAAGTGCAGGGATGCTGGGCAAGAATCCTGCACTCTCAAGACAGCTTCCTGACCTCCAGAAACATCTTTGGTCAGACTTTCCATAACGTGCTGGAAAGACTTCATCCCTATGTCACTAAAGGGAGGCGGGAATGCACATGAAGCTTACTAGGAACGAAGATAGTTATTTGCAGAAGGAAAAATTACCTCTCTACAGCGAGGTGGAAAACACTGTCAGTGCAGGTAAGAATGGCAGCAAAGGTCTCAGATGTCCACGAGTTGAGTAATCCATGTATTGGGTGCGTCTATGCACACGGCACGGGGAAGCGAGATGGACTCGTGGTCTACGCCAGTTAATGGCATCCATTACTATTGTTATTATTATTATTTTACTGTGGTGATCGACGACAATTAAAGCAGTCACTAAATAGAACACGATGAAATAATTAAATGGTTGACAAATCTGGCCTATAAGTACAGATGGAGGGTAAAAGTAAATATTTAGAAAGCTAAATCTGGAGGAGGCAAACCTGAACTCTCCAGCATTTCACCACGTGGTCTCCCGAAGTCAGCGGGGCTGGAGACATTTACTGTTTGAGGAGGAACTTGCTTGTGTTGCAATTCTCCACTCTGACATCTGCTACGAGGCCGGAGGGGTGGGTGTGCCTCCCCTGAGGACACACCAGGAAGGGATTTCTCCCTTCGTTATGAAGCCTGCAGCATTCTGTGCTTGTGCAGTTTTACTTACTACGGACTGTCATAAGGCCCCCGAGGGAAGTGCTGGATCTTGTTTATCTCTACGTGGTCTACAGCGCTGCGAGCGTACTGTAGGTACAAATGAATGAGTGAGTGAATGAATGCATGAACACTGCATAAAAATTGAGCAGCTTTCTGATTCTGAGGTCTCAGTCTGGGCTTTCTTTCTGGAGTGGGCTGAGGAATACACATTTCAAAGGCACGCAAATAAACCCGAGTTGAGTGATTAAGGAGTAAGAGTGATTCATTATGCTGGGATTTTCCCACCTGCAGGAGCCAGCCCCTCCAGTGTCCCCGTGCCCCTTTCTCTTGGTCATCTCAGCAGGAATTTACTACATTATGTCACCCACCGAGGTGATGAATGGTAGAAACATTTTAGCGGACGGTGACAGGCCCCAGAATGGGGTCAAGTAAAAGTAAATACCGGCCCTTATTAGGTGATCCTGGCCTCCAGTGGTGGCCCCCAGATACACGCGGCTTCCGGCTCTGTCACAGACAGCAGGCCTCGCAGGCCACCGCCTCCCTGAGACAGCTTCCTGACCTCCAGGAATGTCTTTAGTCAGGCACCGCTTCCTTCCTCACTCACCACCCTGTCCTGCTGTGGCCACTCGGGGAGCTCGGCCCGGTGCTGGGGACATAGCAAACAGGGGTGCTGGGGAGAGAGCAGGGCAGGGTCCTCTTCAGGAAACCCGCAGGCCTGCAGCCTCCGTTCCCCGCACAGTTCGTTTCTAACTGGTCACAAGTCCAGGGGCAGTAGAGGGACGAATTGGTGCTCACGCATAAGCTGTGGCTCACAGAATTCCCATTTTCTAGAACTGGACTTACATGGTGGAAGATGTGTTATTAGTCGGGGTGGGAGAAGATTCATAACATATATTTGTTTAGTGATTCCCAAGATTTTGAAGTATATTATGATTTTTGTTTAATGACTATCACATGCTCAGAAACTAGCTAAGGTTATTGTTTACTGATTCTTATTTTTTATGCCAAACCGTTTTCTTTGTTAATTCACTTCTACCTACCTCTACTAGCTGTAAGCTGCCTGAATTGCAGAAAGCATCTTCATTGCGGGGCTTGCCCAGCAGTGAGCACGGTGCCTTAAGCACATTAGCTGAAGGAACGAATGAATGAATTTGTTGGGTGAACTATTATTGTGGGATTTCGAATCTGTATAGGACAAGACAGGACCGGCTATGAACTATGCTAATTTTCTCCTCCATCGCTTCCTGCTCTGTCTGGCATCCTCATGGCCTGTCTCTCTCGGTGGGCAGCCTCTCTGGGCCTGCACTACAGCTGAGCTCTTACTCCTAAGCAAAGACCAAAGCTCAGGGGATCTTCAGCACTGAAGGGCTGCCAGCACTGAGGCCACTCTAAAGAATACCGAAGCAAGCTCTTCTCAGTATTCATTTTTGTGAATTGAGTACGATTAAATTACACTCAGTAAAATTCATCCTTTCTAGGGGTGTAGGTCTATAAGTTTTGACAAATATATACAGTCATGGAACCACCACTACTGCAAACAAAATACAGAGTATTTCCATCCCCCCAAAAAGTTCCCTCGGGCCTCTTTGCAGATGGTCCTTTCTACCTTCCCCTGCCTACAACCACTGATCTGATTTTTTTTTTTTTTTAACTTCAGTTGCACCTTTTGCAAAATGTCATCCGGTACCCATTTTATTTGAACCCTTCCCGCTATACCGACACTGTTGCTAGTCTCCCGCAACTGGCAACTTCGCCATCAGTTCCTGTGGTGTTCCCTGGTCTCCCCCACGCCTATGACGGCTCCGTCTAGCCTCTCGGAGGGCTCCTGTCACACACACAGTCCGCTCTGTAACCGTGGAAGTTTCCAGGGCCTCACCTTTTACTCACATTTCTCTGGTGCTTATCCTTGCTTCTCCGCTTGTTCAACATTTGCCTCCATCTATATTCTTAAAACCCCTCAAGGTCTTCTTTTCCATTCCTTCCTTCTGAGTGTTGTGCCTGTGTTTCTAATGGATTCACATCAGAAACTGTTTTATATATCCTGGTCACCCTTCCAGCTCTCTGTGTCCGAGCTGGACTTATTTCTGGCCTTGCTGATCTGCCTCGCTCCTGTGTCTTTTCCGTGACTGACAGCATCACCATCCACAGACAAGCTAGACATGTCCCTGACCCTGAACCCCACATGTACGTGGCTCCCTTTAAAATGTTTCCAATTTGCCTCTCTCCCCCTATTCACCCCTGCAGCTACAGTGCCAACCTTGACCAGCTCTGGCCACAGCTGATTTAACTCCTGGGTCTGGGTCTCTGTCCTCCAAACACGCTCTACATAGCTGCGTGAGATACTTTCTAACATCCCAGACAGACCACGTTCCTCGTCTCCTTCTTATAAAGAGAAAACCGATCAACCAAACAAACACAAAACTCGCCCTATAGTGACTTTTCAGCATGCACGGGATAAAACCCAAGTTCCTTCAGATGGCAGCTGAGATGCTTAACAGCTTGGCCCTGTCTTGCCATCCCAGTCCCCTTTCTCAACCTCTCCATGTCTGCCCAACTCCAGTCCTGCTGGACCGGCCCGGGAAGGATGCGTCACGCCTCTGAGTCGAAATGCACTGCTTCCCTC
Source organism: Pteropus vampyrus (assembly GCF_000151845.1). Taxonomy (NCBI): domain Eukaryota; kingdom Metazoa; phylum Chordata; class Mammalia; order Chiroptera; family Pteropodidae; genus Pteropus; species Pteropus vampyrus. Next base: position 828,091 of record NW_011888859.1, on the reverse strand, counting down.
ACCAGAGGTTGAGCCCTTTAGGAAGCATCCTTGATTCTCCTCTTCTCCTGCATGCTCCTGGCTCCTCCCCGCTGCAGGCAGAACCAGCCGCAGCTGTCCGCGTGCTCTGAGGGCACTCAGGATGCCAACGGCTCCTGTTCTAGGTGCCTCGGTGCTGTTCAAACGCATGCTCCTCACACCTATTCCTTTTAGTATCGCGATGCCTCACGTGTAGTAAGAATTTAAAACTCCTCACCGAAAACGTTTTGTCTAATACTACATGAAACATGTGCAAATATCGAGGCAAGAGTTCTGTACTTTTCATGCGCTCCTGGCCCACCCATTACTTGTTTGCATATTAGACCACACGGTTTATTAAGGAAATGGTTACGTTTCCTATTTGGGCTTGAATCAGTGTGTAACAAGAACGACAATAATAAAGATTTAGAATTTTTGCTCTAAATCGAATCCAGGAGCACTCCCATGATGAGAAGTCAAATTTCAGCCACTGATGGTTACCAGGGGCAGGCTATCGTATCATCTGTGGCTATAATGAAGCATTTTATATGAAGCCCATCATCACGGATTTTAAGTGCTTTGATTAAGTTTTCATTTCTTTGCTATCTCCCCTCTGCCCATAGAGAGCTGAAATAACATAATAATCATCCTATAGAAACGCAGTCGCATTAAACAATGCCAAAAACGAGCACTCATATGACTCACTCTTTTTCTAAGGCAGAGCTTCCCATGTGACATGCTGAGAAAGAGGGTAGAGGGCGACACACGGATTTCCCCAGCCCTTGCTGGGGGCTAAGCTGGTCCTGTCTGGCACGGCCGTCGCCTCCGTCTGTCCCACACTTCAGTGAAATCTTATCATTTTGAGTGCAATGATGTGACGAAGGCCGAGAAGCACTATACTAAGCCATCTGCCACTTAAACAGCAGACTGAATTCTCCCAAGTCTTTCTTTTCTATGTTCTATAAGTAAAATCAGTTTTATGACTCGAGGGCTCTTGAACACGTGATCTTAAAAAAAAAAAAGAAAGAAAAAAAGAAAAGAAACTCCAAACCACAATGGCAGAGGTGTTTCATACGATGGAAGAGAATGTTTACAAAAAATAGCAAATACCGTTAATTATTTCCCAACACCTGATTTGCAAAGCGCTGGCAGAGCAGAAGTATTTTAGGTCGCGTGACAACACAGACTGAGAAACGTTTCTGGAGAATGTTACTCACCGTCCCAACCAAAGGGTATATGAACCCAGCGCCTATGCTGGCCCGGACATCACTAATGGGTAAAATGAAATCCCTGGGTACACCTTTCTTGTCAGGTTGGTGAGACAGAGAAAGGTGGGTCTTTGCCATGCAGATGGGCAGATTTCCAAAACCCTGTAAGAAGGGAAAGGGAATGTGTTCATTGAGCATAAATGTTAGTCTCCTGTCCTTGTTTAACTTGACTCCATATAACCCCCACAGCTCAGATTCAGGCACGTAGTAGGTGCTTGTCACTATCTGTTCGCTAAGCGAGAAGATGGGACAGAAACTCATCTCCACGTGATCATCTTCTGGCCGGTTACGGATGTCTATTATTTATTTTGGAGAATTCTCTTTACGGGAAGGCAGTATTATGTATGCGTTGGGGAGAAAGTGTGGCTATTTTCAGACAAAGTAGCAGCAGCAGTAGCAGCTGTAGAAATCACTTTGCAAACACATTAATATCCGGGACTCAGAAAGGTAATCTGGTGAAAGGCTTCGTAATGAGACTTTCAGTCACGTTGTTCACTCGGTCTTGGAGGCTGTCAGGAAGCAAAGAAGCCCTTTGTGTTGGTTTATGAATCATGGCTATTTGATCTGCGATTACATTATAGGAACTAGGATGAGGTCACTACTTAAGCCTCTTATTTTTAAGGACCAAAGGCTTCGCCTGACCCAGAGCTCCAAAGGTGAAAGAGCAGGAAGTCGCATGTGGTGTCTCACAAAAAGGACAGTGTCCTTGCAGCCTGGTTCCGATTAAAGGGTACATAGTGCCCTTTTAGAGATTTTGCTAATTAAGGGCAACCACATACTTGACACATAACTCTTAAGGAACACTCCCTCGGTAGACAGATAAAAGGAATGCAGTCTTCAGAGGTGACCCATGCTGAATTTCTTATGATTCAACTTAAAACTATTTGAAAGATTTTTGAGAGTTATCTGTTGGGGGGTAGAGGGCTCCTCTCTTTGAGATGCTGCAATACTCATATACTGATCAGAATTCTGTTGGGGCACAAGCACAATTGCTCTGCAGAAATGGTGCCCAGAATGGGTTTTAGAGATTACTCAAAAACTGAAATAATTTTTATGAACTGATGTAGGTCTCCCAATTTAAAAATCTGCCAGTGGGGATATTAAAAGAAAGAAAGAAACAAACAAACAAATCCCAATATGCCATATACCATCATCAGATTACTTAATAAAAGCACTTTTTAAGACTGAAACAAAGGACCTAATTTAGAATAAATGACAGTCCTTAAATATTATTAAAAACTCATAAAAAATCATGACAAGGACCTTATTTTACATATTTCATTGCATGTGAATGAAAATCTTATGACAGAACAACACCTGAATATACAACAATGTTTGGGAAGCATTTCTTTTCTAAAGCACCAGCCAAGAGCATCCATGGAAAATTCTAATTAAAAATGAGTTGCGGATCATCTTACCAAACCTGGGAGAATACTCTGCTCGGCACTGGCAGTATTTAACAAAATGTCAAATACGATTTACAATAGGATGTAGGAGTTGGGGAATTAAAAAAAAAAAAGAGATGACACTCGAGACGAAGCTCTTTAGCCATCGAGCTTTTGAAGTGCTTTGACTTCTACCCGGTGAAGTGGATGGGGCACTCAAGGCACATGGTCCTTTCGGTCAGGGCTGAATGTGTAGCCCTGGAGTCCATTAACCACGACCATTATAGGACCAGAGAGTGATTCGTGCTGCTGAATCCCAGCCACCTTCTCAGCTGCTTGGAGAATTGTCTTTGTCACTCTCTAGAGGTGGAAGAGGATGGAGACTTTAACCTCGGTGGACAATCTCGGCACCAAGCCAATGAATCACGTGTATGAAAAGAACACAGCGCATCCCCACCTTTAAAAGTCAATGATGTATAGATTAGAGGGTATATACCCTCACCATAATGTTCTAATTATAGTCAACACTCTACACCCAAAGATATTAACTTCACTCTTTGTAGACCACAAAGTAGATTAAGTAAGACAAGTTCAGCTGGTGAGACATATATGAGTCCTCAAGTCAAGGTGACTATTTCAAGAGCCTAAGGTGGATTTTTCCCCTAAAAGGATAACTTACCTGTTGCGTGTAACGATCAATTTTGGATTGTGCCTCAGGAGAGAGTTCGATATCTCTGGCTCCATAGACAGCCTGGGCGATGGTTCTTATCTTTTCCACAATTGGAAGCTGAAGAAACACAATGACAACAAAGCCATTAACTTCAATCTGGTCAAAGGACTCAAAGCTCAGTGAGATTTTTCTGTAAATTTAAAAAATTCTCCACCAGATTCCCTCTTCAGCAACTGCGACATTTGAAACAAACACTCTTTTCTCCTTTAGTCACCTTTAAAGTTCTAAAATTTTCAGCCAATTTAGAGGCTACTCATCTAAGTTAATCATTTATATCCATTGCAGCAGTTTTAAAGATGAAGTTTATACTAAATGCTTTTTAATGGTGTCATAAGTCTCCTACCTAAACACTTAGTGCTGACTTTTGACTGGGTCCCAACTCTAGTTAGATGAGAGAACATAGCAACACTAAAGGACAACATTTTTTTTTTTTTTGTGAGTGGGAATGGGTTGAGATTTTAATATAAATGCTGATGTGATCAAACACTCTATTGGAAAATCAGAGGTTGAACCTAGTGTCACTTTAGAAAATTATGAGAAATCATGGAGAATGAGAAAAATTGGAGAAGACTCACTCGATCTAGACAAATAAGTGTGTGGGGAGGAGATGAAAAATCTTTCGTAATGCTAAATGGAAAACGTGGATGCAGATTGTTGGTGAAATACTAAAAGTAATCTTAAGAAACAAGAACGGTTGATTAGGAAAGGAATATGTCACCGATAAAGTGATTTTTGATGTAAGCAAAGCATTTGGCAAAATCATTCACAATTTTGCAGAGGGTAGAAAATACATGGGCATAACGCCGTAAGTGAATTTACTCGGGTGGGGAGGTGCTGGGCCACGTGCTGATGGAATAAATGGACATCGCCCAAGGACCGGAAGCCTCAAGGACTTTGCTTGGCAATGGCAAATGGTACGTTTGTATGAATTACTTGATGATATACATAGGAAGGACAATTATTCGACAGAAGAAAATAAATGCGAATCCACCCTCCCAAGCTGATAGAACCCCAAACTGCTTTAAAATGTGTTTTTCATTACTGTAGGTTTTATTACTGTGGAGTTGTTCTGTGGTCTGGAACTTAAATATTGGATGTTTCGACAAATAAAAAAAGAAATGAAGGTGCAAGTCTTAGTCTTTCAATGAAGGACATAAAAGAGGCTCTGAATCATTGGAGAGAAATACTTTGTTCATGGACGAGGCTGTACAGATGTTCAGATGTCAGTTCTCACAAACAGTCTATTATATTAGTTCAGTACAGTTCCAGTGAAAATCCCAAGAGCACTTTTGGTTACCTGGCCAACGAATTCTAAAATTCCTCATGAAGAGTAATGGCGTAAATAGGTAAGATGACTTCAAAAATAAATAAAACCAAAAGAACGAAGATAAGAGGACTTGCCTTACCGGGTATCAATCATAGTGCAAGACTACGCTAAGTAATTCCAGGTGGTACTGGCACAGGAGTAGATGAATCAATCAATGGAAGATGAGAAGGAACCAAGAAAGACATCTCAGCAGGTGTGGGACCGTATAGAGCTAGAAATGGCACAAAACAAGCCAATGGCTGACTACCCAACTGACTTCCGGCTGGAGAGAAATAAAATTAGATTCTTACCACATGCCGGGCCCCCAAATAAATCCAGTATGTAACAAAGCCATAAACTTCAAAATTAAAACTGTAAATATTGGAAGAAAACACTGAGAACTCTATGATCTTAAGGTAGGAAAACAATGTCTTAAAGTAACAACATATACCCTAAAGGAAATGATTTATAGATTTGACAGCAT
>NW_011888859.1:817642-822871 GCF_000151845.1 Pteropus vampyrus | reverse complement strand
TGACTTCAAAAATAAATAAAACCAAAAGAACGAAGATAAGAGGACTTGCCTTACCGGGTATCAATCATAGTGCAAGACTACGCTAAGTAATTCCAGGTGGTACTGGCACAGGAGTAGATGAATCAATCAATGGAAGATGAGAAGGAACCAAGAAAGACATCTCAGCAGGTGTGGGACCGTATAGAGCTAGAAATGGCACAAAACAGGCCAATGGCTGACTACCCAACTGACTTCCGGCTGGAGAGAAATAAAATTAGATTCTTACCACATGCCGGGCCCCCAAATAAATCCAGTATGTAACAAAGCCATAAACTTCAAAATTAAAACTGTAAATATTGGAAGAAAACACTGAGAACTCTATGATCTTAAGGTAGGAAAACAATGTCTTAAAGTAACAACATATACCCTAAAGGAAATGATTTATAGATTTGACAGCATGAAAATTTACAAGTTCTTGCATAAAAAAAGACACTGTAAATAAGGTTAAAGGACCGAGAAGAGTCTGGGAGAAGATAGATGCAAATACTTAGAAGTCAAAAGATTAGTCACTATCATGGATTAAAAACCTCCCACGAATCAAGAGAAAGACAAACAAATATTTAATGCTGGGCAAGAGGAGTGACTAATAACCAATATGGAAAAATGCCCAATCTCATTAGTAAGCAAGAAATGTAAATTAAAATCATGAAAAACCAATGCATACCCATTAGATTAGCAACACTGAGAAGTATGAGAATACTAGGTATAGGTGAGGATGTGGGGAAAATTATCCTTCTAAGTGCTTTTGGTTGAGATGCTCATGGTTTAACCTACCATGAAATCTTTCTAAGTGGCCTCTTCACTTCTAATACACCCTTCACTCTATCACAAATCTAACCTTCCTAAAATGTACCTAAGAAAAACTCAAAAATCTTCAGCTTCCCATAGCCTATCGAAGAACAAAATCTGGTTATGACACTGAAGCATCTGTATGATCTGGGCTGCTCTGAAGCATCACCAGATAAGTTCTCAGATCTTTAAATTTCCCCCACCTTCTTGCTTCCAGGCTCTGAGCATATTGCCTCTGCCCTTGTAATCTTCAAAGATCAGTCTCTGCTAAAACTCCCTGAGCTCTCTGAGCTCTCTCTTAAAGGCCAGCTTCTCCGGGAAGTCTTTACCTAACCCGGATGTCAAGATGCCCGTGATATGCCTTTACCTGAGTGTTGTTACACAGGACCAGGGGTTCAACGGGGCTTGGTAATAAGCGGCTGTAGGCAAAGCTCATGCTATCTTAGGGCGCCCTGATAGACCTCACATGGTAACAGTCCTGGGATCAAAGCCCGACACGGAAATCTACCAGATGGCAAGGGGCCTTTTGTAAACCATGCCATAGGAGAAACTGGAGAAGAATCTCCACCTCTTGAAGAGACAACTCTAGAAAGAAATGACCTCTGTCTTCCAGAAAGGTAGAATGTGAAATGAGGACAGAAACTAGAAGTAATTTTTAGCTTAATGTTTAAGGAAAAGCTCTAGTAACCAGAGCTGCCTCACTCAGCAGTGACGTGTTCACTCTCTGGGAGCATTCAGTATCAGCTGGGTGTGGTGCCATGAATATTGTAGAAAAAATTACTGTATGAGTACAAAGTTGAGGCTGAGCTAGAGGGATAACTCGGAGGGTAACGTCTCATGTAAATGATGTGATGCTCTCACGAGCTGAAGAATTAAGACCGGCCTATAAACTGTTGGCGGTCAAGGACCACTTTTTGCTCGCTTAGAGGTGAGATATAACATGGTGCCTGGAGTATGTAGCACACCCTCAATATACAGCTGAACAAATGAATGACTATTTCTAAATTTATCGACCAAACATGAATCCCATGTGGTGCAATAGTTACAGAAGGCAATAAGAAAGTTCGGGTAGCGATGTGCTGAAGATGTCACTGAGAGAGGACTTTTTACATGAACCTTCGATCTCACTCATCAGCATCTTCAGTAGAAGGGCACCGAAGGGCTTGCTATGGACGCTGCACTTAAGCTAACATGATCTTTTCTGTTGGTCAATAAATGGCTTGCAAGGAGCAGCCCCTTTTATGAAGTAAGTTACTAGGAAGCTGGAAGATATTTCTAGCACCCACACAGCAAGTACAGTGACCAGGCTTTGTCAGGTAAATCAGTTCTCAGGATACTGTGTTCCCCAGACAGTGTGAAAACGGGTCCTGGGACACAGGCAGTGTCCCCACTGAACCTAGTCTCCGTCTGTGCCTCACTCACCCCCTTGGCCATCCCAACCTCCACGGGTACAGCAGCACAGCTGGGTGGCTATTACGGGGCAGGAAGGCTAAGAAAGAACACTGCCTCTTCATGTTATCTGGTTAAATCATGCACCCTTTCTAAATCTGTTTCCTTGCTCCTGAGATGGGGTTGTGAATATTCTACATTGTTTTATTGCAAGTATGGAAGCAAAGTAGAGAAAATGTGTTGGATATGTCACGCTATACAAACCCTGAGTAATGTTATTATGGAGTGAGGGCGACAGGGTTGTTTAAAAGAATGATGTTTTCTCTGGAAGTAAAACAAAACGACAACAAAATAGATATTATTACTTGTAACTTATTTAATGAATGGAATGCCTATTATTGAACTCTATGATTTGAAAATGAAGTCAGTGTGTGTGACCTTTTCTATTAAGATGATAAAGAAGAATTCGCATGGGAACAAAGTAATAGTGAATAAAAAATGTGAAGAAATTAGCGTACTTAATTGATTTAGTATTAGGTTTTAAACATGAAAATATTTTGTTTCGAGAAATATGTATTTAATTTTAATTGTGGTAAATATACATAACGTAAAATTTACCATCTTACTCATTTTTGAGTGTACAGCTCCATATTTTTAAATACATTCATGCTGCTGTAAATCCAATCTTCAGAAGTCTTTCCATCTTGGAAAACTGAAACTCTGTCCTCATTCAACTCCAAATCCTCACCCCTCAGCCCTGGCAAGCATCATTCTACTTTCTATCTCTATCAATCTGTCTACTCTGGGTACCCTATATAAATGGAATCATATAATATTTGTCTCTTTGCTTCTGGCTTATTTCATTTAGCATAATGTCCTTAAGATTCATCTATGTTGTAGCATGTATCTGAATTTCTTTCCTTTTTAAGGCTGAATTTTTCATCGTCTTTTTAAAGTCCATTCATCCATCCATTAATGGACACTTTGATTATTTCCACCCTTTGGCTGCTGTAACATGGCTGGACAAATATCTTTTGGAGAATCTGACTCTGAATTTTTTCGGGCATAAGGAAATATAAATTTCTTGTCAACAACCAAACTGTCTTCCTTGCTAATGTTTATTTGAAAGTGTTTTGGGAATTTCTAGCAGGTGCCAGGCTGACTTTGTGAACTGTGTAGTTGTGGTTTTATTTCCTGTAGGAAAACTGCAACCTCCCACACACGACAGATGACCCAAACAGAAGGCAGTGCAGGAAAGCAGGAAGGGGTCAGTGGCATGAATCCCAGTCCGAGAGCCTGTTTCTGCTCACCCTCAGCGCCCGAGCCATGTGCTTCCTGACAGGCACCACTGCTGACCTGACCCCCTGGCATTCTGCACTTCTGATGCCCTGACCAGAACCTCACCAACCCTGGAGATGAGAATGCTCTCCGATTGCCTTTCAATGCCAGCATAGGGGAATGCACCATCAGCACCCTGGGCGTGTGTCCTGCAGCCCCATGCTGAATAAATAATGTGCTGAATAAATAATGTAACTAGAAATCCCAAGACCAAAGTTCTCTTGGGAGTCCTATTATAATTTTTCTTTTTTGCTCTTGTGTACAAGAAAATAAATAAAAAGAACATCTCAGTTAACATATTTTTTGGGTTTGATATAAAAACTAAAAACTGCCCAGATAAGGTGGCTCCTATTGCAAATGATCTATTTATATTTTGTCTGCAGGCAAGGAACTTCCTGCTGTCTCTCTGCTTGATTTTTGGGGAGAAGTGTAATCGTTGAAGAAAAAAAAAAAAGCCAAGCTCAGTCCAATGATCTTGATCTGAACTTGATATTAGTTCTCTTTGGTAAATGGTAGATTTTATAAAACAAATAAAATGATAAAATAAATTATGAGTTTATGCATTGATCATCCCTGGCTTTCCCCTGACTCCGTAAATGTTTACTCATTTATTTATTTACCACAATCTTCCATCCTCATACCCCTAGTGTCTAGGAGAGTGGCTTGTACATAGCAGGTATTTCATGACTGCTGAATGACTAAAATAACCATCTATGGCCAGAACTTGCAAGATGTCGCAGCGTGCAAAGACCCTGTGATGGAGAGGGGACGACGGTACAGTGAACACGTATGACAGGACAGAGTGTGTGATAAGGTTCTGAGTGAACGTTCCATTAAAGGAGGGAGAACACAGATTGCTGGGGAAGGCATGGAAATCAGCAAAAGCTGGCAAGCCATTAAAAAAGGGCCTTGAATAGTGCTTGAAGGACATGATTTTAATAAGAATGAAAGAAAAGATTATTCCACACAAGGGGAAAAGCACAAGTGAAGGTGTGAATGGCGGCAAACAAGGCTTATTCTGGAAATAGTGACTATTCCATTTGTATTATCCACAATCGCTTAACATATGTATAAGCTACTCCATGAAGCATCTATACCAGTGTCTTTGATCATTTTTGAACAAGCACTGTTAAGTCTTCATCTTCACCGAGACTATAACTGTGAATTTATTCTACATTAATTCCCTCTCAAACCTCTTAAACGTATGTCCAGTAGAAACTTTGTGGATTCCACTAGCCTCATGTGGGTATTAAGCAGTTGAAATGTGACTAAGGCAACTGAGGAAATAAATTCTTAAATTTTAGTTAATTTATATAGCCACCTGTGACCAGTGGCACAGCACAGAAAATAACTATGACCAATTGTCATACTGTCGTACAGTCTCTGGCATAAGTAGGTACACCATAAACGCCAGCGGAATGACACCTTAAAGGTAAGTTGAAAGATGTGGTGGCCTTCATGCTTCATCACAGTCATTTTGTAGATGTGGCAATCCAGGCTCATAGAAGCCGAGCTACTCCAAGTTAGATAGTGTATCCTTCTTGAAAATGTCTGGGAAAGTCTGTTGGAATTATTATGCAATGAAATGAAATGATTAAATTAAAGACCTGCTTTTTAAGTCAAATAAATCGATCTACAAATTCCAGAAAAGGAGCTACTTAAATTTTAAATTAT
>NW_011888859.1:814986-817147 GCF_000151845.1 Pteropus vampyrus | reverse complement strand
GGTACAGTGAACACATATGACAGGACAGAGTGTGTGATAAGGTTCCGAGTGAACGTTCCATTAAAGGAGGGAGAACACAGATTGCTGGGGAAGGCATGGAAATCAGCAAAAGCTGGCAAGCCATTAAAAAAGGGCCTTGAATAGTGCTTGAAGGACATGATTTTAATAAGAATGAATGAAAAGATTATTCCACACAAGGGGAAAAGCACAAGTGAAGGTGTGAATGGCGGCAAACAAGGCTTATTCTGGAAACAGTGACTATTCCATTTGTATTATCCACAATCGCTTAACATATGTATAAGCTACTCCATGAAGCATCTATACCAGTGTCTATGATCATTTTTGAACTAACACTGTTAAGTCTTCGTCTTCACCGAGACTATAACTGTGAATATATTCTACATTAATTCCCTCTCAAACCTCTTAAACGTATGTCCAGTGGAAACTTTGTGGGTTCCACTAGCCTCATGTGGGTATTAAGCAGTTGAAATGTGACTAGGGCAACTGAGGAAATAAATTCTTAAAGTTTAGTTAATTTATATAGCCACCTGTGACCAGTGGCGCAGCACAGAAAATAACTATGACCAATTGTTATACTGTCGTACAAGTCTCTGGCATAGTAGGTACACCATAAACGCCAGCAGAGTGACACCTTAAAGGTAAGTTGAAAGATGTGGTGGCCTTCCTGCTTCATCACAGTCATTTTGTAGATGTGGCAATCTAGGCTCATAGAAGCCGAGCTACTCCAAGTTAGATAGTGTATCCTTCTTGAAAATGTCTGAGAAAGTCTGTTGGAATCATTACGAAATGAAATGAAATGATTAAATTAAAGACCTGCTTTTTAAGTCAAATAAATCGATCTACAAATTCCAGAAAAGGAGCTACTTAAATTTTAAATTATCTTGAAAATGGACAGAAATAAAGGGAAATCAAACATGAAGTGAAATAGAACAGAAGTTAAAGCCAAAGCTGCTAGAATCGAAGAAAATAAGGAAGTATGAAGATTTTATAATACGGTGGCATCTCATTCTATTTGCAGGTCAGGCTGTATAGTCAGCAGCTCTGAAAGTGTCCTAGAAGACTCATGAAAACACTGCCCAATACTGTCCACACTTCACTTTCTTTCAATAAGTGTTGGAACACGCTGCTGTTTCTTTAGCGGCAAAACTGAACTAAAGCTACATCGTTCTTTTGTTTCACCAAGGCCACAGAATTCATAGACGTTAAATGTCCTTATGCTGTGATATCGGCAAAATGTATTCCGATGCCCATAATTTATTTAAAGAGAAGGATCAATTAATAAACTTGTAAGTTGAACAGACATCTGACACAGTAATTATTTCAATTTGTATTTTGTATTTTAAATGAAGCATAAATTTTAAATGATCTACGAGTGTAGTGTGGTCAATAGCCTTTCCTGTCCTTTAAATGAAAAAGGTATAACGTGAAACCATCGCTGTTCATTTATACCGAGCACGAACAAGGTGCAAGGGGTTCATTATGACATGTCCCCCGTGTCACAGGAGCAGCTCTATGTTGCTGCTGAGAACAACAGACCCAGTATCTTCGACACAAAGCATGTCCTTGGCTGGAAACCAGTACATCTGAGCTACCGAAGGTGTACGTGCCGACTTCCACGAGCTGGCCGCCAGGCGGCCATCTCTGCGGGCTCGCTGGCCCCAGGCAGCAGGTTCACCCAGAAGATACCCAGAGGGACGTCATTCTCCCGGGGCCGCCAGGATGTGAGGTGGAGACAGCCGAGGTCTGAGAAAGGAGAAAAGGCTCATTGCCAGAAAGTCTGCATTTGTGCATGCGAAACGGTGACCGTGAGGAATTCACGAGGGTGATCTCTCACGCTCTCAAACGGAACGTCACCGCGACGTCAAAGGAAAAAAGGGACAGGAATAGGTGATGTTAATGGTCTCTTCTCTCCCAAATGAGGGGGCAGGGCTGCTCGAGGGCCGAGCACTCCGCCTGGCCCACTAACGTGCATGTATTTTTATAACTGATCTGCTGCTTACCATCCCCACAAACCTTACTTAGTAAACTCCAATGTGTTATACGGGCCATGTGAACGCCACAAGGTACCACCCGGGTTTTATTTTCACGTGTAAGGAGCCCTTGTGTTTTACATGTGGCTCTTTTTCTTGATTGTACAGCA
>NW_011888859.1:810358-814936 GCF_000151845.1 Pteropus vampyrus | reverse complement strand
GGGCCGCCAGGATGTGAGGTGGAGACAGCCGAGGTCTGAGAAAGGAGAAAAGGCTCATTGCCAGAAAGTCTGCATTTGTGCATGCGAAACGGTGACCGTGAGGAATTCACGAGGGTGATCTCTCACGCTCTCAAACGGAACGTCACCGCGACGTCAAAGGAAAAAAGGGACAGGAATAGGTGATGTTAATGGTCTCTTCTCTCCCAAATGAGGGGGCAGGGCTGCTCGAGGGCCGAGCACTCCGCCTGGCCCACTAACGTGCATGTATTTTTATAACTGATCTGCTGCTTACCATCCCCACAAACCTTACTTAGTAAACTCCAATGTGTTATACGGGCCATGTGAACGCCACAAGGTACCACCCGGGTTTTATTTTCACGTGTAAGGAGCCCTTGTGTTTTACATGTGGCTCTTTTTCTTGATTGTACAGCATGCATATTCCCCTCACTGACCTACTGGAGATGCTCTCCCGAAGGGAAAAAACACTTTTGGTCTAGAAGTCTCACTCGAGAACTGAGTAAACTACTTTCACGAAAGGAAAAAGATGGCATTTCCTGATTTAAAAAAAAAAACGATCTTACTAAGACAAATACCCAACCTTTCAGATACTGGGGCAATTAGAAGCCTGTGCTGTTTTTGAGTGTTTTCCCCCTAATCCTGTGGCGGTAGTGTCCTCTTCTGAAGTGGTCTGTTACGTGTGGTGCCTTTAACGAGAATGTCTGCGACGGCAGTTCAATGATGCCCCTCAGTGCTCGTCTCTCATTGGAGGAGTGGGATAGGGCTCCCACAGAATGGTCTGATGGAACTTAGGTTCCGGCACATCTCACTCGGTCGCATGTGGTATGCAGTATATATAGAGCAGAAACAAATTCAGAGACAGTGAGGGACTTACCCCACAGCAGATGGGCCCCTGATGGAACTTAAGTCTGAAATGAAGTCCGAAAGGCCGGGGGGTGGACAGAGTGGTGGGGGAGGGTACGTGGCTAGCATGGTGGGACACTGACGGCTCATTTTATATCCCTCGGTCTTTCTGGACTGGTCTATAATTTTAGATGAAATAACCCATTTCTAACAACTTCCATCACAGTGACATCTCATTTTTCATGTTAGAAGGAAGCACTTAAATGAAATCACAGGAATCCTTGTGACACGCACAGTGAAACAGATATAGGCCACTGTTTCTTTCTCATCGGGTGCTATTTCTAGCTGGGGCACGCTGTGCCTGACTCACACAGGGCTGAGGACGCTGGGCGGGTTCTAGCAGTAGGGTGCGAGCGCACGAAGCCTGTCAAAAACAGGTGAGTGGGGCAGACGGCAGGCCAAGGAGGTGAGTGATTCATGGCAGGCCCAAGGAGCCTTGGGAGGACCCGGAAGCCAAGAATCTACCTTTGACAGAGACCTGAGGTGTGTTTGCGGAAGGGTGCTGTTGGGCTGAGGTGGGAATGTGGAGCATTCCTCGGAGTATGTCTTTGCAACTATTGTGAATATAAAAGACATACAGAAATATGCATAAACATCATTTGAAGTTTTAACATTTTATTAATTATAACTATATATACGGTGTGAATAGACTTAATACGATAGAACTGTGCATTTAAAAATGATTAAAGTGGGCACTTTCAGATTAGGTATATATTCATCATAATCAAAAACACTATATATACACACACACACACACACTATATATATATATATACACCTTACAAGTATTTATATGAATGCATACTTATCTATTTATTTAAAATATGAGGCTTTGGCTACAAATTAAAGGATAACTCTTGAAACCCCACCAACTGGCACATGTTGAAGCTTGAATTGTTAAGAAATATAAAATAATTCCTCAATAATCAACAGCAACAACTACGACAAAAAAAACAACTAATCCCCAAACTCCTGCCTTAAAAAGACCAGCAGGGGAGAAAAGGCTCTTAAACTTTCAGGCAGTGAAAGTACAATAGCTCAGAAATCCGGGTGCTGGCTGTGGCCCTTGGCCGAGGCCTCCAGGTCTGTTCTGATCTCCTTTCATCCAGCCCCGCTGTGATCAAGAGAAAGCCTTCACACAAAGAACAGGAAAGACCTTTTAATAAAAACAAACACTATCCTCTCTTGCTGTCAAGGTTACACCTCAAAATGTTTGCAAGGCTAGAGGAAGGATATCGAGATGATTTTTAATCTCAACTCCTGATTTAACAAACAATATTCAGACTGAGTTGCAAGCTGACTTTCAGTGCCACACGACCTTTGCTAAAGCGACTGAGTTTTTTTATTATATCGCTAGTGGTTCTAAATTCTAATGTAGAAAGAACGCTAAATGTCTTGCTTTAATTTGGTTGGTGCCCTTCTTTCTTGGTGCACGAGAAGCCTTGGCTTCTAATGCCTGGTTTTAACCCACTTGGACAGGAAACCAGCTCTAGAGTCTGGCAAAGTTACCTGAGTTACAAGGTAATTTTTGCAAGTCAGTTCAGGAAGCCCTCTCATTGACTGCCAGCTTCCTGCGTCCCCGCATTTGACTCTTGAGACTTTTCATTTGGTTTTCATGGCAACCAGGTGAAGACACTATTTTATAGATAAGGCTCAGACATGAGTTAACTTGCCCAAATTTTTATCCGTAGCAGGAGGCCTCGTCAAGATTTTAATTCAATTCTGCATGATCCCAAGGCTTTTATCCTTTTTTATTCTTAAAAATTAATTGAGGTGACATTGGATAATATAAAGAAAGCTTTATCCTTTTAATTACAATATGTTACTTCTTCCCTCAAGTGCCCATGTGTTATGGGGTAAGTCCCTCACTGTCTCTGAATTCGTTTCTGCTCTATACTGCATACCCCATGTGAATGGGTGAGATATGCTTGAAATAATGTATGGAAAAGGGATGTTAGCTAATAAAGTGCAAATACAGATTAGTTTTTCTTTCTTTAAAAACTATTTTCCCGTGTGCTTGCAGATATGGTGATGTTATATTAGTCAACCATAAAGATATAATTGTTAAAATAATAGAAAAGGAAAAGTCAAAGAGAAGATGATTTATTGGGGGACTATAAGCAGCTTCTTAAAGGGGACTGTGATCATCTTAAAATGCTGAAAGGAAATGATGCATTGTATTTCAGATTTAAATATATTAATTCGCACATGATAAACTTCCTATGAACAATTAGGCCACTGCATCTTATTCCATATTTTTTTTGAATTATCATTCTAAGTTAATCAACAGCTGCCTCCAGTACCCTAATCAAAAGTTGCCTATTCTTGAATTAGAAGCTACTCCTATTAAAAAAAAAAAAAAAGTGCAGAATTGTTCTCTAGAGAACAGTGGCTGCTTAACTCAATTTTCTATAAAGTTTAGCATAGACCCCAAGTCAGCAGTGAAGCTGGTTTCTTGCTCTGACTGTGGGCTGGTCTGCACCATCAAGCCTTGCGACCGACCAGCTGCTGTCTGGGCTCCGTGTCTCTGAGGTCAGTTATTTCTATTTCTCTCCAGCTGTTCCTCTTTCCATGGGGGTTTTGAGATGATTTCTTTCCCCCACCCTGAAAGCAATCATGCCTCGTGCTCCCACTCTATTTCAACTTCCTCTAAGTGATCGATCTCAGGTGTCTTTCTTCTGTAACACAAGACTGGGGTGGGGGTGGAGCAGGAAATTAGACGCCATCAATCCAGTACTGAATGAATTCTTGGTGGCCTAGAGTCGGGGGAGGTCGCAAAAGGCACACAGAAGCCCAGTTTGCACTGAGGAGTAAAGGCAGCAGCGTGATTCATCCCAAAACATTTCAACCCTTCTTTCTTCCTGTAGAGCAATCCCACACCTACCAAGCTGCCGACCGCCAAAGGTCAGTCGTGGGGGAAAAAGAAAGGGAACAGAAAAGGTTTCGAGAAAACCGTTACTCAGTCCATCAGCACCGACTATGCAGGAAATGAGGAAAAAAGAAAGTGTGAGCTCTGTTACTGACTGCACCAACGAATTCCGATTTCTACAGGGTTACGAGAGAAAACTGTAATGGGCTCATGTCATCTACCATCGTCTTGCCAGTGTGAAGGTCACGGCTACAAGGGAGGCGGTACGAAGCGGCCAGAGCTGCAACAGCTCTGCACAAACTGTCATGCAGCAAGAAGCTGATTATCTAATAAGCAATTATGCAGCTCGAATCTAATTTCTGTATCACAAGAAAACGGAGCAGAGTTACTTGGCAATGGAGGCAAGAATTCTGGCCTCGAGGCCACCTATCAACTATAGGACTTCAGACCACAGTATTATAAATTTTCCCACTTTCCACAGGGAAGCAGACATTTTTAACAGCATTATCTCCATGAAGAATGAAAATTCAGGAAAAAAAAAAATTAAGGTATCGGTGGAAACGAAAAGGGTTCATCTTAGGTTGAGTACGCATGTATGAGACAGCATAACTCAGAAACATTTCTTCTATTTACTGACCTTTTCATCTGGGATGGTTCTCTTGAAAAAGACACACTTTATGAAATCAGTTATTAAAAACCACTGCTTTTGCCACTCAGTGGGGTGCTTCACGATCATGTGGCAATGGTCTGAGACACTGGGAGCAGGCCAGGGAGAGTGAGTTCCCTGA
>NW_011888859.1:800666-809563 GCF_000151845.1 Pteropus vampyrus | reverse complement strand
TTCCTTATCTATAAAATGGGGAGTGGGATGGCAGCAATTCCTCCCTAAGGGGGATGTTAGGATTAAAGAAGTTAACATGTGCAAAGTGCCCATTATGCCTGGCACTCAAAAAGCTCTCCTCCAGAGGGGCCTTCACAATAGAGTCAACACCATGATCTCGTTGATGTGACTCCAGACTTACAGGGTACGCGGTTTCGCCCTCTCTCCACTCACGCTTTTGGTCTCTGCCATATGAAAAGGAAAGAGGAATGATGTGACGTCTGAGAGACCAAAAGAATTTGCGAGGGACGGAGGGATAGAGAAGAAGCAATCAGCTCGAGGCTGACCTTTGGGGACAAATCCAACAGTCAGAGCTGGAGCCACAGAATTCAGAACGGAGATGTTTACGGGGGTAAACTGAGGACAAACACGAGGTCCTAGGAGGTTCGGGTTTCCTTAGTGAAGGCTCATTATCCAGATACATTTAAAAATATACCAGATGATCTAGCAATTCTATGTCTGGGTATATACCCCAAAGAATTGAAAGCAGAGTAAGGAAGAAGTATTTTTATACACATGTTCATAGCAGCGTCATTTGCAATAGCCAAGAGTAAAAGCAACCTAGGTGGACAGCCACGGATGAATGGATAAACAAAATGTGGTATACGCATAAATGGAACATTATTCGGCTTTAAAAAGAAAGAAAATTCTGACATATGCAATAACATGAATGAATCTTGACATTATGTTAAGTGAATGCTTTAGACTGAATAAGATCCCCCGAAATTCATGTGTTTAAGTTTAATCCCCAAGGTAGTAGAATTAGGGGTGGGGACTCTGGGGGTGATTAGGCCATGAAGGCAGAGCCGTCACGAATGGAGTTAATGTCCTTATGAAAGAGCCGCTACAGAGACCCCTCACCACGGCCACCAAGTGAGGATGCCGTGAGAACACCCTCGCCGGACATTGAACGTGCCAGCACCTCGATCTCAGACTTTCCAGCCTCCAAAACTGTGAGAAATAAATTCCCGTTGTTTATAAGCGACCCAGTCCGTGGTATTCTGCTACAGTAGCCCAAAACAGACAGTGAATAAGCCAGTCGCAAAAAGACGAACGCCGCATGGTTTTACCCATGAGATACGCAGTCACGCTCGTGGCCATGGAAGCAGCGTGGTGGCCGCCAGGGCCAGACGGGAATGGGGAATGGGGACGTACTGTTTAGTGGGGACAGGGTTCTGGTTTTACAAGATAAAAAGAGCCACAGAGAGGGATGGGGGTTGGACAACAATGTGAAAGTAGTTAATACTGCGGAACTGTACGCCTAAAAATGGTAAAGATGGTAAATTTTGTTACGGGTATTTTACAATTAAAACATTTAAAAAAATATACTAGACATAGCTCAGGAAATG
Organism: Pteropus vampyrus; assembly: GCF_000151845.1. Lineage (NCBI taxonomy): Eukaryota > Metazoa > Chordata > Mammalia > Chiroptera > Pteropodidae > Pteropus > Pteropus vampyrus. The sequence continues at coordinate 808,175 of NW_011888859.1, read as the reverse complement.
AGCTTTTCCCAAAATGAGGGAAAAGATCTACAGCAGAAATGGACAAAGAAAATATGGCCCATGACTTCATAAGCCTTATGAAGTTGCTCAAAAGTCTTGTTTCTGTGCAAACTGTGTTGACCGTGATTCTCCAAGGCCCCTCCTTACTGACACTTGCTATTTGGAAATAGAGTGTAGCCTTCAAAAGCACCGGCTTTGGGGCAAGGAGCTGGGCGGTCCTTGGTAACGTGGCCTTGTCAGATGGCTTAGCCTCTCTTTCCTTCCGCCTCCTTATCTGCTTGTGGGTTGTTGTTGAGGATTAAATGGGGAAAGCTATGTAAAAGCTTTCAGCACTGGCCAGGCTCACAGTTCAGGTGCAGGAAATGTTAGCCACCCTTATCACTGCTTCCCACTGTGGGACCTTACCTGAACATCATACAGGAACTGAAAACGACTTCTCTTACTTGCAGCTTCTCTCACAGCCCAAGCCAGGTCCACCGACCCTTTCCCACCAATCGACCAGTGATGGCAGGGGACAGCATCGAAGGCGCCAGCCCGCTTCGCAAGCTCACACACTAAGTCAATCTCGGCGCGGGTGTCGGTCCTAGTGATGAAAACGTTTGTGGTTTTGCATCTGTATTCATTTAGTGATGTTTTTAAAGAAAGACTAACTGTTTATACAGAACTTTGCTCCCTAACACTGAATATATTTTAAACATCAAAAGTGGTTACATCGTGTTTAAATAAATCAGACTTAAATAAAAGCATGGGGGAAAAAAATCCTCTCCAACATGACTCGAATATTTCAAGTTGTTAAGAGTTTTCTTGAGAAAATTCCATAACATATCCCTTTGATCATCCACAGTCTTTCAGACAGAAATGGTGGGTAAAATTAAAAAAAAAAAAAAAGAAGAAAAAAGCCAAAGAGATAGTAAGTCACTCTATACAATTTCATTCCCTAGTAACATTTGAGAATGCTTCTGCTGAAATGAAATCAATCCAAACCAAACCAAACCAAACCAAACCAAACCAAACCAAACCAAACCAACAGAAAGAGCAAACTATGTCTATATACTTTTAGATGAAGCAGAGAAAAGACCAAACATCCCCAAGACACAAATCTGGTTTATGGGGTGGCCCAGCGCGATGGCCGCATTTAAAGTAGGAGGCTGACTTACTTGAAGACATTCAGAGCCACGACGACGGGGACCCCAAAGAGCTGAGCGATCTGAATCTGCTTCTGGAGGTTACAGCAGCCGTCCGCCACCAGCTGGATGTTCTGTAAGAAAACCAGACCCTCCTGTACCGCTTCCCGCCACACCTGCCAAACTAAACTGGCAGGGCCACTGTGGCAAGTTTGGCATCCAATGGCATATTTGGGTCTTGAGCCAGGCAGCGATTTCTGCAGCTGGCTAGTGGCTAGGACATTAGCAATGTGCCCATGCCCTGCAGGCTGGTAGACAAGAAGGCACAAGGCCCAGGAGGGCGGGCGGGGGCGGCGGGGGCACTGCCCAGCGACTCCCTGCTTGAGCCCCTGGTGCCACCTGTAGGAGTTAAGAGGTACTGTTGTCAGTACATCTAAATATTTACAGAAGGGAGTCAGTAGCTCATGCAAGTCATAGGCTAACTGTATATCCTCCAAAAGTCATGTTTTCCACCTCAAAAGAATACATGGGTATAAGCTTTATGTTTGTTTTGGTGCTGGACACCGTGAGCTGGGGGCGGGGTTGGGGGGTGGGTAGGAAACAGTAGATGAAGACCACGGCTGGTATTTCTCAAGATTGAAGAGTTAACTGAATGAACTGTATCCCTGCCCCTGACCATTTCCTCTAGGATTATTAGAAAAGCACCATTCCAAGAGGTCCCTGGGGGTGGACTCATCCACTGAATTTCAGCTATATGCCGGTGGTTAACTGGGTCTGAATGATTCTTCACTTAAGCCTTGAAAACAGTCACTCTTACCTCCTCAGTATATTCTTTCTTAAGAGGGACACCAGCAGTTACCTGAGATAAGAGACAAAATTAAGAATAACTTCGTTAAAATGCTTAGTCTAATTGATCAAGATTTGGAAGAAAAACAAATCATACTCACTTTGGGAGACGGTACACTTGAAAGCACATTTTGTACTTTTAAACAAGTAAATGGCAGCTCTGGCTGAACATAGTCTTGTGGGAAGCTTTTAAAAAACACTGATATCTGGGCTCCACCCAGACCAATTAAAGCAGGATTTCTGGGAGCGAGACCCCGGGTCAATAATGTTTAAATACTTCTCCAGGCAATTCTAATTTGAACCAATATTGAGAACTTTTGTACTGTTGCCCATTATCCTAGCATAAAATGGAATTTATAATATAATTAATACCCAATTTATACAGAGTGCATCATCATTTCTAAATAAATTCTAAATCATTTTAAAGTGATGCCATTACTTTCCCCCTTTTTTTGGCTATATGAGGCTGGCAGGGCAGTTTAAAGATGAGGAACCCAAAGTTGAAAGAAGGCAAGTGTCTTTCCAAGGTCACAGAGCAGGCGAGAGGCTGAACATGGACTTGAATGCAATAGGGTTTTGAAACCCCAATTTAGTACCTTTCTACAATCCCATGCTGTTTTTGTCGATGGCCTGCTACTCATTTTGGTGAGAAACACTAGAGAACATTTTCATTCACTGAGGATGTGGTGGCTTAATCTCCTCTCAGTGGAAGAGGGAATATTAGAATATTAGAATATTAGAAATCCTTTAAAAAGAAGTTACCTCTGTGACATTGTTTTTGATAGCGTGTAAAAACCAGGTATTTTCAGATGGGTTTTTCTAGCAGTAGTGTAGACTAAAACACTGAGTGAACTTTTCAATTGGAACAACTAAAAGGCTAGATTAAAAATCCAACAAAGTATTGCTGAGCTTATTGTGATAATTTTTCAATATAATGTTATGTGTCCATTACACCTCGACTAAGAAAAAGAATTTAGAGAGGTCATTGTATAAAAGCAATATATAAGATTCTTGTCAAACTTTTTTTAAAAATATAAAAGTACGCAAGAAAAATCTATGAAAGAATGCAGAAGCCCTTTGTGGAATAAACTGTAAGTATTTATTAAAAGACCTAAATCGATGAAGAGATTGATTGAAGATCAGAAGGAGGGACTATTTAAATAAGTAATGTTAGGCCAACTGGTTACTAACATAGAAAAAAATGCAATTCCAACTAGTCATTGCACCACACACTAAAAATCAGTAATAATGGGTATCATGGTTAATTCTGTGTGTCAGTTTGGGGCACAGGGTGCCGAAATATTCGGTCAAACATTATTTGGGGTGTATCTGTGAGGGCATTCTTTGAATGAGAATAATATTTAATTTGGTGCACTCTGAGTAAAGCAGATTGCCCCCCATCCTTTTGGTGGGCCACATCCAATCAGTTGAAATGTCTGACTAGAACACAGAGACTCTCTGCGAGAGAAAATTCTCCTGCGGATTGCCTTTACATCAGGACTGGAATATCTGGCTCTCCTGAGTCTCTAGCCTGCTGGCTCACTCGACATATTTTAGACTTGTCAGCCTCCATAACTATACGAGCCAATTCCTTATAATAAATACTTATATGTAAATACACATCTTATTGGTTCTAGAGAGCCCTTGTTAACACAATGGGTTTACAGAACTAATTGTGAAATAAAAACATGGATTAAAAAGTATAACAGAATATTAGTTCTTATATTGCACCAAGAACGGTCAGTACTTTGGAAGACAGGATATAAATTTAAAATGATTGGGGCTAAAATGGGCAAGTTCAAGGGTCACGGGATTTTCCACTGCACAATTATGGAAAAAAAAAATCAAGCTAAATAAACATAAGACGCAGCCACGGTTATTTGTGTAATGACAGCAAAGGAAGCAGAAATTACAATGGATCAAAAACGTTAGCGCAAAGTTGATTCAAGAAAGAAGGAATGACACGGAGATGGATAATATGGAATAGAGGATTAAGAAGATGAAAGCTCATTTATTATTCAATTATGGAAAACATTTCCTGGATACAGACTATGCCAGGCACTAGGGATATACAAATTAATAAGACACAGTCCTTAATCTCAAGGAATTCGAAGTCGAGAAGGGAGATATACGTATAGACATTCATAAAATATGACGCAGAAGGTGCTACTGGAGCCTCTCCCGGCTTCCTGATCCTTCTATTTTATTATCCTCCACGTTTTTCTGGGCCTATTAAGCTTGAGCCCTGTTATAGTCATCGCTGGCATGGAACCATGGCTTCGAGTGCAAGATGGAAGTGAGCAGAAAATGCAGCCATTGTAAAACAGAGCACATACATGAAGATGAACTGAACAGGATTATAAATTATGTAGAGAACTGTTATAAGACAGAGACTACAGGGTGGAAAAAAGTATTAGACTAGAAGCCAAGAGACCCTGGATTTGCATTTGATTAGTCCCTAAATAGATGCGATAATAAGCAAGCCACCGAATCTTTCTCCATCTCAGTAACTTTATCTTTATAAAGACTGAACCGGCTAGACAATCTCTCAACCCTTTCCAGAATTAAAGTCCTTTGATTTTATCATTTTCAGGGTGCAAAATAGAGAAAGAATTTCAAATGCATCTTATATTGGCAGAAATAGTTTTTTGAAAATAGAAGCTGGTATATAGAGTCAAAGTCTAAAGTCCAGGAGTGATTTACGTAGCAACAAGTGGTGTTTTGAGCAAAATCAGAACTCTTTAGGATTTAATACTTTATGTGTTATGTCAATCTTCCATTTGAAATAATGGTGAAACTACAGGCTAAAATGAAGTGCTCACGTGTCTGGTATTACGGGTGGATTTGGGGTTCAGAAACTGCTTATTCTATATTAACATGCAGCTCTGCACAGTGGACAGAATAGGAGGATTGTCTCTAAGTGACAGCCTTCATATCTGGCTCTCTGCTGATCTGGTAACATGCCATACATCCCCTAAACCTTCAAACCTCAACTTCCTCATCTGTAAAACGGTATCAAATAATGTCTGCCTCTCTTAGGACAAGGAGTTGCGAAGATGATTAAACAATGCACATTAAAGTGTTTCATGATGGCAAACCTGTTATTTGTTTTGCTATGTAACAGTCGTTAATTATGTAACTTTTGTGAAAACAGTATACCAATTAAGCAATCAGACCTGGCAGTTTGTCTAACATATATCAATAGTGTAAATGACAAAGCCACTCCAAATTATACTATTTCAAAAACAATCAGTATATTAGTTCGTATTCTTCCTTTGAGAATACATAAAAATAAAAAAAGAAAAACAATATACCTTTACTGTGGAAATGATAAATTCTATATATAATAATATAAGTTAACATTGAAAGTCTTTAAAAATCTTAAAACAGAATTTGTTTTCTCAGAAAAGCTCTCTTAGACATAATCCAGCGCTATAACAATTATAGAATGAAGTCACAATAAACAGAAACAGAAGGAACATAGTTCTAGATGAAATCTGATGAGATGTAGCATCAGTGAACCAAAAAGCTATCTGTAGAAACACTGAATAATTTCACTCACAAGAGCGATCACTCTAATCCGTATGTGCTCTATTCAGGAACCAGAGCCTCTACCTTCCCATTACCGTGGGGTTATAAAATGTTAATATGAGTTTCAGATATGAATCTTAGGGCTAAAAAGTGGTTACGTTATGCTCCTTTCCAAAACGCTACACAGAAATAACTTTGTAAGTATTACTAAACTCTAAGGGTCCTATCATGGCGATTTATATAAAAAGAGAAAGACATGACAGAAGACTGGAATTAATTATTAAGCAGGTTTCAATGTTTCAAATGCTATATTCTGCTTTATCTTAATTAAAAACATTTTTTTTTAACTAGGGAGTACGAGACTTACACTTGGCCCGCCTCCGTGCATCTTCAGAGCTCGCACTGTTGCCACCAACACGACTACGTTGGGCACCAAGCCAGAAGCTCGACACTTGATGTTGAAGAATTTCTCCATGCCAATGTCGGCACCGAAGCCAGCTTCAGTCACTGTGGAGAATCAAGTTGGAAAGTTGCTGTTATCCTCTAAAAACAATAGTAGGGTCTGGCAATCATCGGTCCGGTTCGGATTCAAAGGAGAGCTTAAATTCCCCGTCACGTCCTGGTTACTACACAGCCCTGCACCTTGCTCATACGCAAAGGTAAACTGATTTCCCTCGAGTTGCGGAAAATGTTCTGCTTCCTTACATTCCCTAAAAAGATGGCTCTCTACTTCACACCACTGTGCCTTGGCCAAAGTCTTGATTTTTTTTTTTTTTTCCTGGTATAACTCTGAACATAGCTTGTCTTTATTCAACTGGGATTTTCAACTTTTTAATCAGGTTCCAAATTGAATCAAAGAACACTGCTAGCATAATTACCATAGAAAATCCTTTCTCACTCCTTATATCCTAGACTCGTAGACTCATTTATTTTAGTGCCACTTGGTCATTTCTCCTGACTGACAAAATTCAAGTTAGTTGAGTGGCTTTAGGAGGTTGATCATCAGGCTTGATATGATAGCATCTTTATTCCACAACCACGGAGACACTATTGGGGTTCACAACGAGTCTCCCCAGAATGTGCCATCCTGGCATGTAGATTATTTTGAGCTTAAAACAACTGCGATCCAAAAGGCTCAGGAAGAGATTTTTACTTCCCTCTTAACTAAAAGAATTTACAGAAAAGGGCCTTGGCCAGGAAGAACATTATCACCAGAGCTATCTACAAAGAATATGGGCTAGGTTGGTAGGGGACAGTCCACAGTGCTTGGGTACCAAAGTTCTCTCCGTCCTACCGTCTCTGCATGGCCCAGCAAACATTTGTTTTTCCATCCCCATGTGAACTGCTCTCCTCTCCTTTGAAGTCTCAGACTCCCGCCCCTTCTCCTTAGGTCAGAATGGCATATAAACCCCCAATAACTGACTGCCTGTGAGCCCCATATTCTTATGGAGCCCGCGCATGTACGAAATTAAACTTGATTTGTTCCTGTTAATCTGTCACATGTCAATTTGCTTCTTAAATCAGCCGGAAGAATTCGGAGGAGCGGAGAAGTTTTTCCTCCCCGACAGCACTCATCTTTCGGCATCCCCTCCCCTGGCCCCAAATTGCTAGATCTGTTACTGTGACAAGCGTGGAGGAAGCAGAGAGAATGTCTAATGCTGCTTTCCAAGACAACGCCACTGATACGGGTCAGCAGCAGTCGTCAACACACACAGGAGCATGCGCTCTGGGACCAGCAGCACCAGCGCCACCTGGAGGTTTATTAGAAATGCAGAATCTCAGGCCTTACCCCAGACCTATTGGGTCAAAATCAGCATTTTAATAAGATCTCCAGGTGAGATGAATGCCCATTAAAATTTGAGAAGCACACTGCTCTAGGAAAGGAATACTATTAATGTATTAGAAACTAAATGTTTATGAAATATACTACTCTATATGCTGACAGTACAACCAAGACCATAATTTATGGCAGAGACAGGAATTACAGTAAAAAAATTTAGTGAGATAA
>NW_011888859.1:796519-799601 GCF_000151845.1 Pteropus vampyrus | reverse complement strand
GGCTTCCATTAGGGAAAAAGACAGCAAGGCCATTAGTGCCAGATTACAGGTGACTGTCCTGCTGGTCAGAATCAAAGAGAGACCACAGACAGGCAGACAGACGGGATCCAGAATCCCTCCCAGCTGTGCAAACTTGGTGAGTTATTTACTCTATTTCAGTCTCAAAAGTCCTCACGTGACTTTGTTGGAAGAACTAAGTGGATGACACACGTAAAAAGTACTAAGTTACTGCTTTTTGGTGCATAATGGGAGCTCAGAAAAATGGTCTGCATCATTGTCACCAAAAGAACAGATCTCCTCATTTGCTAGAAATCATATTCAACTCTTTAGCATTTGTCAAATTCCTGCTACGTCCAGGCATTTTCCTCAGTGGCAGAAGTCCAGTCTCAGGGTCCCTAACCTTAAGCATTCCAGGGATGTGGGCAGAGAGACCATCTGCTACTGGATTTGGGAGAACTGGAGAGCAGAGCATTGGAGGGAACAGATTTTGTCTGAGAGGTTTGGAGAAAGCTGACAAGAGAGCGCCAGGCTCTGAGGGACAAGTAGGTTTCTCCAGGACGAGAAATACGGAGGTGGGGGATGGGCGAGGGAGGGCCTTAGGTCAGATGTCCCATTTCCTGGCCACAGCCCTGGTCCTCTCATGCAGAGTTAGCTGCCCCTGCTAGCCCTTTGGTTTGCTTCCTCGTGGTGCCCATATCTGTCTTTGCATGTAGCACCTTAATTAAACTTAGGTTTCATCTCTCACTTGGAGGGCAGGGACCATATCTCATTCATCTGTGTATCTCCAAGACCTAATACAGTACCCGCCACATATAAATGAATTAATAAAGATATGAAGAAACTATCAGAGTGGGACTTGGAACCAATGATGATCTAAAGGCTCTCATTCAAAGGAGACAGGTAGATAAACACACAGAACAGGATTAAACAGAATTTAAAATGTTCTTATCCCTCCCTATCATACTTTTTTTCTGCAATGCCAAAACGGTTTTACTAAAAGATGTAACTGTCATATCTGATAAAGATATGACCATCTGAAATGTTTACATAGTCTAGCTAAGCTTAAATTCATGTTTTAAGAGACTAATTGGAAAATAAAAAGTAGTAACAAGGAGAACCTCAGGGAAGGAAACAGGACATGGTAATAAAGGTCCAGAGACTGTGGCTTCCAAATGCCATGGAAATATGAAGGGAAATGATGTGGGGGTGCGGGGGTGGGGTGGGGGTGAACAGAAGAAAGTACCAAATTCTTATACTTTGAAAACTGTCCTGAAATACTTCATATTATCATTTTTATGTTATTTATTTTCAAATATCGGGCTTCTAAGGGAAAACAGAGTGTGGGAAAGGTATGCTGATGTACCATCAGTAAATACAAAAGCTAGGGCCACTTAATAAGGTGCCATCAACAAATGATGATTTCCATGGAGTGCTGTGTCTCAGTGGGTCATGGTATGAGAAGGGGACAAGCCACTTTTATTGCCAGATTCCATTTCCGTGGCACTTCCTGAGAATTTCAAACATAGAAAAACCTGTATGTTTTCCTTGTGATCCACAATAAGCAATTTATTCCCTCGTTATATTTGTTGTCCTTAATTTTACACACGATATGGGCTGAATAATTATTTAACATTGATTTTAACATAGACTTGTTCTTAAGTCACGAAGCAAGTACCCTTTCTGTGATTCAGAATTCCTGAAAAGCATGCACTGTAGACTTCTGAAAGCTGCATATTTAAAAAGGCTTGCAAGAAAATGTTTGCACGTGCCACAGCAATTATTTGTCTTGGCAATCTCTTTTATGTGGGGGTTACAGCAGTCAACTTTCAACATGAATGAAAACAGGAAACACTGACTAATACTCTTATTGTGCGAGCACAGAAGCTATTAGATAGTAATTTTGTAGCATGGCTTGATTCAAATGTCAAAACGCATAATCTGCTCAGAAAGGAAGTGTCAGTGGATCTGGGTTGGAAAGGGATTAATTATTTGGACAAATACTGTTAGTTACCTGGACAGGAAACAGAGCTCTGGGTTCAGCTGGAGAGCAAAACCCAATATTGGACAACCAGGTGGCTGGCCTTCCACACTGATCTGCTAGGACATTCTGAGTCACACTGTACAAACTAAACGGAAACAACAAACAACTACACTCTACTGGGAAGCACATATGGTATCTATGAAATTCTTCAGTGCGGCAGAGAAATGATTTTTATGTCTCAAATGATTCTATCATGTCCCTAACCAGCAGTTCACAAAAAAGTAGAGCTGAAATTCAATGACAATTAGGACTCAGATAAGTAGTCACTGATCGGCTAATTTAAAGAAAAAGAAAAAGCCTTGACATCATCGCCTCACAGGCAGACCCTACAAAATATGGGTTCAAAAATCCTAGCACCACGAGGGAACTAACATCTTCTGTTACCTTCGTGGGCCAAGCGCCCACTGTGGTGTCCCAGGTCCCTCTGATGTCTTGCCCAGAGCTCTCCTTACTATATTATGCAATCTGTGCCGCTTGGCATTCTACTCAAAAGCAATTTTGATCAAACACACGCATCCTAGCATTAGGAAAAACCTTCATTTCTTCTCTTCCACCAATTACTGAACCTCTGTTATACTGCCTGGCATTTAAGCAATCATCCCTGGACTCTTGTCTCCATTTAGTGAAGAAATGGTACGCTTTTTATTTTACTTTAATTTTTTTTTGCCGTTATTATTTTATTTTATTAATTTATTGGCGTGACATTGGTTAATATAATTATACAGGTTTCAAGTGTACAATTCAGTAATACATCACCTGTATATTTCACTGCACGTGATGGAAGGAGCGCTGGCTTTGGGTGGTGAACACACAAGGGAACAGGCCATTTTAACATGACAAAGATGAAAAAGATTAATTAATTACCTAATGAAAAAAAAACATCTTTCCACACCTTCCCCTTTTGTTTTTTCTTACATGAGTTCCCCTGAGTATTTTTAAATTTTTATTTATTTACCATTATGCTGGTAAATTTGAATTCAACTCTGTTTCACACTTATTTCTGAATGGTCTCCTGCTTCAGTACATCTACTGAACTCATTT
>NW_011888859.1:737756-795185 GCF_000151845.1 Pteropus vampyrus | reverse complement strand
TCCACTGCTTGGTAAGTTTTGAGACCAGTGAAAATCATCACACCTTACACTTCGATATTTTGATCTATGAGAAGTAGCCCTAAATTCTGTTTCTGAACTCTGAGAGGTGTGCCCAGACTGGTTCTCTCACTGTGATATGGACATGCTGTGATAACAGACAGCATGGAATCTGGAGGCTTCGCCACTATGATATGCCCTTCTTTCTTTTTTTCTTTTTTGGATCGAATCCAGAAATTTGTTTTCTCTCTTGGAGAAAGTCATTTAGGGATGACGAATCGCGACCTGCTCTTAGTTCCTGGTCTACCTGCCAATAGTGCAGCACCTGGGGCAGCATCAGGGACTCTACTGGTGAACAAAGAAAGATCCTCGAGAGAGGAAGCTCCCAGGCCCAGGTCCATCCGGGCCTGGTACCCAACACCAGCAGAAACAGGCCGCAGGCAGAGAACACCTGCTCTGCAGCCTGGACTCCTGAGAACCAGGTGGTCTCCTGGTGGCCAGGAGGCATTTCACCAACTTTCAACTGACTGAGTCAGACCCCCAGACTGGACTTCCGAGCCTTCTCCAGCCAGGCGTCCGCCCTCCCATCACTGGTTGGGACTCCAACAAGTGAGCGACTCCAACTCGCAAGCATCAGTTTTCTTTTTCAAACGGCCTGTTCCTGTTATTACCACCAGCATACAGCGGGAGAAAAGGCAAAGAATACTCTGGATCTGAAATTCTCATTTTTGTTTTCACTCTGGGGAAAATACTCCTTGGACTCTAAGAATTAAATTAAAGCACAAAGATAATTCTTCTTTGAGTTTCTGGCTACTTGACATGCCTGAATGTTGTCACCAGAATTGCAAATTGAATTTCCAGCTTGCTATGTCACTAAGGGGTCCTTTAGGCCATGTACGCAGAAGATTAGAATTTTCAGGTTTCATAGCCACTTTATAATGGTAATAATTCTTCTCTCATGCAACAAACACATATATCAAATATAAAACATATTGAGTTTCCCATTACTTTTGGATACAAACTTGAATTTATGAACTGTGAGAGGTCTCACAGAAGAGCTAGTCCTCGCAATCAGTGTGGCTTAAAATGGGCTGAGATAAGAAATACATCTGCTCCGGGCAGATTTTGCTAACTTAATCCTCAAAAGAATTTTTTGTAAACAGAGGGGGAAATAAAACTGTAGTTTTCAGTCAATCATCACTATACTTTTTCACAACAAATCAGAAATAAAAATAAAACTTTTGTACAGGAAGAAGCAAGGTATTTGCTGGACGGAACCTCATTCTGAAGTGCTGTGGACTATACTTCCTGAACAAGGCTGAAGGAAATGGAAACTAGAATCTTCAAACTGCCCTGCTCTACCCCACGTAAACACAGTCTATTCGGCTGCAGCTGTCTGCAGATAAACTCAGGGAAAGTGGAGTTTAAGGTCACAGAAGCAGAATTCTGAACTTGAGCGCAAGGTGGGGTAGCCTTCGAGAATTTCAATTATTTTTTTCAGTTATTAGAAGACTAAGTAAGCCAGGATGAACTATTAAATTCACTACACGGGAAGCTCAGCATTATTACTACAGCTGAAAAACAAGTGAACTTGATTTAGAACATATTAATTTTGAGGATACAGCTCATCTTAAGTCTATGAAATTTTACCAAAAAATTAAATGCTGAAGCTGTTTTGGATTTGTCTATTTAATCTATGACCCTCTTTGATTTTATTCAATGTTTCAGGGTCAAATTTCTATAGAGTATACAAATCAACTGGGCACATATTGGGAGATCGAAAGGAAGAAGAAACCAGTAAAAAAATGACCCTATTATTGACAGTAGCATGTGTCCTTCTTTCTTATGTTTTTGTTGATGGCAATGTTTTCATTCCTATTAGGAGAAGTTTATTAATCATATATGACACATGAGAAAGTTATTGGGGAAAGGGAAAAAGATAAGCTAAGTATAAAAAGGACATAGGTCCACTGGAACCCTATATTTTTTGTAGTAATAAAAACTTCAAAAATACCAGTAATGCCATAGAGATGCGCTCCAGTTTCGGGAGCCAGACTTTGCTTCCTCTGCGGAGTTAATTGGTCACAGACACCGGTTCACATTATTTGGACCCATCGTTAATCATCTTGTTTTGTAAAATGATTTTGGCCAAAGTGAAATTTAATTTTGGAAAAAAAAAAAAAAAACAGATGAAAATTAAATCATACATGTAATTTTTACCTCTCATAAAAATCCAACTGAATTAAATTCACGAATCCATTATCCAAGCAGTTCCCATCTTCTGGTAGGGGTCATGAGCATTTGTACAATGTCGTTGCTATGACCAGGGATTTAACCCTTCCGTTTTTTAGCAAACGCGTGGTGTCCCAAATTTCTGGCTAGAGCCCTGGAATTCTGGATAACTGTGTGCGGGCAGAGCTGTTCTCCTGCAGCCCTTGAGACCGGAAGGCTTTGTTACGACCATGCCTTAACTTGAAATAATGGAAAGATGGATGAGAACTTTTTTGCTTGAGCAGCTCACGAAGACAAACGCATGGAGGAAAAAAGTATAACTGTCATAAGGAAGTGTATTTTATCTTAAAGGTTCCCGGGGCGGAGACTGTAATAGCTTTTTCTGTAAGTGTTAGGAAACTTAGCAAGTGAAAATAGGATTACTGAGTTTGAAAACAAATTGAAATATACCAACATTCCTCGTATGACAACTTTGATTATAGAAGAAATTAAGACAGAAGGAAAACATTTTAAGTGTGAAAGGAGGCAGATTCTATAACATATTTAGTAAATACAACCAGCCCAGAACAGGGATTTTCGAATTAGAGGTAGAGATCCGTTAGTGTGTCACAAAATCAACGCATCAATCCCTCCTATTCCATGGAGATTACGTTGCCAGACGCCCAGCGGATGCCTGAAACCTCGGGCAGCATCAAACGCGTTTTCTGTTCGTGTCTTCCGCCTGCAAATGTAATAATGCCTTCTCCATCTTAACTTTTGCAGTTTGAGGTGTAACAGTGAAACTAGCATGGATTTCTCTTCCCTTCTTCACAGTTTCACAGATAGAAGATTCATTCTTACCGCAGATCTTAGCAACCTCAGTATACAATTTATTTTCTTTCCTCATTTAAATTGAGAACTTGCACCTTCTCACGGAAAGGAAGCTCTTTCGGGCTTCTCTTCGGCGTATCCGGATCGGCAGCATCGCCACTCTTGCACTGTGGGGCCCTTAGCAAGAAGAATCAGGTTCTGTGACCACAAGCGCCAAGATTCTGCGACAGTTGATCTGATCACCAAGACAGCGACTGAGTACTCACGGGCAGGAAACACAGACAGCGTGGAGATGCTGGACAAAGGGACGATTCACGTCCTGGGCGGGCCGGAGCAAGACAACAGGCTACTCAAAACAGAGCCCAATCAAAAACGTACGAATTGTTTATTTCTGGAGTTTTCCATTTAATATAATCAGACTGGGGTTGACTGCGGGTAACTGAAACCACAGGAAGGGAAACGGAGGAGGAGGGGCTGCGTCCTGGGTTGCGACCAGAATTAAAACAAGATAAAGACGAGGATAGAGATACAGGCTATATCGCACATAGTAAGAGAAAGCAGATTTGTGTCATAAGGCATTCGATTCAGTTGCTGGTTTTACAGTCATGTCTCGCGTTACCAGTCTCCTATGAGATGATCAAATTAATGATTATTCAGGCCTGGCCCGATTCTGCCCAGTACTGGAGCAAACAGCACACAGGAACAACACCCCCGGATCTCACCAGCCATCATGTTTATATTTAGGGTCACAAATGCCATGTTATTCTCACTGATCCTATGGCTCTATTTTTGGGCGTAGAGGCAAGAACGGTCTGCACTGCTCTGCTTTCCATGTTCCCTTCAGTACGTGTGACATGGACACCAGCCTGTCCACTGGAAATTGGACCTTGAAAGGATCTGACTTAACAGAACAAATGAGGTCACACTGAGAACGCCAGTAATTCATATTTACATCTGTAAAAAACTCAAACGAAAGTATCATAAACTATATAAATGTCTAACCAATGTACTGTATAAAATAAAATTTAAAAATATTATGTCAAATATGTACATGTAAAATGTATACCATAAGGCTGTGTAATAATGCATACACACATCCAATAAAGAAATTGTTTCTTAAAAAAAAAGATAATAGCCTTGAAAAGGACGGATGAGCATATTTTTTTCTTTGGCTTATTTTCAAAAGAACCTTCTCTCTTTACAGAATGAATATATTCTTAGAAATATATCATTAGTGATATATTATTGGAAAATTTGACATGAAGAAGAAAACAAATCAGGTACCTTTGACCGTTTCCACTGTAATCAGGTTCCTAGCTATCTCCTCGTGTTGACAGGGGAATGGTGTCCTTGAGACAGCTGGTAGAGATATTTCATAGGGAAAAGGGAACTGAGGCAGGAATAATTCTTGGGTTCCATCCTCCCCCACCTCCACCCCATCCCTAAACCCGGAAAGAATGGAAACCAAAGCTTGGTGTAATTCTCATTTCGTTTGAACAAAGAACAAACCCTCAATTTGCCATCTCTCTCTCTTTTCCCTTTGGTGCATCTCCAGCCTGGTCTAGTATCTAGAAGTGGGTCTGACTAAGGTAAAGCCGCTGATAAAAATGATTATTTGGATTATACAGGAAAATACTCAGTGCATACAAATATTTAATGTTTATTCTATTGGCAAAAGATAAGCATTAAAACAAGGTTTCACGAGGCCTATCTGACTTGCAAATTTCTGAGATGGATTCCTGAAGGGCAGGTAGGGGCTGTCCCACAAAGATAGCACCACACCTACATGCTTTTACCTTTGACATAATTGGTGTCATGCTCTAAAGACATTTTTGTATCCTAGTCTTTTCGATTAACCTAAGAAATGTGGAGCATGTCCCTAAGACACTAACCTTTTTCAAATAATATTTTATTATATAGAATATTATATGTTATTTATTATATAATAAAATATTATTTGAAAAAGGTTAGTGTCTTAGGGACATGCTCCACATTTCTTAGGTGATTTATAAAACCAATCTTACTTTTGAACATGTTTTAAACTCTTTTTCAAAAGGGACCTATACGTAAGAATGAAAGAGGGCCGGTCAGTTTGGTGGATTTAGAAGAAAGTCCTGAGTATGTCTGTGTAGAGAAGTCAAAGGTCTCTTCTCTGGCCGTCTGGCAGATGTCGTTAGGAAGGGAATGAAGACAGTGACATAGATGACTCGGCACTAACTCAATTCTGTGTCTGGGAAAACCTCTTGAATTATACTAATATGGATTAGCAACTCACTTTTCTATTTAAAGGAGACCATATAGAATCAGAAAATGTCTTAGTTTCTCTTATAGCTAGATATGGTTGTAGGACCAAGGTTACTAATGAGATGAAAACAGAAGCTGTCGTATGTCCAGGAAGGCTCCTGAAAAAGGGAGTATACCTCTCTTCTTTCTTCCTGCTGGCCGGCATAGAGATGTGATGGCTGGAGCTTGTGCAACCATCCTGGATTACCAGGCAGCAAAGTCCCTGATGGTAGAGCAGCTGCTGTATCAGACTGTCTATCCCGGATTTCTTTTATGTGACAGAGAAACAAACTTCTATTTGCTTTGGGTCACCCTACTCCTAACGGATCCATTTGTGAAAATAGAGCCTACTGAGAAACATTATAGCATTTTTCATTTCTATCATTTCTGTTTATGCATTATTTGAACATGATGCGGTGTTTTCTTTCTGCACAATAGTAACTCTGGGACTGGAGTCAAGATTACATTTTTAATTTAGAAAAGATGTGAGATTTGCTCAAAGTTTTGCTGATGGAAGAGCTGAAATTTTGGAGGCTGAGATGTGGCTGTAACTCTTTGAATAGATGCCCTGAAGCTCCACCACTGAAGGTAACTGAGAGAGAGTCTGTTCACAAGCTCCCCACACAGAATTGAATCAAGACAGCAGAAACCAGTATGTGTGTCAGTCTGCAATGACACCGGATATACGTGCTGGACTCCAGTGGGTTTCTTGTTCGTCAGATTTCAAGAACTTTTCTCACTCTAAATTCTGTCTTGTGTGTGTGTTTGATAAAGAAATGTGGTTTTTTTTTTGTTTTTTTTTTTTGAGGCAAAAAACTATTTTCGTAGTTGTTTTAAATATTTTTGGAAGTTATATTATTACATTATTACCTGACCCCTAAGAAGTAAAATGACCCACAGTCAATTAAAACAGTCATGCAACTTTATAAAACAAACAAAAAAAAAGGACTAAACAAGATGAGTAGGAATCGAAAGGTACTCAGATCACCAGTGTTTGAAATTCAGAATATCTGTGTAAATAAACGCTCAAACATATAAAAAAAAAATTAAAAACCCCCAAAACAAAAAACCTCATTCATTAAAACAACTGAACATCTTGGTGTGGAATAAGGAGTATTTAGCGGATGAAAAGCCCTCCTCACTGCCTCTAGAAAGCAGCCTACAAGGGAACCACCGAGAAGTCTCACAGCCTTGTTCATTTCTTCCAGTTCAGTGTACAGAGAAAGACTCCCCCCAGCTCAGTCAGCCCGTTTAGCCCTGGTCAGCTATTGTCCACATCTCTACTGTTCATCCCAAGGGAAATGGAAGAGTGTGGGTGGCTGTACGCAAACCATCACTCCTGCTAGAAAGTAACCTAAAGCCCCTGACCCACTAAACGGGGCCAGTAACATTCGGATTTAGCTCTTAAGTATAAACACTTGACCACAGACTAATGACAACTGCCAATCTATGGCTCCAGCCTCAGCCTGTCTCCTAAATTACAGACCCACACTCTCTTCTTCCCACCCCCATCCCACGCGTAACTAACTAACATTACCATTTTGCCACAACGGCTTATTTTCCTTCTACAAAGAAGTCAAACAGCCCAGATAGAGTTGCAGCCTCCCAGGCATGGCCCCCAGTTCAGCTCCTTCCCTTCTGCCCAGAATCAGCAACTCTTACTAACTTGGTGCTGATCCAGTTCATGGTTTCCTACTTCTACACATATACAAGACATAAACAAATAGAGTGTTGTTTTTGTGTGTTTAAAATGTGTCAGACTGCACTTACAATTCCACGACCTGTTTTTTCACTCAACAGTGTACTTCTGAGATCTCGCCTCATGGGCAAGCCCAGAAGCGGTATTTGCTGGGTGTACAGCAGCCTCATCTCTAACTGCGATGAGCCTCTCGGGGGAGGGAGCCCCATGGGATGAGACCTTGGCCTCTCCTTCCCCTCACTTCCTGTCTTCGGGAAGTTGGAAAGAGCTGCTTGGTGCGAGATGGGGGCTGGGAAGGAAGCCATCTTCGGCGGAGTCCTGCTCACCACAACTCTTTATGCAATCGCTCTGGAAGTCCTCGTGGATTAGAAACTATACAAACTCTAATCGATGACTTTTAAGGACGTTGAGGACACACCTCCAGTCTGTCTTCCCTGCCACATCTCTGGGTTGACTGAGCTACTGGCGATTCCTTGATCACGTGCCGACCTTTCTCCCCTCTGTCCTGCTGCACGAGATTGTATCTTAACCATTTTTCAAGGCTTGCGTCCCATCCCATCTTCTTGGGAGAGTCTTACCGGAATCACCATTTAAAAATTGTCAGTTTACCTCCACCAGTAATACAAAGCATAACGTTTCAGATTGGCATCCATTCCCCTCCAGAATGACCTCATCTAGCCAGGAAATCCATCTCCCTCACCTCGTACCCCTGTGAAACCATCCCCAGAATGCACCGGCACTTCCCCATCTACATTCATTTGCTCGGTCTGTGCGTTGTTCCTCGAACGTGTCTCCCTAACTCTGCACGTCAGGCTACTTCAGATTTTTCATGCCAATTCTTTTTTTTTTTTTTTTAAACAAAACTAACAAACACAAATTGTAAAAATTTCCAGAATACCAAAAGAACATAAAGTATAAAGTGAAAGTCGCCATGACTTCATTTCCCACAGATAAATAAGAGTAATCATTTGATGATACGCTTCTAAACCTTTTTATTGCGTGTATAGGTATTTATCTCACGATTCTTAAAAATGAGAACTATATTGGTATCAATGTTGTTTTGCAACTTGATTTCTCTTTAAATATCATGAACATCTTTCCATGTTACATATAAATCTATTACAACAATACTACTAAACTTTTTATGCTTTTTTCTTAAAGCTTTAAGTTTTAATTTCCACATTAAAATTTAATCTCTCTTTATTTTAAATATATTAAGATACAAGACTCTAAAGTTTATGTTTTGAAATTAATAGCCAAATGCCTGAACATAATTTAAACATTAGTCCATCCATTCACCACTGATTTGAGATGTCATCTGTATCTAATTATTAATTTCCACATATAATGAAATAGTCTATTTAAGGATACTCTAGGGTGTTCTTCTGGTATCAGTTTCGCCTGTCCCTCTTTATTATTGTGGCAGTATTACCTTGTTTTAATAGAGTCAGGTAAGTCAGCCGTTATTATTTTTAAAAACTTTTTCTTGTCTATCCTCATGAATTTATTCTAGAATCCAGACAAGCGCTGTTATTAATTTAACTAGGAAGCTCATCTTCGTCCATAGCTTTTATAGTAACTACATAGGATAATACAGTATTGAATAGAATAGCTATTTTATAGTCTTTTACATGTTAGTCTGACATAATGATTGTTTAATCTCAGGACATGGTATGTGTCTCACCATTGATTGAGGTCTTGCTCTGAGTCTTTCAATAAATTTTAATAGTTATTTTTTTTCTGTATGCTCGTCTGTTACATTTATTCTTAGGTTATTTATAGTCTTGGGGACACATATAAATAGGATATTTCCCCTATTACAGCACCAAACTTTACTGCTGATATAAAACTACTGACTTTCACATATTTACATTGCATCCAACTAGCCATCTAAAACTTTTATTACTTAAAATAAGTTTCTTGAATTTTCTAGTTATATAATCATAGTACACATAAAAATGAAAAATTTGACTCTTCCATTCCAATATTTGTACCGTTATTGATTTTGTTTTACGACATGGCGAGGACTTCAGGAATGATGAGTATAGAGATGACTGTAAACATTCCTGTCACGTGTTCCTGAACACATCAGTGTGCCTTGCAGGGCTTTGCTAATGAACATGAGGCTGATTGTTAGTTTCCATTTTGCAATTCTATTTAAATTCTTCTACTGAAAGAGGTCTTTATCATCACACTCAGCTACCTCGCTGGTCTCTGAAGTTACCTCTTTACTCTGCTTTCTTTTGAACTGGATATCCAAGCCCTTTGTAATTTACCTTAGGTAGTTTTAATTAAACTTTTAATTAATTAATTAAAAGGTAGTTAATTTGCCTTTTAAACCTTAGGTAGTTTTTTACAATTGATATTATTTCTATCAAAGCATCCGTGGTTAAAACGACATTTCTAGCTGATGTTGGTAAAAGGCTGAGACTTTTAGAAAACACTAACAATCAGTGTTTCTTTCTCTGCCCCCAAAAGCTGTAAAGAGGTCTGCAAAAGAAATCTGCAATTCCTTCAGCAATGACCAGCTTCCTCGTACTCCCTGCTCAAAATGTTTTCTTTGTATGAGAACAGCGATACAATACGGTTGTACTATAAAATTATAAATATTGCTAAAAGTTTAAAAATAATCTCATATAATCGCAATTTGCTAAAACGCAGTTTATAGTTATGTTGGGGTCATTTGACTCTTTGCAGACTGAAGGTTCTCAGACAAGATGGGATAAGACAGCAGTCATACAATGTCAATTTAAAAGTCATTATGCAATGGATATTTTTTAAAAAAAAATTCTCAAAAAGCTTATGCAGTTTATGAATTTTAAGAGTCAAGTTTAACCTCTGGAGCACATTTTAAAATCATTTTATGTTAATTTTCATAGCTTTAATCTATGCAAGACAATGTTTTGACAAGGGTCCTATTTAATTCTACATATTATGATGGTATGCAGAACTGCATTATGAGCACATTATTATTTAGAATAAGTAGGGATGGGCTAGGTAACTCATTGAAAATAAATTTGCATTTCTTAAATGCAAACAGTCAAGGTCAGGTTAGACATTCCTAAAGTTCAAAACTTCTTTCGTAGCTTTTTTCAAGACGTTTTACTCTTTTTATTTAATTACTCTTTTAATTATTGCTTCAACAAACCACTGGGAAAATATGCCCATATTCACCACAAAAAGGCTAGTGGAAATTCAGACACATTTACCAGTAGGTAAGTCATTCAGTAAACTGATGTGTACTAAGTTTTTTATTTAAAAAACAATTTACTTATTTAGTGCCTGTTATGTGCTATGCACAGGGCTACATAATGATGATAAGAAATAAACGCAAACATTTAGGAAGTGGTAAAGCACAGTGGTTAGAACAAATGCCTGGGGGCCAGGGGTTTAGGTGCAAGTCCCCGCTCCTGCTGGCATTAGCCGTTTGCCTTTTGGCAACTACTGACATGCTGATGTCCGCTTTCCTCCCCTGTAAAATGGGGTTTATTCTGGTAACTACGTCCTAGGGTTATCACACATGTAAACACATATAAAGCACCCGGCAGGTCCTCAAGGAAGCTAAACACTTGCTACCACTAGCAAAGACACATCCATGCCAGGAACTGCTCCAATGTGTTTAATACACATCATTTCCGTAAAGTTGCCTTATGTGTCGGGTCATGTTATTTTCTCTAGCTTTACAGACAAGAGAACTGGAGCGTGGAGGGGC
Source organism: Pteropus vampyrus (assembly GCF_000151845.1). NCBI lineage: Eukaryota > Metazoa > Chordata > Mammalia > Chiroptera > Pteropodidae > Pteropus > Pteropus vampyrus. Next base: position 784,452 of record NW_011888859.1, on the reverse strand, counting down.
TGTCACCTCCCAGTGGACAGGGTCCCACCCTGGGGGTGGATCTGGTCTCTCGGTGATTGGGAGGGGGCCATTAGCATTTGGTGGGTGGGACCAGGAAGCTGGTCATCTTGCGAAGTGCAGGATAGTCCCACAAAGGTTTATCCCCTGCCTCACATGGTCTTCCCTCAAACACTCTCATAGTTGAAAAACCTGTTTATGATTATATAAACCTAGAACCATCCCCCAATACGTTTTAGATAAAAACGCAAAAAAATTTTTTTTAAGCTATAGGTATGTACCAAACTTTTAAGGAATGCGAACAAGAAGGAAGATCAAGGCAAGGTTAATCTTTGTTCTCTTTGGAACTTTTCCAAGAGTGGTCCACTTTTTCAGAAAATCGCGTCACCAATGCCAATCTCCTCTTGTGGCATCTGAGTTGACAACAATGCATCTCATTCTTTCGCATTCGCGGCTGTGCGTTCACTAATTCTCGTGTATGTGCAGGCCCTGACCACTCGGCATATCTTCTGGTGTGGTTGAAATACTTCTTCTAATTAATACATATAGCAATACATATTGTGTTATCATAAAATACCTTTCTATCACAACTAACATATTACATTGCTTTTTGAAATTATACGTAGAAAGTTACAATACCTGAGTTTTACTTCAGGATAGTCGAGTGTTCACTATAGAAAGTGGGAACAGGCACATTATGTTTAAGGACACACGGGGCTACGTAACTTGCTCAAAGTCACAGAGCTGATAAGGAACAGAACCAGGATTTGAACTGGGGCTGTCCTTAGAACCCAAGTAGATAATTCTTATACTTCTGAGGTGACGAATTTATGGACTGCTCCCTCCCTCTATGGGGCTCTTTGCACTGGGGAGACATTTATTAGACGTTTACTCAGAACGGGGGATACAGCAGTGAACGAAAAGGACAAAAGTCCCAATGCTCTAGCAGATTTGTATTCCAGTGGAGAGACAGGCGGTGCTCAAGCAAATGCATGCTTGTCTGGCGGAGGCAGTGGCACAGAGGACGAGGGTGCTGGGGAGAGGGTGGGTGCTCTTTCAGCCCACAGAAAGCCCTTCTGACACTCAAGCAGAGATCTGAATAAAGCAAAGGAGCGAACCATGTGGTTATGAGGGAACTTCAAGAGTGAGATCAGCAGGTGCATAGCCCTGATGCGGAAGGAGGCGCTGGGCAGGCTGAGGAAAAGGCAGGGCAGGCGGACGTGAGGTCAGTGGGGGGAATGGGGGGAAGATTAGGTCAGGGTTTATTCTGAAAGATACAAAACACTGGAGGATTTGAGCAGAGGTCAACAAGATCTGACTCAGGCTTCCAAAGGACCACTCTGGTGGCATATGGAAACAGACTTTGTGGTCAGGGTGGGGGTGAGGGGTAGCTGTTACAAAGCCTGGGCAGAGATGGTGGTGACCAGGACCAGGTGGGACAGCCATGTGACAGGAGTGTTGGGTCATATCCATTTTGATGGACTAAAATAGAGGAGGCAAAAATGATTTCAAGGCCCTTGGCAGAAGCTAAGAGAAGAATGAAACTGTCATTAACTGAGATGGGAAGCAAGACTGGGACCTGAGAAAAGGGAATCAAAATTATGGTTTAGGAATTTTAAGTCTGAGAAGGCATTTGGATATAGGCGTCTGGTTGTCAAGGAGACGTCCTGGCCAGGGGTACAGAAGTATGGAGATGGCCAGTCAAGTTATGGGGTAAGAGGGTAGACAGGTAAAGATCTGAGGATGAGCCCAAGACTGAGGGACCGTGCAGGAAGGGGTTGCTGGGAGGAGCAGGAGGAGAGCTGGGAGAGCTCATGTTTACAGAGTGCTTTGAGGAAGAGAGGGGAAGAAGCCCGGTCAAATGAAAGAGTTAAGAATTGACCATCAGAGCATTAGAGAGAACAAACACCCAAACAAAAGGGTAAAAGAAGCAGAGGTCTGTATGAAGGGCTGTGGACAGGGGTACAGATAGCGAGACAGCGAAACCCCCAATAAGCCACAGTGAAGACCACTTTGGGGACAGTAGTGGCAGAAGGGGGTGAAACAGCTCTGAAGACTGACTCTTTTCAGAAAATTGACGTTTAGTCAGCACATTGTTTTCTACACAAAAATGCTAAACGTTAAACTGAGTAATTCATCTCAACAGGATTATAACTGTGCCTTAAAAAGAAAGTATGGAAATAGTAGAACAAATTTGAATTATCTTTGCATGGAGATATTAGAGATGATTTGAAGTATTCTTTATTTTTGAAGATTTTCTAATTCTTCTATAATGATGAGAGTATGATTTTAGTGATGGAAAGTTGTTTTTGAAACTGTTTTATGTTATGCATATGTAGGATGTACCAACATATTTAAATTTTTCCTGGGTGAAACTCGGGCACAAACACACCAGGAGATAAAAGCAAGAATATTCGCTCATCATGGAGTTTACTGTTTATAACACAACAACCGGAAACAACTTAAATATCTGTTAACAAGAGGCTGGATAAATAAATTGTGGCATATTCATAGTTGCAAATGCAACTACTTGGATGAATCTAAATATTAGGACAGAACACATACAGGTCAGCTACAGGTCTTGGGATCCCTCATGAGAATTGGTTAAAATTTAAGGGTTATATTATAATGCGAGTTCATTTAAAATTTTTTTAATGAAAGCCTTTGATTTGGGCTCTTAGATGATATTCTGACTTAAGAAGACAGATTGCAAATTCAACCAAAGCAAATGCATTTATAAAAGTTGCCCAATTAAGTTCTGCATTATTTACTAGCACTTCCATGAAAGCAAATACATGTAAAGTATAATCAGATGCTACATTAAATGGACCTATGGACTCTATATGCTTTTGGCTAAAAGGAGCACAGACTAAATGGCTTGGCTGCTCTATTTTTTCACATCACAAAAAGGCTCACCTGTCTTTCTCCCCTTGGCACTGATGGTCCCTCCTAAATAAGGAGCCAAATTCTTTAATATTTTGGTTAGAATTCCTTTTGGCATCAAGAGTATATTTGAGATGTTAACTATGCCTGCAGAATTCAAGACCATATGTGTTTAATTTTAATGTTGAATGCCACTGCAAAGGTTCTCTGCATTGTTTCTCAACAGCTGTCACGTTTAAGTTTCTTTTACGCTTTTGCATCCCAGAGCAGTTGCAAGGCTTAGGGAGAGAGGGAAATGCACCATTGTGCACCTGTGAATACGCTGGGTCCCAGGCTACTCTGCTTTCTCCCTGGTGACTACAAAGCATTTTAAACAAGACGTTCTAGAAGGATTGCCCTAACTCAAAGGAGGGGTTTTGAAGTAATCAGATCCCCTCAGATCTCTCCATGGTCCTTTGTATGAGAAGGGACACAAGCACAGGCGTTTTCCATCGTCAGAACTCTAACTGTTCAGTGAGTTTCACTTTAACGAATGTACTCATGCAGATATTCTTTGCTTGGAGGAATGAATTAGTATCTGTGAAGTTTTATCTTAAAAGTGAAGATCCTTAGCACCTTCACGTGGTAATAGCAGCTGGCATCCACTGTCCAGTTTATGCTGGAGTCTGTGCTTTTTCCAGCTTTACCACGCTTCGTCCCCAGGACAAGCCTTGAGGTAGGTCAGGAGCAAACAAGGTTTGGGGAAGCTAAGCGACCTACCCAAGGTCACAGCCAGAACAGGGCGGAGGGCAATTCAAGCCCAGGTGGTTGAAGCCTGCAATCTAATATGCTTGGCTGCTCTGAAGAAAATCATCTCTACTATATTGATTTTTCAGTGTATTACAGCAGAAGAACGATCACTAAGCTACACTGCTATGTAAATAAACCAAAAAACCATTAGTCTAACTAAATAGTATTCTAACTTAATTCCACTGACGCTTTGAAAGATCGGGTTGCAAAATCTGGTGCCCTTTAAGAAATCCCATTCCTAAATTTTTAAAAAAATTTATGAAAGTTGATATATATACAAAAGAATATGTGTACGTTAGTAGCAATAATGAAAAAACCTGAACATCATCAATACACAAAATTCAGGATGATGGGCACGTCTAGTGGGGAGGCAGAGAAAGGGGATCAAGGAGGGGCCATCGCTTCTGATCGCTTCCTACCCCAAATCCACCATGGAGGAAAACAAACAGGAATTAGGCTTCTCATTGAAAAGTCTTCAGTTACTGGACTGAAATAAAAGGAGGAAGACTTTTATAATTAAAAATCATCTGCTTTGTATTCTTCTTCTGAAAATTAATTCTAGAAAACTGCTTTCACCATGTATTCCTTTTTCTGTTGAGCCAGATCATAAAGGCCTTTATCTTCTGTTATCTTGCCTAGTGAAGGTTCTTTCTTCCTTATCTCAAACAACACTTTTGGATTAATTCATATTTAGTGAACATAGTAGCTATATAAATAATTAATAGAAAAACTGAAAGTATTTGAGGTAAAGAAATTTTATTCACAGTATCTTGTAAAACTAAAACTGTCATTCGACAGTGTGTGGAATTTGACCATAAAACTACACTCTTTCTTTTCGAAAGGGTGTAGTTTATGGCAGATGTTCAGACTTGAATGACGTAGGCAATAAGAGTAGAAACTTTCACTTCTACAGAAAGACCAGGTACCACTGCTGGGTAACGCTAAGCATCAAGAGATGAAGAGTCTGCTTGGAACCTGTTCTCGAAGAACGGCCCTCATTTTTACAGCTGATAAGCAGAGCTGGATAAACCACCTTTTAGGTTCCTCTTTCTCAAGGAGACAGAATACAGGGCGACCCTCACATTGCCAGGGTGGGGGGGGGTGTGGTGTTAAAAGCTGTCCCACATGCAGTTCTCAGCAGCAAACGGCCAAGCACCACGGGCACCACTGGCCTGGAACACCCTGGGGCATGGGATGAGGGGAGCAGAGCTCCTGAGTGACTTAGACCCACTGAGGCTTCCTGGCTCCCTATTTTAAGGACGGGGGCTGACAACCACCTCTGAAAGAATCACTGAGGAAGAAAAATTTCACAAATTGTATGAATTAAGGAAAAAGGGACACCACAAACAAACATAAGTTCTTGGATGATTAAAGGCCTAAATGTAAGAGACAACATTTTACAAGCCAATATAGATTATCTTTATGACTCCAAAAGCAGAAATCTTGAGGGGGAAAAAAGAAAAAGATGAGAAAAGTATGATGAATATATTTAAAAGATAAGCCACACATGTAAGGAGATATTTGTAACACGTAGTGGCAAAATATTCCTATTTAGAATACAAAATGTATAGCTGTAAATTCGTAAGAAAAAAGATAAACGACCCCAAAAGAAAATAGCAATTCACAAATGCTCTGAAACGTCTGTACATATGCTTATACTCACAACTATAATGAAATACTATTTGGCAAGACTTTGAAAATCTAACAATACAAATGCAAGGAAGAATGTGGAAAAATCAGAAATCTCATAAATACTTGGTGGTAATATAAATTGGTACTTTGAAGAACAATTTGGATTTATCTATTAAGTTGATTTTAAGCATACTGAAAACCCCCCAAATCTCACTCCTAGGTATAGACCCTAGAAAACCTTTCGCACGTCTTCTCAGAGACATAAACCAGAATGTTCCCTGTAGCATTATGTGTAAGACCAGACTCTGGAAGGAATCTAAATGCCCCTCGACAAAGAATGTATAAATACATATGCTGTATTCATACCAACGAAGACCACACTGTGGGTAAGATGAGGCTCCTCTGATCACAGCTACTTGGATAAATGCAAAAATGTAACACTGAACCAAAATAGAAAGTTACAGAGCAGGGGTTGGCAAACTATGGCCTGTAGATTTCAGTTTTTTTCTTTCCTTTTTTTTCCTTCACATTTTTCCACAAATTTAAAACTAATCAGAAAAAGAACATTTTATCACATGTGAAAGCTATATGAAATTCAAATGTCAGAGCCCATAAATAATGTCTTTTGGAAGACAGCCTTCCTCATTTGTGTATGTCTGATCTATGCTTCAGTTATGCTTTGGCAGCGGAATTTTTACACAAAGACGCTATAACTCACGAAGTTGAAAATATTTATTATGTTGCCCTTGATGGAAAAAGTTTGCTGACCCTTGCTACAGCACAATGCAGACAGTGGCATTTATTAATATATGAGATGTTAAAACGTATTAAAAGTACTACAGAAACACGCTGCCTATGTGTGGTTCACAGTGGGCATCCTGAGGAGCTCAAAGGAGCCGCGCAGGTTTTAGAGTTTGGAGGGGAACTCGGCGATGCTTGAGGGCTGGGGGACGCAGCGAGTTCCACTACTCTGTGCTAGCTCGCTGTGTCAGCCCGGTCGTTCTGCGGGCCTTTCAATGACATCACATATTCGCGAGGCTGCATTGTTGGTGGTTGCCGTAGTAAAAAGCAAGAACTGTGTGAAAACCAACGTGGAACAGGAGATGAGGCTCCTGTTTTTTTTTGGCCTGGGATGCTGTGAAAAACTCCTGAGATGCTGGGTGTGTCAAGCTCAGAGAAGGTTCGAGAATCTGTTGTAGATCTTTTGTGGATACACACAGAGGTGATAAAAGTATAAAAGAATGCTCAGAAATGATACCCCGCCCCCTCCCCAATCAGGATACTGGCACTTCCTCTAGAGAAGCAGAAAAGGGCAAGTAATCAGGAAAGAATTCACGGGGGTTTTAGCCTTGTCTCTAATGTTTTATTAAAAACAATAACAACGACGAAAACATGAAAGCACACAGCGCTATGTTATGATTCTGACACGGCTGAGTGGTGGGGTCATGGGCATTTATTCTATTAACCTGAATGCTTTCTTGAATACTATACACTCAGAATATTTCACTTAGTTCTTTTTTTGGGGGGGTGGGGGTGGGGGGAGTGGTGGAGAAGACTACCTAATAGAAGAGGAGAGGCTTCCTTCGTACTGCAAAAGCACGGAAGAGAAAGGTGGGGTGGAATAAAGGGCGGCACAGAGAGTGAGGACGGAATGAGATTAGGCACCAAGCTGCATAAAAGAACCTTTGGGACAATAAACATCCATCTTCTCTCACTGGGCTTTCCTGAACATAGGGGTTAAAAAACACTACTGGTGATTAGCAATTTCCTGAGGTTTATTAGGACATGACCTTCGGCCAGGGTCTCTGATAACTCTGCACTTCTCATCCTTGGTTTAACTACAAATACAATCGATAGAGGAAAAAAAATTGGAAATGTAACAAAAATGGAGCGTAGGCTGAGATCAGTCTTTCTAAATAATGTAAACAGAGTGAGGTCTGGGAGATTTAAAGCTTAGAAAGCTGGATGATCACTTGACATGAGATTTTTTTTTAAGGGTGGATGAAATTATAGGAATGTTTAGTTTGGTTTGGTTCTCTTCTACCAAAATGAAGGAAGATTTAAAACTTCACAGCAATAGAAATGGAAACAGAGGACAAGCCAATAACTGAGTGAAACCACCAGCACAGTGACCTGAAGCTCAGGTAGAAAAGATTTAAACCTGTCTGCAAAAGGATGTGGGGTCGGGGAGCAGCAAGGAGACAGCAGTCAGAGTGTGACTCAATGAGATCAACTTAGTTAGCAACATACTAAGTAAAAAGATCTTTTAAAGTAGTAAGAAGAAAAAAGAACCCAAAGTATTCCAACATTGTTAGCACACATTACTAGACACTTCGGCACAATATAATTATATTGGTACAATTTTTTAAATGCGACCATCTGCTGCAGACGGGTCATCTGAAACAAATTATTTTTTAATGGGAGTGGCTGGGAACCAGATAGAGATGAGAAAATCACTGTAGGCAGAAGAGCCGACAGATCGTCGGCACAGGTTTTGGGGACAGGCGCCCTGAGGGTGCGTCCTCCACCACTTAGTGGCCGAGCGATGCTGGACGTGCACCTTTCTCTTCGGCCGCATCGTCCGTTTGCGCTCATGCTCCCAGACAGCAGACCGGCAGAACTCGACGTGGGTCCGTGTGATTTTCTAGACAGCAAGGAGAAGACTCGAGCCATTAGGCAACTTGGAGGCGCGCACTTTGGACGAGAGCAACGTGTGGAAAACCAGGAGGCACCACGGCTTCCCACAGATCACTGTGAAGAGCACGGTTACATGGCACTCACATCCACCAGGCTGTGAGATGCAGACTCTGGTTCTTTATCTTTTTTGAGTCATGAACCTCTTTTGAGAATCTGATGAGAACTGTGGAGCTTTTCTCTGGCTAAAAAAAAAGAAGTGTATATGTACTCACATAATTCTGTATTTAATTATTGTGTGTGTGGGGGGGAGGGGGGATGGTGGTGGTGGCTAGTGGCCCTCAGTTAAGAAACACCTGGCTATAAAAAGTGCATTCCAGAGTGAAGGCAAGGCAGTCATTCAAAATTGTAATCAAAACCAAATTACGGGAATGAAAAAAAAAAATTTCAAAAACTAAGGCTTGTGTGTAAGTTTGAAATTCCTACAAAGAGTTTAAATATGAGATGAGTTTTAAAAACCTAGGAACTCAATGTTGTTATTCTCTTCTTTCTTCTCTTTTTAAAAAATAACACATGATTGGGGTTTGATGCCAAAGAAATGTTTTGCCTTTACAGGAGTAAATGAAGTTGAGTGGACTCCTCTGAGGACTGCTGACTGAAGAAGAACTAGAAATCAGTGATCACAGCGCTTTCCCCAAAAGTCTCATGAAGTTTTGCTCTAGTCCAATGAATTTCTGCAATTAATTAAATAAACTTTATTTTGTTTTAAGTCTAAATGGAAAATCGAGCCCATTATCTTGGAATACTTATAGTACAGAGTAGACAAACTAATTCCTTCTTCATGTGTGTTAAGACAGAGTGAAAAACTAGATGAAACCAGTATGAAAATCTAAGAGATGCCCATCATCTCTTCAGGTTCTTAGTTCATCAATATGATACTTAATCTCATAAGTGCATCGTACTCATCACTGAGATCCTGCTTACAGACTTGACTCTCACACCCCATTATAAATTGCTGTAGGCTAAGAAACGTGTCGTAGCCATTTTTGTTTCCTAGCTCCTACCATACACGACTTGACATAGAGCAGAGGCTCAATAAATTTGTACTGAAGTAAATGATGTCTAACACGTGAATACATTTTCCATGATTTCTTTTCTGGGTATTACAGAAGTGAAATTGCCCGATCATTTGCTCTTCTTCAGTTTTACCCAGAAATTCAGTCGGATTGCTCTTTTTCCGCGAAGTCCCTTTTCAAACCCTTTGCCCATTTTCTGTTGGAGTATTTCTTTTTTTCTTATCCGTCGTTTTTGGTGGTTTATATATTCTGAATGCTATTCGTTTGTCTATTGTCTCTGCAAATGTTTTCTTCCAATCTGTCACTTGCTTTTTAACTTTGTACGTTTTATCGTACAGCATTTATTTTTTAATGTAAACCAAACTATCATTTCTTTTATATATCAAGAGTGACTATCTCCTATAAACAATGGCTTTTCTAAGGACATAAATCCCTCCTCGGGCTTGAGATAAACCACTGCATTTAACTTCCGTAGATGGATGTTGAAATGGGACTCTTTTGGTTTCGCTTTTGTCTGAAGACCAAAACGGTGTCAGCTGCTCCCATGCCAAAGGATGACACTAGATCCCATAGCGCCGGCAAAGAAGTTGTTTCTAAAGGGTTGACCAGGTTAGAAGCCAGGAAAGGATTTCTTCCAAGAAAATGATCAGTGGGTTGAGCCCTACTTCCTACCACCCAGTGGGAAGGACGCGGAGCTCAGCCCCACCTTCCTCGAGCTGGCGAGTGGGGCTGGCAAGGTTCGGTACTGTCCCTGTCTTAGGGGGAGGCAGTGGTAGACTGGGGCAGAAAGAGAAGTCCACAGGTTGAAACAGCCCATGGCAGCAGATCAAAAGGTGGCGTGAGAGGCGTAGCTAAACTCCCACAGAAACTAGGTCAGAGGTCGAAGGTACGTGTTGCCTAGAGACCAGCTGTGGAAGCAGCGGGACTGTATAAAAGCGATGTCACCCGGAGGACTTCTGCCAAGAGTGTGGGGCCTTGGCTAGAGACGGTGGATGGTGCCATCGGATACCAAAGCTTTACCCCTGGAGGGGCCGGAAGCAGCCTATAAATGCAAGGTGAGGGTGGACAGAGAAGAACCACCTTCCCCTCCCCCTCCTACTGCCACTGCCACTGCTGGCCAGAGGCAGGCCCGACGTGGGGGAATGAGAAGCTTAATTTTGAGTGAAATCTGGAGTTTAATTTTTATATAAGACTGGATACGTATTTTTTTTTATTAAAATGAGATGATTCTTATGACTGAAAGTGACTAGAGGAATGTTTTAAAAAATATTTGCAGAGGAACCAGACATTAATTGGGAGTGAGAGGCGTCTCCTATAAATTTCGTCCAAGTGCAATAGCGAAGCAGCCCCATGGGCAGGCTGGACCGGGCAGTGTGCGAAGGAGCCTCGGCTCCCGATGGGGCCCGTTCCCGCTCTCCAACACCCCGGCTTTGCTCCCACGCGTCTCATGGAGCCGCAGCATCAATCTACCACCTTCGTGAGAGTCTGAAACCACGGATCTTGAGTCCTGTGCTCTACACATATTCATGTAAATCATTGCTGTCACACAGTCCTACACAATGGAGGGTGATCTACACAATGGAGTGTGATCTGTACACACTGAAAGTAATACAAGAATAGTTATTTGTACACCCATGTTCAAATAGTATTATTTGCAATAACCAAAAGGTGGATGCAACCCAAGTGTCCACTGACACACGATGGAGTATTATACAACCTGAACAAGGAAATCGGAACACATGCGACAACATGGGTGAACCTTGAAGACACGCTAAGTGAAATAAACCAGTCACGAAAGAACAAATACTAATATGAAGTATCTAGAATAGGCAAAGTCAAGAGACAGACAGTGGGAGGGTGGTTGTCAGGGGCTGGGAGGATGGGGAACGGGTACAGAGTTTCACCGACGAAGAGAGTTCTGGAGATGGATGGTCGCAACAGGTGCACAACAAAGTGAATAGAGTTCTGAACTGTGAAGTGCCAATGCACCACTGAACGGTACACTTAAAAATGGTTGAGATGGCAAACTTTATGTTTTATGTATTTTACCACAGTTTAAAAAATCGTTAACTAAAAAAAAAAAAAAAAATTAATGTAATTTAAAAAGGAAATTTAACCTTCATTAGGCATGTACCAATAATAGGAGGAATAATAATGAGAGATGGCTAAGAATGATTGAGTCTTACTGTGCATCGGCTACTGTGACAGGACTCAACACGCATGGTCTCATTTAATCCTCATTGTGAATTTATTAAAAGCCCTATTTTATAGATAAGGAAACTGAGGCACAAAAGAGTAGCTTGCCCAAAGCTACACAATTTGAAAGGAGCGTAGATACTCTGACTCCAGCACTAATCCTCAAAGTGATCTGGCAGTAGACAAGATTTCAGTGCCACTTAATTCTCCCTCACTTTCGGCCTCTGAGACTAGAACTCATGGAAATCCTCAGCAGAATCACTTACACGCGCACAGTTCTCTATGGTGTACAAAGCGCATTTGATGCTACCCATTAAAATACTGCAACACAGACGATTTCCCTTTTATCCAAAGAGGAAACTGAGCCCTAAAGAAGTTAAGTCACTTGCCTCAAGTCGGATGACCAGTTCGGGTTCCGATCCCTCAGCTTTCACCTCTGGGTCCACGGCTACCCATCCACATCCAATTCCCCATCTTCCAACTTTGCATTTTTCAGATGACAAGGTCTACAGGGACACGCCCCAAAAGGCTAATAACTTGTCCACGGTCACAAAGAGAGCTGGTGTGTTTTACATGTATCATCGGCGTATACCTTTCAAGATGCTTCGCCATGTTAGCACATATTCCACAAATACGCATTGACAGAGTAAGGACTGCTACAGAGGCGGAAAGCTCCATCAGCATAAAATAAAGTGCTTTCTTCTAGAAGCTTTTTTGTTTGTGGAGTGAATGCTTTAGAATCACCACTTCACATAAGCACCCAACTTTTTAGTGCCCGCCTTTACCCAGCCTCCTTGTCCATTAGCTCTACAATTATGCTGTGATCAATTGAGCAAATCCATTTAGACAGCATGTCTAGCCACTCTCGTAGTGGATTTGCTAGCAAAGCAGCAAAGTGCAAGAGACCTGTATATAACACAGACCTTTGAGGAACGAACTACATAAATTCTTATTCGATCCTGACTGAGTGTCTGGAAGGAATTCTTAAAGCAGTCTCAATAGCCTGGAGTGAACTTCAAAATGGCTGAATGTAAAAGTGCAGAGCTCAGTTCTTTTGTCCAGCAGAACCCTTTCTAGTAAAATAACTCATTTCTGAGTTTGACACGAGGCTGATGATTGGTGTGAAAGGAGCAATGACAGGCGCTCAGGTGGTGAATGGAAATTACCTGTCCGCAGGTGGAAATCTGCCAGTGTAATCCCTCAGGTGTCAAATTAAGGTTTTATTCCATGAGCCCTCGTTTGTTCGTTTTTTTTCTCACAGCCTTAATATCATGGGTGGGATTGGGGGGCTGGCACCCACTGAGTAAACTCTGTGGCAGGTGCCCTCTACTTTCTCTGCTAGAATATCCAACAAAAGCCAAAGAGAAACAGGTATTGCCAAGGAGAGCTTGACAGCAGCAAAAAGTCTGAAGCCCTACAAATTAAAATGTCAAGACCATTGGCTGGCACTCCCCGTCACCCCCCTCCGCCCCGCCCCAACGCCTCTAATCAAACCACAAAAACATGCTTGGATTCAAGGAAGAGCAAACTGATCTCATTTCAAGTTATTAGTACTATTACTGCTAATAATGGCTAACATTGAATGAGCACTTTTCCTGTTAGATTATTTATGCCGTTTGACAGTACGATCCAGGAAGGCAGGGGTGGGTCTGTTTTGCTCACCACTATATCCCCAGCTGTGAGTCGCATGTCTTGTACACAGTAGGTGTTCAGTAAATATTTGCTGAATGCATAATCTCATTTAGTTTTCACGATAACCCTATAAGGTTCAATACGATATTGTGATCACCAGTTTACAGATGAGGAAACTGAGGCTTGGAGGGCATTAAAATGTGTCCGAGGTCACTCAGCCAGCAGGTATCGGAGCTTATATTCAAACCCATATGTACTTGACATCAGAATCTGTGGTTCAGCTGCCATATCGTTTCACTAGCACGGCCCAGACTACGGGGCTTTTCCAGTGCCGAGACTATACGCAAGACAGTGTGCCTACAACTCTTCCAGTCATCGCCTTTTAGACTTATCCAAGGTTCTCCAATAGCTAAGTGAAAAGGAATGACTTACCTACGAATCCTTCTTCACCAACTAGTTTCAGGGCGATTTTATCAGCCAACACCGAAGAGTTGCCGTGGGCGATGTTCGCGAAGGGGCCGGCGTGCACAAACACGGGTGTGCCCTGGGAAGCAGAAGAACAAACTGAAACCCCAAAAGCCAGACGGAAGACCCATCCCAGGCAAACGAGGTAGGTGGGACAAGGCTGTTGGGTGTTTAAAGACCCACAGAAGCCATTCCGCTTTTCTCAATACTGCAAATTTAATGCACGAATTTTCTCAAAGAAAGTGAAGATACCTGACTCGTCCCAAGGACTCCTCCAAATACCAGTGTGTTCTAGAACAGTGCTATTCTACGTTTAACGCCGAACCAGGGAGAAAAGCTCTAAGAACCAGTTGTTTCCCGTGATAATTTTGATAAGCCGCTGTGTTAGCTGCCTGAAATAAACTCTTGACCTTATTTTGTATCACTCTGCATTATATTTTTTAAAAGAATGGAATTAGACCCCGATAGTCTAAGAGGCTTATTTATTTATTTATTTTATTTTTTTCATTAAGAAATTAATCGGTTCAAGACAAATCTAAAGCAAGCAAAAGAATCAATTCAATTCATGGTAGGTCAACTACATAAGGATGTTATATTTGCGATAATAAGTAAATGTAAAGTTTTTACATTCACAGTAATAAGCTTGTCATTCTGATTTTTAAAGATTCGGTTTAAGACTTTCTCATTGTTTAATTGTCTTACATTGTTAAAAATATGATAACTATTACGTTTTAATTCTTTGACAAAAATCTGTCTATATATTCATTTTTAATGCCATTTCTATACTTCTTCTTTTCCTTTATCAATGAGAACAGACTGTAGCCCTATGTAAAAGAACTTATCCACATGCAGTAAAGCATTCAGGTTTTATTCAGAGGCCGGCCAGGGCCACTGGGGTTCGTGCCTGTGAAGCCTTGGCTCCACCTGTGAAAACACGGCTGTCCTTTCCCTGACATGGAGGGAGAGAGAGTGACGTGGGGGGTGGGCTGGAAGCCATGCAAATCCTATGAACCATGATGAGCTGGCCGTTGGCTGAATATGTTTCAAAGACGAGAAAGCCTGACAAAAGCGGGAAGAAAGGAAGTGAGAGAAAAATCATCTCAGAGTGAAAAAGAGAGTGTATCAAAGCCACTCTGTGAGTTCTCTGTTTACTTTTTCTCCCAAGTAAATTATTGTCCATCAAGAGGGACAATAACGCCGTCCTGAGAAGGTCATACAAATGTACGTGGAAATGAAGCTGGGGCTGAAACCCAAACACACACGTTTATGGGTATGCACAAATGTATGTTTAGTGTCTAGAGCTCTATGCGTCTGCCTGTCTCTGATTTATCACGTCTAGTCTGATACGCCTTTCAGGTGCTCTGAAGAAAATACTATCCAGAAGACAAAGCCTCCATCACTTCCTACCCTCGCCAGTGCTAGAATGTGGCGGCCTGTGGTAAGCCAGCAGAGCTGGGAAAAACTTAGCGAGGATAAGGTCATGGGCTCCATCTTGGGTGGGCAGCTGCCTTCACTCCTCTACAAACTGCGATCCTTGCGGTAGGCATCTGTCTGAGAAGCTCCGGGCACTGGTCTCCAGGGGGGACAGGTGACAGAGTCTGGCTGGATCAGCATAAACACATTGCTATTCTTGACATAACCACTCTAAGGACTAGATCAGCAGCATTTTAGTTTTAATGTAAAATGAAATCAAAGGCCACACAGCATGTTAATCACTAAAGCAGTGTTTGAGCCCTGGTTTGGGAGTCTGAATGGAAAAATTAGTAGAAATCGTTAGACATTTAAACAGACACACATATGCTCAGACGCTCAACTAGTGTTTGTAGCTACATGACGCAGTACACAGTTAAATACTTTGATTAAAAAATCCTATGACTAATCCAAAGATATAAAACTATCTAGCACGAGTCTGGTATTTTATTTTATATGCAGAACTCTTAGGAAAATAATGCAGGAACTATTTTGGTTTCTCATGATTTCAAAGCTATGGATATTCTCCAGAAGGGACTTTTCAAACTTCTCATAAGATTAACACCTCAATTACCCATTTGCTTGCTTGCTCTACAAGACCTTTGTCCAAAAGAACTTTCTGCAATGCGGAAAATATTCTACATCTGCACCATCCAATACAATAGCCACTATCCACACGAGGCTACTCCGTACTTAAAAGGTAGCTAGTAAAATTTTTTTAAAAAAATAAATAACTATATAAATAGAAATAGAGCTGGTATGATTACGGAACTGAATTGTAAATTTTATTTAATTTAAGCTGATTTATATCAAAATAACCACGTGACCAGCAGCTACCATATTGGACAGCGCCCTGTAGCAAAGGGGTGTTGCCTAACCATCCCACGGCATAATGTTAAGGCCTCTCCTCCAAAGTCTTCCACAGGGAAGTCTGTAACCTGGCTACACATGAGAGTCACCCAGGGCCCTTAGGCCTATGCCCCAGACATTCTGGTCCATTTGGTCTGGGGAGGAACTCGGTATCGGTGTTTTTAAATTTTTCTTGGTGATTCAAATGTACATCCAGGATTGAAAACTGCCGGTCTCCTGGCAACTTGGAGTGATGTCACCCTAGATAAGCTCCGATGAGCTGAACAATCGAGCATATTTGGACCTGAGCACAAAGACACAATCTGTATGCTAATCAGAGATTTTTAGATTATTTGCTGATTTAGATTTCCAGTGTGCCACTGAATAGCCAGATTAACCTCAAATGAACATTTAGGACCCAGCTGGCAGAGTTCATACATGCAGATCTCTTAACTAAATGCTGTGTTTATTTTTTAAACAATGCCCATCGTCTGTTAAAGTAATGACAAAATGGCCTAGATAGATACAAATGTGAGCAGCCCAGCCAATTAATTCATTAACGAAATGGAAATTCGACTTTTAGAATGGGATATATCTTAAAGGTGTAAGTAATTTTTAACTTAAGAAAGGTAATTATTTAGAACAATAAGCTCTTAACTGTAAAATTCATAATGTGTTCATTTTTGTGTTATGAAGACACAATACCACATCTTTATATATTTCTCTCTCACTCAGTTATTTATTCAACAAATACGTACTGTTAGGAGCAATGTAGTAAAAATAATGAGTATTCATTTAATCATTCAACAAGTGTTTACTGAGCATCTATCATGTGCTCACTTCCAGGAGCCAGGGACACGGTGGGGAACAGGATGGAACAGGTCCTGCCTCATGCAGGAAACACACAGGGCAATAGGACCCTAGGATAATACTCTGTGCCATGCAGAGAGTGACAAGAGGTGACTGGGGCTGCGGTGGCCAAGTGGCCTCAGAGGCCTGTCTGGGGAGCTGACGTTGAAATGACATGAGACCTGAGGGAAGGGACGGAGCCCGTGAAATGAGGAAGAGTGTCCAGGGCAGTGCTGTCTGCAGGGAGCAGGCCTGGGCAGGGAGGGAGTCAGGGGTGAGGAATGGGGTAGGGACGGGGCAGTGGCCAAATCCTGCGGGATTTCCAGGCCAGAGTGAGGACAAGGGTGGACCACCAAGACCTCTAAGAGGAAGACAGCAGGGCTTTGAGACCACTGCCCGCTCCGTGGAGAAGGGTTTTGGAAGAAAGAGTGGGGGGCGCGAGACCCGTCGGGAGGCTGCTTGGTGGCAGGTGGGCATGCTGGTGCTGAGGCGGGGGGGAGGCAGGGCGGGGAAAGGAGAGGGGGTCTTTAGGCCAATCTCTAGGTTGTTGGCTTAAACCACTTGGTCACTAGATTTGGGGGGATGAGCAAGTTGGGAGGAAGTAGGAGGTTGCTGGGAATCAAAGATCCTATTTTACACATACGTTTAAAGTGCCTTTTACCCACCCAAGCGGCTTTTGGTAATTATACCTACAAGTCTGAAACGCTAAGGTCAGGAGATTCAGAACCAGAGTTTGGGGGTCATCACATGGCGGGGACTGGGGGAGGGCACAGCTGGGGAAGTGTGGGCTCAGGGCCTCCAACACTGAGGGGCTGAGCTGAGAGGCCAGTAAAGGAGACGGAGCAGAGGCCACCAAGAAGGTCCGGGAGAACGAGGTGTCGCAGAAACCAGAAGCAGCAAGTGCTCCAGAAGGAAGAGATGTCAGCTGTGTCAGACCCCGCTGAGAGGTCACACAGGTAAGGACAGAGAAAGGAAGACTTGAGTGCAGGGAGGGATAGGTGACCTCGACAGGAACAGACAGCGGAAGTGGGACCTGAGGTCAGGCTGACGTCACTGAGAGGGTGAGAGGTGAGGCAGTGGAGACCCCAGTCACAGACGGTACGTCCGACTGTGAGAGGAGCAGAGGGACGGAGCAGTGGCCGGATGGGGACACGGGGTCACCGGAGGGTTTGGAACTGTTTTAAGAAAGCTTAAATGTGAGCGTGTTCGCACGCTGATGGGATGATCAGGAGAGGACGGAGCTCCAGCTACCGGGGGCAGAGGCCTGACTGGAAGGCGCTTCTGCTCTCCACCCCCAGCTCCGGGCCCAGCTCCACGCTGCGTCCTCACGGGATCGTCCAGCTCTCTCCGGTTCCACTATCTGTCATATTGTTGTATCCAGATTCTTGTTCTCTGCTGGAACCTTCTGATCGCAGGGCACATTTCTACCCCAGGGCCTCTGCACTAAATGTGGCCTTCTGCCCAGACGGCCTTCCCTCGAGAGACATACATGGCTCACTCTTGGTTAATTCACATCTCTGCTCAGGTATCCCTTCATCAGACACCATGTCGCACATCCACGTCACTCTGTCCCCTCATCCCGTCTTATTTTTCTTCTTCAGTCCTTGCCACCAGCTGACAGGCTACGTATTGATTTACTTCTCTACTGTCTGGCTCCTGCACCCACTAGAGTGCAAGCTCCAAGAGGTTGGGGACTTTGGTGTTAGCTGTCATGTCCTAAGCACCCATCATCAGGCCCGCTTGTGTTGTGTGCTCAATAAATATTAAATCCCCACAATAACCCTGTTAGGTTACTTGTTTTCATTATCTCTATTTTACATGGGAACAAGAGAGGCTGAGATGATTAAAACACGTGCCCAAGGTCACAGTTAGTAAATGGCAGAGTGTACACCCAAATTCAACTTTGAATCGGCCGAATGAATGAATAAAGGAGAGGATATTCCGCTTGTCCTTCTGCGATGTCTTCCCCCAATGTGCCTGCTCTCTGGTCACCTACCCCTTTCTCTGTCCCACTACAGCCTGAGCATAAGCAGCCTGCTGGCACCGCTGATGATGTGCATCACCTCCCAGCTGCCCTGTTCAGTGACATCTAGAAGGGAGCCAGAAACTGGCCGTGGTGGGAACATTTACACCACGGAAACTGGCAAATGCTATGTTAGCTGCTACAGTACTTACCAGTACAACACTGTCTCCCCGGTCCGCTACCCAACCTCCCACCCGTCTCCTCATTAACTGGACCCAGCTATTGCCTCCATGTTTGCACCCAAATCCTGGGGTCTCATTAGCTAGGAGGAGGGAATGAGATAATTACTACATCAGATGAGCAAGACGAGTAACTAAAAGTTGGATGAAAACAGAAATATTTGATAAGGAAATTTAAGTGCAATGAAGACAAGAGCTAGAAAGTCACATATAAAAACATTCTCATAAAAGCAGGGTACAGCATATTCTCCTGGAAAACATTTCTCAACATTTACTGTGTTTTTTTTTTTTTTTTCAAAAAACTGAAAACCTAATGATTATGAGAGGCTAAATTAAAAAACAGGGCAAAAAATATGTAAATATGGTTATACGACTTACTGACATATTAGATATGTTGAGTTTCTAAGTTTCTACTCTGGTTAATTAGTATGTCATTAGCCAAGACATGAATTATATTAAAGTATCTATAAATACACTTTCAACTTTTTTGGATGACCAAGTAGTACTTCTGATGCTCCTTGTGGGCTCATATTGGCTGGAAATGCTCACGTTGTGTGGGGTACACGAGCAATCCAATAACGCAAACTGTCAACGATTTCTGTAGAAGGGAAATCACTTACTTCTAGGGTCTGCATCAGATTTGGTTTTATTGCATCTTTCATCAAAACTGTCAAAGCACCTGTCACCCCCTAAAAAAGAGAGAACAAAACAAAACACTTATTTAATCCCTATCAAAATATCAATGGGATTTTTCAAAGAACTAGAACAAATATTCTTAAAATTTATATGAAACCACAAAAGACCCAAATAGACAAAGAAATCTTAAGGAAAAAAAAAAAAAAAAAACAAAGCTGGAGGTATCAGTAACTTGCTTCCTGATTTCCGACTGTACTACAAAGCTATAGTAATCAAACCTATATGGGACTGGGGCAGAAACAGACACATAGATTAATGGGACAGAACAGAGAGCCCCGAAACAAAGCCGTGCTTATATGGTCAATCTACGGAAGAGGCAAGAACATAAGCAAGAACCAACAATGGGGGAAAGACAGTTTCTTCAACAAATGCTGAAAAGATGAAACTAGACCACTTTCTGACACCATATACAAATATAAACTCAAAATGGATTAAAGACTTAAATGTAAGACCTGAAACCATAAAGCTCCCAGAAGAAAACGTAGGCAGTAAACCCTCTGACACTGCTCTTAGCAACGTTTCTTTTTTGGATATGTCTCCTCGGGTAAGGGCAACAAAAGAACAAATTAACAAATGGGACTCCATCGAACTAAAAATCTGCACAGCAGAAGAAACCATCAACAAGACGAAAAAGTGATCTGCTGAACGGGAGAAGATATTTGCAAAAGATATATCAGATAAGGAATTAATATCCAAAATATACATATTAAAAAAATATAGAGAGATCCACATCAAAAAACAAACAATCCAGAGGATCCAAATAGACATTTTGCCAACAGGCACATGAAAAGATGCTCAATGTCACTAATCATCAGGGGGATGCAAATCAAAACCACAAGATATTACCTAACTCCTGTCAGAATGTCTATTGTCAAAGACAACAAATAACAAGTGTCGGTGAAGATGTGGAGAAAAGGGAACCCTTGTGCATTGTTGGTGGGAATATAAATTGGTGTAGCCACTATGGCCATTCCCCCAAAAAACTAAAAATAGAACTACCATATGATATAGCAATTCCACTTCTGGGTATTTATTCAAAGAAAATGAAAACTCTAATTTGAAAAGATATACGTCTCCCTACGTTCATTGCAGCATTACTAGTAATAACAAGATATACAAGCAACCTAAGTTTCCATTGATAGATGAACGGATAGAGAAGATAGAGTATATATACACGATGGAATATTACTCAGCCATAAAAAAGAATGAAATCTTGCCATTTGCTACAACGTGGATGGACCTAGAGAGTATTATGCTAAGTGAAATCAGTCTGACAGAGAATAACGATTACCATATGATTTCACTTGTATGTGGAGTCTAAAAAACAAAACAAATGAACAAAGAAAACAAAACAGAAACAAACTTACAGATACCGAGAAGAAACATGGTTGCCAGACCAGGGACAGGGGTATGGCTGGGTGTAAAAAGGGAAGAGGATTAAAAAGTACAAACTTCCAGTTATAAAATAAGTCACGGGGATGTAATGTACAGCATAAGGAAAAAGAGTCACTAGTAAGTATGTATGGAATAAGTATGTATGGTGACAGATGGTTACGAGATTTATTGTGGTGATCACGAGGTACATAAATGTTGAATCACCATGCTGTACACCTGAAACTAATATCCCGCATGTCAACTATAATTAAAAATAAATTAAAAAAATATTTTTGCCCATAAAAAAATAACACACTTATTTAGATTACTGACAAAAGAGTATCTGGCCGTTTCTCACTGGGCCCCCCAGGCTCCTCTCCCCTCTGCGTGACATGTGACAGAGCACTGCCACCTCTGCCCATCTCTTCCCACCTGAATGGATGCCAGCCATCTGCAAGGCGAAGAGTGATGAGGAAGGAGTAGTCATTGCCTTTTTCCCCCAAAACCTTCTTTAAGGGTGTTTAAGAGGCTTGCCAGAGAGCAGACTTTTCGGTCCGCCTACAAGTGTTTTCTGGCAATTGTGAGTGTTAAATTTTCATTACCAGAGATTTTACTACTGCCTGAAGAAATGAGAGGAAGAACTGAAACGCGGCTGTTTATCAAGTGGGAGTGGGGAGAGATAAAAAGGAACTTTCTAAAAGCACCCATTCTGGTTTCCCACCCTCTCTCAACCTGCCATCCCACAGGTAGAGAAGGCACTTGAGAAAAACTGCTGCATTAGAGAGGTTCTCGCTTTCTGGGTCCCATGTCATCTGTCTGCCTAGAGCGGCACGCCACTAATCTTAACAGATCAGGTGGTGGAATCTCTAGAGAATCTTCATCTCTCCAAAGTACATTAGTTTATTATTTTCTTCCTCTACTTCTGTCATTAATGATGTCAAATGTTTCTCTTGTGTGATCGATTACTATTTCTACACTTAATCACTTAAGGTTTATAAGAAAATCCAATTTAGCGTCTACTTGACTGTACAAAATAGACATTGCATGAAAGGTAACCTACCTATTATAGATATATTAAGATCTTTTACTGTGAACGCTGCTGGACAGGAAGGGCTCAAAGAAATTAGTTCTCTTTTCATAACCCAGAGCATGTGGAAGAGTAGTTTGCCTGCTTGTCTGCACACTGTCCTTGCTTATACTTTCCAGTCAAATAAACTAGAGGAGGAAGGAAACTGGATGTTTCTGATGGATTGTCTCAGGGAGGTTACCACCTGCCTGGCGTTCCATGCCACATCTTCTCCTTTGCTGCTCCTCACTGTTACACGGACTGTCACTGAACCCATGCAAAAAAACGCTTCATCATCGATGGCAACTCTGGGGCTATCACGTCCACTATAAACTATGTCACCCATTCCACATCCCAAGTCCACACCTGGGAGAGGTTGGGCATATTCATCCAGGGTACAGCAGAATCAATCATCTTATAAAAAACCTCAGGAGGCCTTCTGTTCCGATTCTCAATGAGTTATATAAATTTTTTTGACCAAATCAAAAAGAAACTATAAAGAAGTAAAAAGAAAAGACAGATGCCCCTAAAGTCCTCCCTTAATTTTCTGTGGAAGACCAACTACTGATAGCTCCAACTTGGTAAAACACAATCTGTAGAGATTAGGTACTTTTGCCAGGAAGAAACATAACGGATAACTAAAAAGAGAGACTTTGAGTTTGTTCTGGGCCAAGATTTTTATCACACCAAAAAAATAGAAGTTTGGGGAAATAATATTTGAGGATTAAGTTTCAAATTACCCCTGCTACATATTTATTGGCACCTAAGGTTAATAGGATACGGAAAAATACATTTATGAAGAAACTGTAATATGTCAGTTGAGATAAAAATGTAAAGTTTTTGACAATTTTTGAAAAGCAGTACTTTTATAGCAAATGAAATATGGGTTTTCTCTTTAAGCTTTGCACTCAGCGTTCCATAGGGCAGCTGATATAAACATATCTATTTAATTTACTTGACGAGACCTATGAGATGAGTCAGTCAGATTCATTTCTTCTAAAACAGCCAAAAAGTAATCAAGACATGTTGGCAGAGGATTCATATTACGTCCTAAGCTCTTGGAATTAATAAAATATTAATCTGCCTCTCTCCTTCCACAACTGTTTTTCAATTGGCAGTGTGTGTTTTAGATTCCATTATCATATGTGACTCAGTCTGTGGGAAGTAAGCTTACATTTAGAGTAATGGCTGTCCGACAGGCCTATGTCATTTCTGCGTACTTATAAACATGTACGAGCAAGCGAAATAACTGTATCACTGATGGAGTTTAAGTTAACAGTAAAGATGGTTACTGAAAAATAGGAACAAAAAGCTTAGCATGCCAAAGTAGAATAAGCATCAAAAAAAGCAGTGGGTGTGTCAGGATTCTGTGAACGCTTTATACAGAGCATCCTTCCACTGGAAGAGAAGCTGGAAGAGAAACACTGATTAAGGGGGAGACCTGCTTTTCTAATGTGAAATCAAATTTAAA
Source organism: Pteropus vampyrus (assembly GCF_000151845.1). NCBI lineage: Eukaryota > Metazoa > Chordata > Mammalia > Chiroptera > Pteropodidae > Pteropus > Pteropus vampyrus. The sequence goes on along the minus strand of NW_011888859.1, from coordinate 761,171 downwards.
GCACAAAATTAAACAGGCCAGGGTGCCCAGGGAGCAGGCTGGAGCCAAAAAACGTGCCAGATTAATTTAATCATCCCTTTCATGAAGGCGGAGCCACTTCTTATTCCTTTGAAAAGTGATTTGCCCTAAATTTAAAGCAGGCATAGATTGCACTTTAAAAAAAAAAAGCCACAGGATACGCAGGAGGATGACCCCACCCCAGGGAGAGCAGAGATCAGGACTGGCAAGAATCTGGAAAAGCTTATGAAATAAATTTCACGTGCTTTGGTTACGGCCAATTACAAGCACGTTATAAATGAGAACATTATGAAGCTGTAAAATAAACAGGCTTGCAACGGGAAAAATGTGTGTGCAGAAATTCTCTGAATTCCCGTTACATGCATCGATAAGAGAGAGAGAGATCCTTCATCCTCCCAATTATAAAAGAACAGGGACAGCGAGCTCTCTGGAGCTTCTGAGACGCACGTACTCACCAAATCTTCTGCGGTTATGGGCTGTCCATTTTTGTCACTGGCCACCACCATTCTTCCCAGCCGCTCCTTCATGTCTGTGAGGCCGTCGGTCAGGGCCAGCACTGCCATGATCTCACTGGCCACCGCGATGTCGAACTGCGCCTAAGATGGCAAAAGCAAAGGGACTTGGTCATCTGGATGGCCATTTCAGCAATGAAGTTCTTGCAGGCCGGGGGGTTATTCTCAATAGGCCCTTTTCAAAGGCTTCTGCTTTCTGAGTGTCTAGAGCGTATGCGATCCTGGGCTTGGTGCTCTAGGGTGGCCTCCTAGGGTGGCTGCACTCGACTTCTGGTTGCTCTGCTGAGCAGTACTCGGCCTGGCTAGGCCCCTGTTACAACAACTCGTGGCCCTATTTGCTTTTGTCTCGTGTTTCAGATTTGTAATGATCAATGATTAATATGATTACCTGTTTGATGCATATCTCTACCGTTGGACTATAAGTGCCATGAAGGCAGGGACTGTTTGGGGAGGGCTCACCCGCAAATGACCAGCTTGGAGGACTGAGTGTGAAACCCAGAAGGCACTCAGTATATATCCACTGACTAAATGAGCATCTCCACTCTTACCCATCGGCATGTCTAGGGGGCTGCATTTGTCTGTCCAGCAAAGGGATGAGGAATAGACAGTGAAAGGAGGCCTTGAGGCCAATTTCCCAGAGTAAGAGCTCAACACAGCAGTGAGGACACCCTAACGTGTATGAGCCACCAAGTCAAAAGGAGACACAGAATCAATTTGCAGCCTTCCATGAGGGCTTGGCCACAGCAGATCGCGAAGCGCCCAGCAGTGAACGCTGGAGAGCGAATGCTTTCTGCGAAATATTCCTGCGCCTTCCTATTCCCGCTCCTGGCTCTGACTCCAAGCTGCACGCAGTCCAACAGGAACTAAAAGAGACACAAGGAATTGCACTTCCTTCTCCTCATAATTCAGCCACTGGACAGACCGCTTCATTATGCTCCAGCTGAATTCTCTTCTTCCCAAGGGGCACGTGAGCCAGACATGTTCAAGCATACACAGAGAGAAAATGGCTATGTCCTAGTGGGATCACTTTATGAAACGTTTTATTGTCCATTTCCGTCACTGAGAAGAAAGGAAATGAAGGAAATGAAGGAAAGAAGGAGCTTTCCGGCTACTGCTGATTGAGATTTCATTAGTCATTGATTTAGTGAAAAAATATTATCTGGAAGTCGAATGCAACTATATTCAATTATTATAGTCTCAATATAACCTATTCCAAATACAAGTGATTTTTCATTGTATGAGATTTAGGATTCTCTATACCACCATTCCAATATAAACAGTGTTCATAAAAATGACTGTAAATATGGAGGCTTTCTATACACAACACAAAACTACAAATATTCTTAAAATAGTACCTATATAAGTAATGAGGATTTATAATACGCATACAAGTTCTTCATTTGTAATCATTACAATTTCACAATTTTGCATCTTGAGCAATATCAAAAAATGAAACAACTTACAATTTCACAATTTTGCATCTTGAGCAATATCAAAAAATGAAACAACTCACTATCAATATCATTGTTACTCATTTTATTGATTGAATGATGTACCCATTTAGAGGGCTGCTCATTTTTGTGTTGCAAATAAAATGTTTCAAAATCATATAAAGGTGTAAATGAAATTATACTTATTGTTTATGACAAATTTAAACATAGGACATTAAAGAATGTTAGCATGAATGTGAATCGATGCTTTTCTGGAAGGTAATGTGGAAATACTCATTGATATTTGAAATCTATATCCTCTTTGACTCTGCAGTTATGGAGCTAGGAGCTTGTCCTAAGGATGTCATCTGACAAGAACACACACACAAATACGTGAGGATGTCGCCTCGTGTCCATCACTTTATCAATTACAGCACAACACTGCAAACACCCCAAGGGTCCATTGCCAGGGAACAGGATGGATCGATTATGGTACAATCTGCAAGATGAGATAATCTATAGCCATTAAAAAATGATCACAGAGATCACCCTTTATCGACATGTCCTCAATTGGGTCTTATGCTTTAAAGAAAAGCAATTAAAGCTTTTAAATATAATCCCCCTTTTCATTAAAAACTACATATGCATAAAGCGATATAGGATATAACTGTGGGCAAGTTACTTAACATACTTTTCTCGTTTGTAAACCAGATTTACAAACCGAATGTGCTCATGTATATAATAAACCTACCAATACAAGGCACATAGTAGGCGTTCAAATCACAGCCAGTGTTAATCTTCCCTCTCTCCAGTGCCTACTAACAGTACAAAAAATATGCAGAGAAATGAGGATTCTTTCCCAATCCTCTTTCCAGAGGAACTATTGTCAGAAGTCGGTGTACTCTTACCAGCTTCCATTTTATGTGTTTATAGACATATTTGAACATGTATGTTGGCTTTTTCTTAACGAAAACTAGATATCGCTATATGCATTTTCCTCCAAAATTTTTTAATGTGTTTTTCTTTAACCTTCCCATTTCACAATCAGTATGGGAGCTCTATGTCACTCCCTCTATACACCCTATACATCCTTTATTATTTTCAGCCACCATATGTATCTGTGGGACAGAAAGAGGTCCTAAAGATATGTAACCACCCCACTAATGAACATTTGGACTGTTTCAAATTTTCACCATTATAAATAATGCTGTAATTAATATCTTTATACAAAGATTTTCTTTTTTTGCACATATGAAAATATTCCCCCTTCTCCTATTTTTTTCACATCTGTAGTCCTGAAGTTCAAATCGTTGGGTCATTCCAAATTTTAATACTCACAAACTATCATCTAAGAAGCTCTACCAATCTACACTCCCACTAACACTGTATAAAAGTCTAATCCTTGCCATGCCCTCTGCTCAAATGACACGAGGCTGCAATTTCATTAAAAAAAAAATGTCACAACACACTGCTTTTCTTTGGACGAGATGCTTTTCAATGCCAGATCGAAGGCATAAGACACATGCAAACCTGTGACTGTGATGTGAGGGGCATCCCAGGGCTGGGTGGTCCACACCAGGGCCTGGCCTCAGGACCACATTCAGAACCCCAGGCTGAAACGAATTTGTCAGCAGGATGTGGGGTCAGCACAGGTGTCACGGGAAAGTGTCTGTCCACCAGTTTCTTGGGAGTCGTGGCCAAACAACTCACTCTGAGGGGTGTCCTGGCTCTCTCCTGCTTCTGAGAAGTAGGTCTCTGAATTTAGAGACCCCCTAAAATACTCTCACCACATTGGGGGCTGTGCTTTTCTCTATCAATCCAATTCCATCTTCCTATTGCTCAGAAACTTCCCCCAGACTGTATGGTGACGATTCCGGTTTTCCAGTGCGGATACCGACCGGAGGTTTGGAATCTGTTTCTGTGTGTGAGTTCTATTTGGACCGAATACTAAAAGTGATTCTTTTTCTCAATAAGAAAACTTAACAATGTAAAGGCTGTAAATCTAAAATTGTCTTAAAATATAAAGTTTATTATAAAAAGTAATAATAATTTAGAGGCCTACAGTGCCTGGCTAAAAATATCACAGAATAAATTTATATTCCCTAAGCGCCATCGCCCCACTAGAGACCTGTTAAAATGAAAGTGGACATCGTAGTAATTTATCTTCCACATTTTCTGGATTTGGGTAGTGAGACATTATCCTTAAAAATTCCTCAAGTTATTAAGCCAAATAATTAGGTGTTTTTCCTTTGGTTGTTAAATCTGAGTAATGCATCTGAGATTTTTGAGTTCTTATGCAGATGTAGTAACAACTGGGTGGGTTTGCAATAAAGGCTGTTGGGATTTACATTCAAGGGACACCCTGGGTGGCTCACCGCAGAAACAAAACTAAGATCGCACAAGAAAAGGATGGTAAGATACTACAGAAAACTTTTCACCTTCTGGTCTCCTCCCAGTGCTGCTGAGGGATTGGAAAGGAACCTTGAAATGATGAGCAACCCACTCTCTGGCTATTGCAGGCAGAGGAAGGAGAAAAGCAGAGAACCAGCTTCTGGGCTGCTGCAAACCAATACTAGCAAGAACAGAGGGACTCCCGTGCAGAAAAGGCCACCTACCTGCCGGGAACATCCCTTCTCTGTGTTTGCCTGCCCAATCGTTATTTTTCGTAGAAACCGGTCATTTGTATCCAGTACTGAAAAAGAAGAGAACAGATTATTCAATCAGCAAGCACAGATCGGCGGCCTAGTGTGTATCCAGCACTGCTCTGAGTGCCAGGAGTGGTGGAGAACAGGGGACAAGGTCTGGCTTCCCTGGAGTTGACATTCTGGTGGGAGGGCACAGAGAGGTATCAGATAAACAAGAAAATATCAGCTAGTGACAAGTGCCTTAAGAAACTAAAGGAGGTGATATGAGAGTATGTGTCAGGGCGTTAGTGGAGGTTGGGGTACCATTTTCAACTAGGCAGTAAGGAAAAGCATTTCTGAAGTAGTGACATGTAACACTGAAACCTGAGTCCTAAGAAGAAGGCAATTAAGTTTCTCAAAACGTTAAACATTGAACCACCATATGACCCAGCAATTACACTTCTAGATACATATCCAGTAGAAAAGAAAACGGACTTGAATAGATATTTGTACATCCATATTCACAGCAGTATCATTCGCAATAGCCAAAAGGTAGAAACCACCAAGTACCCAGCAGATGAATGAATAAACAAAATGTGATATACACATACAATGGAATATCATACAGCCATGAAAAGGAACAAGCTTTTTATATATGCTACGACATGGATGGACACTGAAAACTTTAGGCATGATGAAGCTACAGCAGGGGTTCCCAACCCCCAGGCTGTGGACGGGTACTGGTCAGTGGCCTGTTAGAAACGAAGCCGTACAGCAGGAGGTGAGCGGCAGGCCAGTGAACAAAGCTTCATTTGTATTTGCAGCTGCTCCCCAGCGCTTAGCATCACCGCCTCAGCTCTACCTCAGATCATCCGGCACTAGATTCTCAGGAGCACACCAGTCCCTGGTGCCAAAAAGGTTGGGGACCGCTGAGCTAGAGGGACAAATACTGCGTGATTCCACTTAAAATGAGGTATCTAGATGATTTACATTTTTTTCTGTGAAAACTAGATTTGGTTTAGTGAAAACCAAATTCGCAATGCCAGAAACAAAGCCAGGACAGAGGCTTCACTAACAATTCATTTGGCTTCAAACAACAAGCTGTCCACACTGATAACAAGATTCAATTCACTAAATGTACGATATGGCACTGACGACGGTGACGGGAATTATACATCTGGAGACTAAAAGCACCTGCAGGCTGAAAACGTTCACCTTTTCTTTCCCCAAGTGCTAGCAGCCCACCTGGGCTGTTCCCCGACTCAGCTGCTGCCAGCCTTACTCCACGTACAATACGCTCTCTCTCTCACATCCGCACACATGTACACACTCAGACACACTCACAGGCACTCAAACAACACTCTAAACCTTTCTGATTTTAAGATATAAGCAGAGTATATACAGGGAAAGGAATGCTTCGCTATATGATCACTAGCTGGTAATTATTCCCAAGACCTATGGTTTAGAGTCACATAAAGTAAAATATTTCTTACTCTTTTGCGTAGTATACACAATCTTGGCACAAGGTTGCTGTGATCTAGTTATTGGAAATTCAGCTGTTTTTTATTTAGCAAAGAGAACACAAACAAGCCAAAAAATAATCTTGGCAAGATGAACTGTAATCAGTGGCAGTGAAAGCCTGCCAGTGGGCTTACCAGGCCCTGGCAGAGCAGGGCGTCTCATATCCACGAGCTTTTGATGTACAGGGAAAGAGTCGTGTGACTATGTCGGTGATCCATGAGAGGAGAAATGTGAGGACTAAATCCTGACACACGAGAAGGATCCCAGAAAGTGACCCTGAGTGAGCGATACAAAATTCCTGGCCTCCGCACGAGAGAGCTAAAGGTGGAATGAGAAACGTCTATTCACTCCAGGAATATTTATTGAGGGGCAACTCCATGCCAGGTCTCATACTCGCTGTACGGGGATGCACAGATGAACAGGACATCCGTCTCTGATCTAAGGCGTTTACTGGCAGAGGGGAGATAAAGAGAGTAGAGTGAGAGAGGAGGGGGGAGAAATCTGTTTTTTATTCTTTGATGGTTGTTTTAGTACCACAGTGCTGACTGTGTCTTGAGGGACGTGCACGGTGTGTCTAACGGCCTGCTAAGCACTCGCGGCTCAGGCAGGGTCTGGGCTGTATAAGGTCTGACCACAGGGAAGTTCTACTACTTTGGTTTCAGGGGAAGATCTGCAGTGATTCTCTGCAGGGCTGTCAGTCGGGCAATGCTGGGAACCAGGAACCTGATGTCAGTTCACTGAGGCCAATTGAGGCTTGTGGGACTTTGGTCTAACAGCCAAGGAAGGGACACACCACTGAGATGGGGCGAAGGGAAGACTGTGAGCTCTGGGCACTTCCGATGCTCAGAGAGGCAGGGGCTCACGCTCCCCCAGGAACAACAAAATGGCTCCATGTCTACTGTATGTTCTGCTTATGCTAAGTGTTTCTGGAATATTCTATCGGCTCCCAGTCCCACTCTGTTGCCAGGCACACAAGGCCTTTAAGCTTCTGATGTGAGGCACAGGATGCAAGACCCAGCAGTTAGATTTCTTATACAGGCTGAAAGAACAGGGGTGGCCATTAAATAAATGACGGCCAAATGGTCTGAGATGAGGTTTTCAACCCACGTGGTCCCTGAGTGTCTCTTCTCCAGTTATCAGATCATACAAGGACCTAATCTCATCACAAGGATTATACTATTTCTAGGTCTAAGCCCATATTGCTTTAAAAAAAATACACCTACCTTAAATGTTCTCAGTTCATCTGATAGAGAGTCCTATTTTTTTATATTAATTCATAAGAATAAGAGCTAAGCTACTTATTAAATGTCATTCCTAACGCCTGTGGACCCAGGTGGCTTGTTTATAAGAATCACGTTTTCCTCACTTTAATGCCCTAAACAATAATATAATAATTCTAGTATTTATCTGGAATAATTTTTTTTCAGCTGTCATTTCTATTAACATTGATTTGCAACCACGAAATGCTGTCCCCTCAGCTCTCTCAGAGAGAAACCAGTCTGCACACCAGCCCTAGGTATGAGGGACCACGTACCCTTTTTCTCCCAAGACCCACGGGACCGAGTCACCACCCTCTTTCTGAACACGCTTATTATGATGTAAATGAAGCTGATAGGACAGAAAATCATCACATCCAAATTATAATTAGAGTTATACACAAAATCCGGAGGCACAAAAAACCCCGAAATAGTTTTATTAGTATAGCAAGATGTTTCTTATTTTTTTAGATATTTCCAAAATCTTTATAATGCTGTTACCTTTATAATAAAAAATATTTAAAAAAAAGTTTCCAAGGAGATTTTACTCTCCTCTAGTCTAGGAGACGAAGACGCACAGAAACACTACATCACACAACTGTCACCGTGGTGGCCTCTACCGATTATTTGGGTGGTGCTTTAGAGTTTGAAAGCACTCCCACGGTGCAGTGGACCTGTGCGAGGGGGAGGCTGGGATCATTACTCCATTTTACAGAGAAAACTGAGGAAGTCATTTGTTGAAAGTTGCACAGTTCATAAATGGTAGAGCCAAGATTCAATCTCTTTGTCTCTCTACTTCACGGTTTGTGGAAAAACACTAAATTCTTAATGAAATGTTTGAATGGATTCCCGGAAGGGAAGCTTCACAAAAGGTTGGACCCGGGCTGTGTCTGGGAGGGCAGAGGCAGGGAGGTCGTCAACGGTAGGCAGAAGGATGAAGGTACCCACCTGTCTGGAAGTAGACAGGGCATAAAAGTGCATGAGACCACGCCATAGCGGTCCTTAAGGCCAAGGTATGTGATGGCAATTTTATCCCACCCAGGATAGGGGGGTGAGGGGATTTAGTTAAACAGCATGGAGGCTTCTGAGCAAGGAAGAGACAGGCCAACATCGCTACAATATGCACCTACTAAATTGGGGGACGGAAATTAAAGCAAGACTATCTATTAAAAGGCAACTGTGATAAATCAGGCATCAGGTGAAAATGGAAATGGGAATGGGGACAGTGGGTGGGCAGTCTGAGAAGAACGATACAGGAAGGACCCGGAACACGTATTGTCTGACCCTTCTGCAGCGCCATAGGTCTCTTCAAGTGCCGTCACCATGTTCCAGTAAGTACGTTACCATTTTCATCTGCAAGAGACCGAGGCCCAGAACGTGTGCGTGGCTTGCTCAAGTCCACGAACATTAGCTAGTGGCAGGGTAGAGACGACACGCTTCAGGCCTCTTCCCACAGTCCCACCCCTGTACAGGGCAGTGTGGGATCAGGGAGGCAGCATCACAGCCAAGGTCGGGGTGGGGGAGTCGTTGTGTTTGAAGCGTTAGAGGGTATTCTATTGGCTGGAAGTATGTACTAGACTCAGAGAAAAAATTCGGCACCAAAAATACAAACTTAAGAGCTACTTGGAGCTAGTGGTAAGAAAATGAAAGGAAGAAATTCAGGCGGCAGGTGGACAGAGCAGCAGGACAAAAAAGGGGAGAACAGACTAAGACTTAAAAAAAAAAAATTCAGGACAAGAAGCCAGGGAAGGGGGGTGGCTCCATAGTGTAGTAGTTAGCGGGTCTGCTTTACACGCAGAAAGTCCTGGGTTTGCACCCCAGGTGGAGCCACGGATCATACCCCAGGTGCGCCAGGCCCCGGGGTGCACACCCCGAAAGTGTGGGAGGAGACGCCCCGCCTTCAGAGATCCGGTTCTTAAGGGGAAACGGCAACAACCATGGGTCAGGGGTGAAAGAGTGTGAGGGGGGAGGGCAAGGAATTAAAGAGAGGGAAAAAAGTAATAATAAAATAAAATAAAAAGAAGCCAGGGAAGAGACAGAGGAGAAAATAACTAATTTCCCTTGGAAATACGGAAGGGGGTGAGACCGGGTGAGCTGCCGTGGACCAGGTGGTTGGACCAGGTGGTTTAAGAAGGGGCATGGCCCCTTCTCCTGATGGGAGGCGGGGATGACAGAAGAGAAGCAAACGGAGGGATTACAAAACACAAGCTGGGGACGATGGGAAGAAATAAAACTCTGCATCTGTGAAAGTGATTTAAGAGCTTCAGCTGGAACGCATGCCGCCCTCCCCGCCCGGCGATGAGTACCCACCTCTCTGCCACGTGATGGTAGAGGGGTCGATGTTGAGACGGGCGAATTTACTCATTTCCTCTTCTGTCAGTGCGCTTGGATCCGTCTTATTTATTCCCAGTTTCTGATGATTATGAAGAAAAAAAAATGCACTAAGTTTTAGAAGGAATAGAAAGCAAAATGTAACTAAAACGATCCTCCTTCCTTTATTTTCTCCAAGACTAGGAAAGCCTTTTTAAAAACTGAATTTGAACTTCGAGTAAATGGTAGGATAGGCCAACTCATATAAACAAACGCCTGAGGCCCAATATCTCTTATCAGTGAAAGACAATGAAATTTGTAACATAGCCTCAAAAGAACAGATCTGAAAGTGCATCGCCATTGGCAGTGTACAAAACACCCCGCTTGTGCTATGTGACCACGACGTGCTGCGCTCAGAACGGACATAAATTGCCGCCTACATAATTGACGCTCCAGTTCATTAGTTCTTCTTTTTCAAATCCAAAAACCATTAATTCAAGTAAAGTTTATGTCTGTTTTCAGAACCAGTTATTTCTAATTCACTGAGGAAAAACCATTGAAATTGTCGATGCATCCATTTCTGTAAAGGAAACATCCTAATAAAGAGGTTCTTAATAAAGAAGTAGAAGAAAGGAATCTGGGCAATGGAAATTATGTTGTAGCTGCTGAGGACAGTATATTGTGCAGTATTCTCAACAAACCAAACTTGGTTCAGTTAAGAAGCAAGGGGGTGAATTTTTTCAACCAATTAATTATTACCAAGCAGTAGCTGTAAATTATACCATTAAAGTTAGTTTTCGGTCTCTGGAACAGAGCAAGGGGAAATCAGTGTGATTAGCAGCATGAATAGCAAATGGAACTAGAAAATAGCAAAGTGGATAAGAATTAAGATTGCAACTGCAACCTTAGCATCTTGTTGCACCAAAAACTGAGAGATGACCTTTCAAAGGCTGTATCTTATTTCCTAGCGATTGAAGAAATTTCACGAAAGAGAAGGACTCTTGGCAGTTCTCATCTGTTCGTCGACTAGGATACTCTGGATCAGCAGAGCAGTCCTCTTAATTTATAGATGAAGAAACTGAGGCCCGATGTGTCCTGCCTGCTCTTTGGTGTAGGGTCCAGGTCCCAGGCTTTCAGTTCTGAGCTCTCTGCTATATTGTTCTGTCTCTTTAGAGTTCAGTACTCAAAGGAGTATCCAAAAACCAAAATCAAATCAAGTTCAAAATTTCTGGCTTTGGCAATTATTTCAATTTGTCTCCAGGATATTTTCTTTTTGAACAACTGTAACTGGAAACTTACTTTGAGCCGAGCAAGTTGAATTTTTGAAAATTCTCGAACACCATTCACTAAAGGAACCAGTCGATTATATAGAGCCTAAGAACACAAAACAAAAATAAAATCCCACAAAAGTTTAAGGGCCAACCATGAACTTGGACAATTCACAGGATATGACAAAGTTCATTACATTTATAACCAAACTGCTTAGATTACAGACCCCATTAAAATTCTTGGCTAATATAAACAATGTAGCCTTAAGTTCTGTCATTTTAATAAATCTGACTAGATCTGACATAATGCACATTGCAAAGAGTTTGCATAAACACACATTTCATAATCTGCAGCCCCATAACTATCAAAATAATATTTATTTGTATTTGGCTTCAAAAACTCACTAGGTAGTTACTTTAATTGGAAGTAGTCAGGATCCTTGTAAAAGTGCCAGAAAGTCCCACTTTTATCAATGTCATATGTCTATGAGGAATTAGCACCGGGTACCCTGTCCCCTTCAGGTGTGTGGTTTACCTCTCAGACTGCACCTGAAGCCCAACTAAGGGGTCTGACCTCTGAAACGGCACATCTGGAATAGCTGCACATAACATTAGTCTTAGAAAAACTATTCCTCCGAAAAGAGAGAAAAAACAAACCCCCAAAACAAATCACAACAGAAGAAAACCCATAAAAAACAAACAAACAAATAAACAACAACAACAACAAAAAAAAGAAAGAAAGAAAAAAGAAAAAAAGCTTTTCCTCCAATTCCCTTAGTATAGAACAGAGATAAGACCTACGGGCAGAATGCAGAGAACTGGCAAACGAACTACGCTCAAAACTAAAGACTGATCTCAAACAATATTTGGCTTACACAGTACGATCAATACAATCAATTCTCCCAACAACTTGGCAGTGGTCACATACTCATCTGAGAATCTGACCAAAGTATGCATCCTCTCCCCAAGAAATAAGGACATATATAAATTCGCAAAATTTTGATTAAATTTCAGAGTTTACAGACTCCACAAGTTTTTCTATGAACTCTTTAAGAATCTCAAAGACCCCAGGATAAGATGCCCCAAATGGCTAACGAGAAACCTTTCTTACTTTATCAGTTTGAGTGTTTTCATGCAAAATCCTTGTGTCGATGGCAGCAGCCAGCAAATTATTGGCAGCGGTGATGGCATGAATGTCCCCCGTCAAGTGAAGGTTGAACTATAAATGAAAAGAAAACATCTTTCTACTAGTTCCAAACAACCATGACATATTCGAGACTTTCTAAATAAATAAAAGATTACATTAATCACATATCCTATTATGAGCCGAGTCCGTAAAACAACCTAAGTCAGAAAATCGATGTTGGGGTTTTCCCCTGACAACCGAGAACTTTGGAGCAGACTTCCTGTTGCAGATTATTTCTTTCTCAGATTAAGTGTGAAATATTCTGATGGGTTTAGTGATTGGTTTCCTTATTTTGTTTTCCTTATTTTCATTTACCTTTATGCATTGTTTTATGATCTAGAAAATAGTTATCATATCAAGTATACTTTAGAATGAGGCAGGGCATAAAATAAACAGTAACAACAGAATAATATAAAATATGACAAAGTCTGAGAAATAGGAAATCTATTACTCTTGCAACTCTGTTAATTCTTCGGTTTTCCTTCCAGTTATGTGCGCACACATTATTTGTACAATCAGCATACCTTCCTTTTCAAAGAACCCATTTTGTCATAATTTTGTTTATGTATCGTTATAGTTTATAGGGGCTATATAATTGAGAAGATGCACCAAAATTTTTCAGTCTCCTGTGTCTGGATAATGTTCACTTTTGTGAAGAAGGCTACGATTACAAAGAATATATGCAAATAGCTATTTTTATATATTTCTAGCAGTGTGGTTACTGAGTTAAAGGATCTTGATAATATCATCAACTTGCTTTTTTGAAAGGATTGAGATACCACCCACGAAACATGAGCAGATAAGTTACTTCAGAAACGAAGTAATCTTTGGGCCAAAAAATAAGTTAATAGTTGAAAAAGTGGTGTTTCTTGTTAAAATCTTATTCTACAACAAAATATATGATCACTGGAAAATATGAAAAATTATATATGTGTATATATTTTATAATATTTTTAATGTGAAATAAATAGATCATGACACCATAATAGGTTATACCTTAACTTTTACACTTAATGTTAACTCGCATTTTTACATCATTAGTCTTCAAAATACAGTTAATCTGAAATCCTGTTAGACATTTATGTGTTTTCCTGCAATTCGTTATTGCTACAAACTGTGAAGATAAACAGTTTTAAAATTAAATCTTTGCATATACAGCCAATTTTTCCTTAGGATAAACTAAAAATGGATTTATTTGGTCTAACGGGTATGAGTATTTTTAAGGCACTTGATACATATTTTAACTTCCCTCCAGAAAAGTATTACCAAAATACATGTCCCAGCTCTGTAAGTGTACAGAAAGTCTATTTCGAAAAAGTGTAATGCCAAAACTTGGTATTATTGCTATTTAAAAAAAATCCAACTCTGTCAATTTGACAAGAAAAACGATAACTGAGAGTGGTTTTAATGTAGATTAATTTAATTACTGAAGATAAACATTCACTCATTAGTTAATATTTCTTTTCTGATGTTTCTGTTGAACCCTTTGCCCATTTTAGAACTGGGACACACGTTTTCCTTTCCAGCTATCTGACCACTGGTGTCCACTGGCCCCAGGCGGGACTATTCTAGGAGCCACTCTCCCCTCCGCCACCAGTTCCGGCCCTCTGCCCATCACGCCCTTACTCCCCCAAGTCCTCCATTTCAATACGTGATTCTATAGGGTTGCTCAACCCAGCATCCCGGATGTCACCCGTGAATCCTCCTCTTTGCTCACCTCCGCATCTAATTCTGCGAACATCCGCAAACCTGTCTTAGATCAATGTCATCCTTTTTTCCATCCTCACTGTCACTATCCTGGGCCAAGCCACCGCCATCTTTCTCCTGGGCTACTTGCCCATGCTCCTTACTAGACCCCCAGCGTCCACTCTGGGCTCCTGACAATCATTCTCCGCACAGAAATCAGGGTGATTTTTATAAAACCCCAATTTGCACCATGTTATTGATGCAAAGATCCCTTCAATGGCTGACCAAGATACCTCTGATCATATCCAGCCTCTTGGCTATGAACTTGGATTGCTTGAAAGAGGTGGCCCCTGCCCATTTCTCTATCTCATCTGCCTGCACTTCCCGTTGGCCCCTGGCACACAGGAGTGTCTCCTCCTTCTCTAACAGACCGCACCCTCTCCTGCCTCAGGGCCTCCCCACAAGCCATTCCCGCCGCCCGGAATGCTTTCCCGCATTCTTCATGAGCCTGGCTCTTTCTCACCCTTCAAGTCTTAGTATTTTCACTTTCAGTTTTTCAATCCATTTGGAATTTATTCTAACGTTTTCCCATGACTATTTATTATGTTTCTTCTAGTGCGCGCTGTCTGCTCATGCTCTCAGCCAACGAGTACCTACTGGGTGTTGGGCATTGTGCACAGGTGGGGACAGAGAGATGAAGTCGACACGGGAGGTGCCTGATTGTGTTGGGCCAGCTACTTCATGCCTTAAGTTTGAGCTAACTCTGAGCCACGCAGCTGAGGACATATGTCAGCAGGACACTGATGCCCTTTCAATATTTGCTAGCTAAATCCTGAGCCATTCCCCCAGGCATGCTCCTTGTCCTCCATCCCCAGTCTGGCCTTCGGGCCCTGTGTCTTCTGAGCTCGGGAATATTACTCACCTCTCTCTAGATGTGAGGCTTGGGGCTGTTTTTCTCAGCAATGCCTATTGACTATTCTTTCTCACCCTCCCCCAATAACTGAACATTATCCGCATTTTCCTTCGGCTTCCCTGACACTCGAGTCTCCATGGTAAACATCTCTCCTACTTGTTCAACAAAGCCAACAAATATCTCTTAGCGAGCACCAACTGTGTGCCAGGCGCTCTGCTAAGTGCTGGAGCCTCTAACTCACCACAGCTGCCGGACCAGATGGAGACGGACACAGAGTATGAGGGGGTCACTGGGGGAGGAACACAACCCAGACGGGTACAAAGATGGCGAGGGCGGAAAAGGAAGCGAAGGGCATTCCAGGCTCGGAATCAAGAGATAACAGGGCAGAAGTCTGCAAGGAGTGTGACAGGGCGGCGAGGGGGAGGGCTGCACAGTGGGGACCTGACACAGCGAGGCAGAGTCGGCAGAAGCGGGGGCCCGCGAGGACCGGTGCTGGATGCACGCGGTGCTGGATGCACGTGGTGCTGGATGTATGCTGATGGAGTAACCACTCAAACATGCTGGACAGAAAAGCAAGCTGCTCAGACCTGGAGTTCAGGGAGATTTCTCAGGGCCTGAACTAAGAGGTCAATGCAGAGCGTAGAACCGATGAGACCTGGTCGCTGATTAGACATAGGGGACAAGGGAGTGGTTATTGGGGTGCAGAGGGGTTCTTGGAGAAATAAGAACTGATACCACTGGCCCTTTCTGTTCATTTTTCTTTGGAACTATTTGATTTTGGAGTCTCAGTTTACAGAAGGGAAGAGTCCAACTTCCTGAATTGGGCAGGATAACAGGTGATCGATGAAGATATAGGTCTGTGTCCTCTTTTCCAGAACGCCTTCAGGCCAAGTAGGTTTTGGGATTCAGAACTGTTTGGAATTTAGAAAGGTAGCGTAATGTGCATACAATTTATTTATAAAACACCTCAAGTAGGGTCTAGGTCAGCCTCCATTCATCAAAAACAATATTTCTGCAGCAAAATATAAGAACATTTACATCAAGTGGCACAAAGTCCACACATAGTTCATAACGGTAAATGTCAGGTTTTGCCACCAAATGGGTCATATAATTTTCGGTTTTCAGAGCCTTTCAAGACTTGGGGGTTGAGGGTAAAGGACTGTAGGCCTGTGTTTATGGAAGTACAGGAAAAAAAGATGCCAGGAAGGAAAAACAGTGACACACGACATGTGTCCCTTTGAGATCTTACCTCCTCCATGGGAATGACCTGGGCATATCCGCCACCCGCAGCTCCTCCTAAATAACAGAGCAGACACCGCTGGAATGAGTCGCCAAGTACAGCCACAAAAATGGACAGAGCCCTAGGGACATGGCTGCCCAAAACCAACAGGGACGCACGTACCCTCAAGACGAAATCACAGGCAGTGAGAAACATTAACTGTCTATCAAAGCAGCACAGAAGGGGAAAAAAAAAAAATCACGCTATGTCCAACTCTGCAATGTAAGGACTTCGGTTTCCTTGTTTAAAAAAAGGGTAAAAATAATATAGCAATGTTGCTACAGCAAACATGAGATTATTTTGTTAATTTATTATTAGGTCTATGTGGTTATGCTTCATCTAATTGCATGTGCACTGAAGTATCAAAAAACTTTGTTAAAAAAAACCCACCTGATAAACTCAGACTAACACATTATGAACTTCAATTTATTTTAGATAATAATATATAAGATTTGTCATGCTGCTTATTCTTCAACATAGTAAAGTTATTACATTAAAAAGACTTTTTTTTTTTAAACAATAATGATACCTTCCATGTCCATATCATTTATAGTTTTCCCTGTTTTTTCTATGTTATCTCATTTTGTCCTCAAAATAACCTGGTAAGCCTGGTACTGTAAGCCTTTTTACACTTTTTCAGATACAACTCAGAGAGGCTGTCATTGGCTAAAGGTCACACAGCAGTAGGAGACGGCCATGAATAAAACCTCGACTTTCTTGCTCCAAGCCTAGTGTTCATTCCACTACACAATGCGTGACATTCTATGACTTATCAGTATTTAATGAGTTAGGAGTTATTAATATTTATAACAGTAATATAAATATAATACTGCTAAAACCCACAAAGTGCCAAGAACAAACAGTAATTGCAGCAATAAATGCTATTATGAAGTGCGCTGGAGAATGTTTTCATGATAAATCAGTGAAGAAAGAGCAGTGAACGTGTCGGTGCCAGACATGAGCCCAACCGCAGCCAGAGGGGAGTTCCATCACGTCTATCTGTCCATGCTGGTCAGCTCCGGAGCTCTGCAGGCCTCACACTGCAACTCCGAACCAGCCGAGACCTGGGAGGGCCTACCGAGGGTCTCTAACTGGGTGGAAAGACCCTTCGCCATGGATGGGGTGATAAAACGCAAATAAAAATGGCAAGAGTCTCAAAATCGCTTGGCAAAGGTTCTGATGAAACCGAAAGCTTCTTTCTGCTCAAGGTTACACTCCTGAGCAAGAGCCTGGCCACTGTTCAGGGAAACCAAGGAAACTGGTTTCGGGAAGGGTGGGGGGTGGGGGGCACCACCAAAACCCCATGCAGTTCTCTCTGCAGAGAACCAGCGCGGGGTGACCCCCACGTTACTGGGTGTCTGTGTGGGCAAGTGCACATAGGGACAAAACACACTAGCTCCTCTGACAGCTTTTAATGCTACATCTGTTGATGATGCTCTTTTTAAACCTTTCTCCCTCCACAATTTTGCTCTGAAATTACACTTATTGTTCAATAAAGTACCTTTAACTCCGAAAGTGGGCCCTTGAGAAGGCTGCCTCAGACAGGCAAAGGAGTTGACATTCAGGTGTGCGGTCAGGGCCTGGACGAGGCCAATCGTAACTGTGCTCTTCCCTTCTCCAAGTGGGGTGGGTGTGATCCTGATTTGAGAGGGGAAAAAAAGTGAATTTAATATTATTTCCGAGACAACCTATGCCAGGTAAACTTAAGGTACGAGAACCAAATCAGAGGATATTAGGAGAGAACGTACCATTCCAAAATCCACTTCATAATTCAATTTTCTTGAACCATTACGGTCTACCACGCACCCAGGCCATGCTTAATCTAAAGTCAAGATACAGACACACCTTTGCCAAGAGATTCTCCCCCCTGCCCCCCAAAGAAGAGAGAAAAATTATTAGGTATTGGCGCTAATAACATTATTACCTTTAAGAAATCGCATAGAATCATTCATCAAAATGGCTTCGATAATTAAGCTGATGTCATTTCTTGCTGATGGGTAATTTGGCATTCGCTCATCCAGGGCCATTTTTCGGGGACGTGATGTGGGTACAGGGCCTAACTCGATGCTCCACGAGTAAGTGAGGCATGGCCCAACTCCTGGGACAGGAAGGGATCCTAATGTCCCCACCCATCCATCTCTTTCTAGATGTCAGTGCCCAGGGCTGTCCCCACCATGCTTGAACTGAAGCAGTGATGGGAGCTCATTACCTCCAGGGTGGCCCATTCATTTCCAGACAGTAGAACATTCTTTGCTCTAAAGGGGAGATGTCTGCATTCCTTTAGCTTCTTATCTCTTGGAGTCAGACACACTAAGCCTTATCCTTTCCCATACAACAGCCTCTCAACTATTTGGAAAGACTAAGGCAATCACTTGTGCTCTGAGGAGCTTACTGCTGACCACAACCCCCCATAAAACCAAACATCACACGTTCACACAGAACATCACAGTATTACGTGAGGGCATAGGTGGATATTACATTCCCAAGTAGGGTCCCATAAAACTGTTCCTTAGCATACACTAACAATGTACTATGTTTAAAAACTGCCATTTGGGCTTACAATACGGTCTTCTATGAGCTGGCGTGAGTCAGGTTGTCTACGATACTCAACCACAACAAAACCGATGATAGTTTTCTGACCTGCAAAATCTACTGATGTGGCCACAAAGAATGACTGCCCTTAGATGCGTCATCCTCAACTACCTCCGACCACCACGGCAATACAATCGATCATTCGTTTAGCAACTACGTATTAAGTACTAACACGTGCCAGGCTACTAGACCCTGGGGACACAATGATAACCACGATGGATTCCATCGCTGCTCTCATAAAGCTTCCAACTAATGAGAGGTATGGACAGAGAAATCAGCAGTTCTAGTGAATGTGATAAACACGAAGACAGGGGACGTAGGGCAGTGAGACTGTGTTATAAGAGCCCACGGAAAGAGGCTCCAACTAGATCTGGAACTCCAGAGAAGGCTTCCTGGAGGAAGCAACATCGAAACTCAGACAACTGAATAAACATTCGTCTGACAAAACTGAGGATGGACTCCGGGCAGTTAACATGCTAGGCTCTGTTATAGTTGGGTTAATTATTTTTAATCCTCATTTTAAAAGTGAGGAAACTGAGGCACAAAGAATTTAAGTAACTTGCCCACGGTCACATGATTAATAGAACTGGAAATCAAACCCGGGCTAGTCACCTGACCTCACTAGGTTATTTCTGTGGATAGAACTTCTTAACTATAATTAACAGTGTAAAGCAAGAGCAGTCAGTGAGAGTGAACAGAATGAGAAAAAAGGTAGAGACAAAACTGTTCATGTTTTATCTTAAGGAACAGTCGGAAGAGAGAGCATAAAGGAAACTGAGCAAGAGCAGTAAAAAGTAAGAGAGGAGGGGGCAGGGGTGTGACAGGGACTCTTGAAAAAAACCAAGGAAGTGTCCAGAGTCTGAAGGGGTCTGAAGCCTGGTGAGGACCGAGAAGTGGTCACCAGATTTAGCAACAAGGAGGCTACTGGTAGGGAGCTGGTGAGCCAGCCTGAACACTGCCCGAAAAAGTCACCCGCAAACTCCTGCAGCCATGCGAAACCCGGTCAATGAGAAGACTCAAAGCTACGTGAAGATGTTTATGCGTGGAGAACTTTCTGCTTTTTAGATACAACATGAATAAAAAGACGTTAAAAAACCCACAGGCATCACAATTTTCAAACAGCCAGTGAAGAAAACGTAGTATCGAACACAGGGTGGTTTAAGGACTGAGCACTTACTGTTTGCAAAAGAATAGGTAGTTTACTTAAACTGTGCACACGAAAGATTCAATTTTCATTCCCAAGCATATGCTAACATAGCTGCTGGAGACAGCCAAGAGCAGACACGCCCAGAGATGACCTCCTCGAAACTTCGGCTAACCATCCAAGTCTTAATTAGAAACACAGGACCGCTCAGCTTTCTGCCAACTATTACAAGTCAGGAAAATCAGAAAGTAGGAAGTATTTATTGGGAGCAATAAAGAGAGCTACAATAAAAACTGATTTCACCTTATTTCTGCATCTGGTATCAAAATGTGGCTTGTTATCCCAATATCCTTAGCATCAGATTCCGAATTGTCAAGTTGACTTACAAGACAAGCACCGTATTAATCTAATTTCTTTTTCTATAAGAGATGAGAGTTCATGGAGACAGAACTGATTTTTGTTCACTAGTTTCCTCTACTTCTCCTGGCTGATCGATCTGTTCCCTCTAATATTCCACAGCATTTATTGTGTGGTTATAACTTTTCAGAGGGCTTGCTATAAGCTTCCAACATGGTATGTCTCGCTTACTAGGCCACGAGCTTGCTGAGGTGAAGGACTATGCCTATTCTCCTTGAAGTCCTGTCACCTATCCAGGGCACAGATGAGCACAAAGTGGTTGACAAAGGAATGACGCCTTTTCTGAGACAAATATTTATAGTCAACTACAGTACAAATTTATGGAAGTGCTCTGTGCCGATTTGGACATGATCTGAAAGAAGTTCACCATTTACTCAAAGATCAAAAAGATTGCTTATGTCGCAATAAGTGGGCAAACTTGAACTGTTCTCAAAATCTAGAATCTTGTTAAACAGCATTGTTGCCATTAGCCACGGATCTAACCATGAACTCCAAAACTATATGCTCAAACAGCATGTGAATATGTATGTCACCCATTCCAGGCATCTTCATGACTTGGAAGATTTTTTAAATGCCTTTTATTTTCTAACAATGGACTGCCTAGTCCGTTTGGTTGTGTCCCATCGCACACGACTATAGTAAACAGTTCGAAGGTCCTATCACAGTCGTGGTTTCTTCTAAATACCTTTGTTCTATTCTGCAAGTGGTAAAAATAAAAGAAAAACTCACAGATCTTTAAATAGTTACCCAAAGAAGAAAAGTATGATCTTAGAAAAGTCACTAAAGGTTATTTTTACATCAACCAAAATAATTGGTTGTCCACTTTCAACCTTTTTTATCTAATATAGTTGGAAGTCTTAGCCAAAAAAAAAAAAAAAGAAAAAAGAAAAAATCAAATTGAGTATTTGGCACGCTCCAGAAAGAAAAAATAAAGTGACTTGAATAATTTCAATTTTTCTTTAATGTGAAATTCAGTCTCTTCACAGATCGATTTGGGCTTCTCTTTTAACTGCTCTGTCCAAGCAATTGAGAAAAGTTCTAGAAATTTCTGCACAGAAATCAGTAAAAGGCCAATGGAGACCGATCCTACAACACACTCAATGCCCTACAGCTGCACTCCAAGTCAAGTTCTCAAATTCCTTTTCATTAGTGTAACTGGGAAAATATGTAAAACTCAAGAGCCCCTAAGATTCTTTTGGCATATTTCCCTGAACGATTCCCAATACTTTTCATTTTGTCAGGCAAAGCAAATAAAGTGATGTGTAGGTGTAAATACCATGCGATGTGTAGCTGATGAAATACAGATGATTCTGACAGAATGAGAAACCCTAAAGTTTGAAGAATAGCTTTTTAAAATGAATTAATCTGTTCTGCATTTGGGTTATTAATAGTAGAAAAAAATTTTAATCCCATTGTTTTATGTATTCATCCCACTGTTTATAAATTTAAATCACATTTATACATAAATTCAAATGTTCAATAACAAATATATTGTTATTTAGGTTTATTGAAAAATTACTTGGGTATTTGAATTCTAAAGCATGGAAAAAGACTCATGTTACAGTATTTACACGAAAAGGCAGGATACAAAGCGGTATTTATGGCACGATCTCAACTTAAAAAGGATGAATGCATAGATAAAAACCCTGGGAGGAAATATAAAAATTTTTAACACTTTCAAGTAATGAGATATTTAGTTTTCTCCTTCTTTTTACCTTGCTTTATGTTAAATTTTCATACAATTACACAATATTATTTCCAGAATAAAAAACTTCCAGAAAAAGATTCTCCAATAATGGGGGGATCATTTATAGTTCTAAAAAAGTTGCAACAGTGTGTATAATGGTTTGATGATGTCATTTTTCCAAAACTGACTTAACCAAAAGTAAAAACATGAAGGTGATTTTTAAAAAATTTTAAATGAACTTTTCATTTTAGATTATAAATAAAATGATCATCTTGTGTTTTAAACTAATCTCGAGCAGCCAGCTATTTAAAGATTAGATAACAAAGGTAGTTTGTGCAATTAAATATTATTTGGTGGGAAAGTTTCTTCTTCCCTCATAGAATACAGTGTGGTATATATTTTCTAGAAACCTTTAAACTCTGCTACAGATGTATATCCATCTCAAAACTCTACCCTTATGGCTCTTTTTCCTTCAATGTGGTTGAAAGGAACACAATTTAATTTTTGTTCCTTCAGAGGTCTCTGTAAAGGAACTTATACCACAATTTCAGAAAAATAACCGATCTCTTGGGGTTACATCTACACTTGAGAATTCAGGTTTAATTTTCATTTCTATCTACAACACGTCAGCCTAGCTTCCTCAGCTCGAATGCACATAGAAATGCTACGAAGAGGCAGTGCAGAGCAGTGTTCTCCTGGGAACAGGCCCCCGTGTGGCTGCAATTGTGGTTAGCCATGCTGGCGGTCACTCTTTAGCATGTGGCCGGAGGCCAGGCTTTGACAGTATGACTCCAAGTTGGGAACTTGATAACAATATGAGTGGAGATTTTGCTTTAGAAGCATCAATTCTGTGTTCCCAGCTAAGGGCTGGGGCAATGTCTGGATTTGTGTTTTTATTTCCAATATTGAGAAACTCTTATTTCCAAAACGGAGTTAAGTCACAGCCATCGCACATGAAAAATTACTGCTTGATTTTCCCCTCAGCCAGCTGGCCACTTTCAAAGACTGTCCCAGAGGGTGCCTGCAGGTGGGACCGACATCTCTCACTGCAGCTCAGTTATAGGCCATTAGGGTTGGGTGTGTGGGGGAAGTCCTAGTTTGGAACGGACCTCACTGGGGTTGGGTGTCCAACTCTAAGTGAGCGGGGAAGCGTGAAGGAGAAGGTTTAAGCCATAGTTAACTGAGGTGCTTCAATAAGGTACGAATTCCTTTAAACCACAGCGACTCTCAAAGACCCTGGCTGTCTACTCCTCTCATAAAACAGTAACAGAAGGAGCTGCAGAAAGAGGAGGAGGGGGTGGGAAGGGGGAAGGGGAAGAGAGAGGAGATATGAAGAAATGATGGTACCATTAAAGAGGTGATGTTATACATGATATCTTGCTTTTTTTATAGTTTTATCTTTATTTGTAGTTTTAAAACACTGAATTCTCCCCTAGAATTTTTTCCTAAGGAAACTTTGGGCAAATGCACAAAGAGTCATGCCTAAGGTTGTTAATTTTAGCACCGTTTATAATGGCTAACCATGAGAAAACAAGTTAAGTGCCCATCCATAAAGAACTGATTAAATGAATT
>NW_011888859.1:735392-737706 GCF_000151845.1 Pteropus vampyrus | reverse complement strand
CATGCCTAAGGTTGTTAATTTTAGCACCGTTTATAATGGCTAACCATGAGAAAACAAGTTAAGTGCCCATCCATAAAGAACTGATTAAATGAATTATGGGACATCCCTATGATGTTTTCAAATCGTTTTTCTGCCTCAGTAGACCTGAAGCATTAGAAGCATGCCGGACTATCGATGGCTGGGCCATGGCGTGCTTCTCAGTGCTGGGAAGACATGGCAAATGAAATACACCCTCATCCCAGGCATTTCTACCACTCACTCCACCTGGGACTCCTTCTCCCAGCACTTGAAGAATCTTGGATGTAAACAGTGAAATGGTACGTAATCACGAAAAATAATAACATGGCTCTGTCTTAATTCACATGGAGCCAGGTACATGACACACTGTTGAATAATCAAGTCGCTGACAGAATAGCAGTGTCAATGATCTCACTTATGAAGGATGGCATCTGTGACAAGATGGTCTCAAATGTTAACAGCTGTTTCCTCTGGGTGCTAGATTTGGGATGTTTTACTCTTTTGTTTATACTTTCTGTATTTTTGGAATATTTTTATAATGAGTATGTATGATTTTTCTAATCAGAGAAAGAAAGCAAGCACTTATATTAACAATTAAATATGTAAAAAGAAAATTAACTACAAATTAAGTTCAGTTATAAGAAATGTCTCTGCCTGTTAAGAGGATTTTGTGCCTCAAGCGTTGGCCTATATGTCATTATCAAGTCCATGCAATGAAATTTCAAAACAACAAAGAAATTTATATAGTCTCTCAATGTTCCCTCGGGTCACGCTGAATAAATATCTGAAATCTCTTATTTTCTATCCTTTTTTTTTTTCAGCTAGTGAATGTGTTTCTTTTTTAAAAAGAGGGAAAATTAAAGCAGATACTCTTTTTCATAAACGGCATGCATTTATCTTTTAAAAAACTCAAATGGAAATGGCCCAACATCAATTCTGAAATTATCCTTCAAATACATTAATAAGAAATTTTAAAGACATGAATAAGAAAACCAAAGTTTCATGGAATTATCTATATGTTTTCCATTAAAATGTTATTTCTAAGTAGAAAACACACACACACACACACACACACACACACACACACACACACAAACCCTGCTCAGTTCAAAATATTTTACTTTCAATTGTTATTTTAGTTTTTATCCTGAAAAACAAAATTGAACAAACCAAGGTAGTGCAAGGATGATCAAAACACAATATGAGAAACAAAAAATAAAGTCCTGGATTAGTGACTCATTACGCTTTATACTTTGTGGAGACTAATTTGTTTTGTTCTGAAAAGAAAAACTTACCTCAACTTGCCCCAAGTCAAATGAAGGAATGCCAAGTAAATTGGATAAGATAGCATCAAATTTGAGAACAGGATGTATTCGAGGGGCGTGATGACAGACAGACATAGGGAAGAGAGTTTGATAAACATGTCTTCTAAGTAAAACAGATTTTAAAAAAGTCTTACCCAGCAACTAAGACGTATTTTCCATCTGCCTGATCCTTTAACCTTTCCAGCAGGGACAAACGTACTTTAGCTTTGCTTTTGCCATAGATTTCGATTTCATCTGCAAGCAATCCTATCTCCTTGGCAAGGACGTCCACGGCTTTCGGAGTCTGTGCTCTTGAAATCTCGATATCACTGGAGGGGGTGGGGGCGAGGAACACATAAGAGGCAAGAGTCTTCTCAGCTGAGGTGGTCGCTGCTGGAGCAAAAAGCCGCCATGCGCCACGCCAGCAATGAAATCAACGCACCGGCTGCACGGTCCTTGCTTCCAAGCGGTATTAAGCACGACTGCTAACAATTAACGTGCGTGAGAAAACGGTACATCGCTTTAGAGAAGCAACTCTTAAAAATTCACAAAGATCCTAGAATTCTGCCCAGGTACAAGGATAACACCTATGTCATAGGAGAGAGGGCTGTATATTACAGCGTGCCCAAAGGCCTCCCGTAAGTAGAAATCCATTATAGAGCGCGATGCTTTCTACGGGTCGTGGCTGTATTCGTTAACCACAAATAGATGGGTTATTGCATAATGCACCCTTAGTGAACTAGCCACACATATCTCTTGGCTACTCAAAAATGTGGAGATGCTATTTTGTTTTATCTGTGTCCATTCTTTCCCTCTCTTTCCTATGGCAAGTCCAAATTGTATTTCAAAACATTTTATTAATTACATAACTGTAATGGACCTAATGCCTGAAGCTCGACTTCCGGCACAAGAAGTTTAGCTCAGGAACATCACTGGGCAAATCTTGAACTGCTCGATGTTCTCATCTGGCAAGATGAGAACACTGCTGCTCA
>NW_011888859.1:721909-735342 GCF_000151845.1 Pteropus vampyrus | reverse complement strand
ATGTTCCCTCGGGTCACGCTGAATAAATATCTGAAATCTCTTATTTTCTATCCTTTTTTTTTTTCAGCTAGTGAATGTGTTTCTTTTTTAAAAAGAGGGAAAATTAAAGCAGATACTCTTTTTCATAAACGGCATGCATTTATCTTTTAAAAAACTCAAATGGAAATGGCCCAACATCAATTCTGAAATTATCCTTCAAATACATTAATAAGAAATTTTAAAGACATGAATAAGAAAACCAAAGTTTCATGGAATTATCTATATGTTTTCCATTAAAATGTTATTTCTAAGTAGAAAACACACACACACACACACACACACACACACACACACACACACAAACCCTGCTCAGTTCAAAATATTTTACTTTCAATTGTTATTTTAGTTTTTATCCTGAAAAACAAAATTGAACAAACCAAGGTAGTGCAAGGATGATCAAAACACAATATGAGAAACAAAAAATAAAGTCCTGGATTAGTGACTCATTACGCTTTATACTTTGTGGAGACTAATTTGTTTTGTTCTGAAAAGAAAAACTTACCTCAACTTGCCCCAAGTCAAATGAAGGAATGCCAAGTAAATTGGATAAGATAGCATCAAATTTGAGAACAGGATGTATTCGAGGGGCGTGATGACAGACAGACATAGGGAAGAGAGTTTGATAAACATGTCTTCTAAGTAAAACAGATTTTAAAAAAGTCTTACCCAGCAACTAAGACGTATTTTCCATCTGCCTGATCCTTTAACCTTTCCAGCAGGGACAAACGTACTTTAGCTTTGCTTTTGCCATAGATTTCGATTTCATCTGCAAGCAATCCTATCTCCTTGGCAAGGACGTCCACGGCTTTCGGAGTCTGTGCTCTTGAAATCTCGATATCACTGGAGGGGGTGGGGGCGAGGAACACATAAGAGGCAAGAGTCTTCTCAGCTGAGGTGGTCGCTGCTGGAGCAAAAAGCCGCCATGCGCCACGCCAGCAATGAAATCAACGCACCGGCTGCACGGTCCTTGCTTCCAAGCGGTATTAAGCACGACTGCTAACAATTAACGTGCGTGAGAAAACGGTACATCGCTTTAGAGAAGCAACTCTTAAAAATTCACAAAGATCCTAGAATTCTGCCCAGGTACAAGGATAACACCTATGTCATAGGAGAGAGGGCTGTATATTACAGCGTGCCCAAAGGCCTCCCGTAAGTAGAAATCCATTATAGAGCGCGATGCTTTCTACGGGTCGTGGCTGTATTCGTTAACCACAAATAGATGGGTTATTGCATAATGCACCCTTAGTGAACTAGCCACACATATCTCTTGGCTACTCAAAAATGTGGAGATGCTATTTTGTTTTATCTGTGTCCATTCTTTCCCTCTCTTTCCTATGGCAAGTCCAAATTGTATTTCAAAACATTTTATTAATTACATAACTGTAATGGACCTAATGCCTGAAGCTCGACTTCCGGCACAAGAAGTTTAGCTCAGGAACATCACTGGGCAAATCTTGAACTGCTCGATGTTCTCATCTGGCAAGATGAGAACACTGCTGCTCACCTTCCAGGAGTGCTATGAAGATCAGCACGTGCTGAACTTCTCAGGAGAGCCTTTTGGGGCTCGAGCTCAGTCATTTTTTTTTTATTGGGGGTTCAGGCCACCTATCTGCCTGACCATCTGTTTGTGAGTAAAATCTGGCAGGCATAAGCCAGAACATGAGAGAGCAAGCATCGGAGACTTGGTTTTAAGGGCTGACATCTGAGAAGACAGCAGTCGGTCTCTTGGCTGGCCCTGGACCCCTTTGTTGGGGGCACAGCAGTCCCTGCAGGGACCTTCCCCCCCTGGCGGCAGATCATTCCCTGCTCTGGTTTTTTTCTGTTGCTAATGTTGACAATCTACTCTCAGCCCCCGTGCTGCCCTATAGTCTCCTCCCTGACCCTGTCGGGGTCCAACCTTGATGCAGGCGATGACGGTAAAGCCACCTCCAATCCAGACTTCTTTGACGGGAACTAGACAGCTTGGAGTGGTGGTGGAGGCACCTTGGGATGGATGCGGGCCGAGCTCTGTGCCTCCAGCCAGGATGTCCCTTCCCCAGGTTGGCCTGCATTTTCCTGACCAGTTCTCCTCCCCTGTCCCCTTCGCTGTCCATGCTCCTACTTCCTTTTACTTTCCTGCCTATTCTTTTTTTCTGTTTCTCTCCCGACGCAATCTCCTAAATCCAAGAGCCCAGTCTTAGAAAATCTCCAAGGTTTTCTCTTCACTAGCTAGAGTGACAGTGACAGCATTTTGATTTGTTGAGTGATTTATAAACGACTCAGCCCTGCCTTTCTTTCCTCAGTGGTTCTGGAAGTCAAATTTGGTTAAGCAAATAAAGCCCTTTTATTCCCGAAGTAGAATTCATTTTGATTTTTACAAAGGTTGTGGTATGCCATTTGGGGAAGTCCATCTCAATTGTTTTAGATCTCTGTAAGTAGAATTTACTCATTAAAAAAAAATTAAGGTCCTATAACAACATAAGTAACTTGAAAAGTATTTTCTAAAATAGATTATAGAAATTCAGGGATATTACAAAAAACAACATTCCTTGAAATTTATGTATTAATGAACACAGGGGATGACTAAGATGTTTAGTCTATTTCAGAGATGAAAGCAGAGACTGGAGAGTTACACCAGCCTGGTGGGTATAAGCAAACCACAGTGCTCAAGGAAACAGAGCTCAATTCCAAAATACAACTGGTTTATCAAGTAAAAACTTAAGTCAATTATTGGAAGTTCTATTACTGACACTCTGCCTCCCAACACCTGCGATGAGATCACCTGGGGAAGCTCTGGCGTTATGCCTGCCCTGGATGAACGGGGCGGGGCCAATTCACTGAGGCGGAGACGGCCACAGAGGACTCATTATGAGGCAGGAGAATGCATCTCTCTGGCTCAGATAGCTTATCTAACTAATTACACTAAAAATGCTGAGAATATATCCTCCAGTTTGCAGTTCCAAATTTATACAGAGAGAGAAGATGTAGCTTACACTTCACTAAATACCACTCTGAAGAAAATATCCATCTGGACCATCACAGAGCTTCCTGTCACACGGTAGACACTACCATGCTCTGAAGAAGGCTGAGTGCTATTTGGCTGGTTGGCCATTTACTCCCAGATTCAAAACCTACATGGCCCTCAAGACCAAGATGACATATGTTGGACATTTCTAACACTGAAAAGCATATTCCAAATATAACATTACCGTATTGTGTCATATCTAAGATATCATTATTTGATGGACTACTAAGGGGAAAAAACACTGCCATTTAATACAGGACATATCATCGATAATAAGGAAGTCCTGATTTCAGAAATGAAAAAATATACACTTCAGAACTGAGTGAATATGGTAAACATGTTCATTATTTAATTTTGGGGGACTTCGATGCTAGAAAAAGTAGTGTGGCAATTTGATTGGAGAAAATTATCTACCACCGAAGCCATAATACCATGGGTCATGCCCCCTACTCGATGGATCACCCTGGATAACTAAGGCACTTGATGAGCTGACATCAGTATAAACACATCACCCAGATACCTTGGTACGGGGGAGAGGGGCTGCAGTTTCAAGCAGTGAAGTCTCCACCTCGTGTATTGCTGTTCACGAAGCCATCTCCTCCCACTACTGACCAGGTTCTTCAGTAGGGCAGAAAGGAAAACATGATAGAAAAGAGAAAATTGTCAGGGTATGTATCTGAACTGTGCAAAGACTGTTCAGGGATGTCACGCCATGAAAAGGACTAAAAAGTTGCACAACTCAAGTGAATGCCAGGAGTAATTTTATTCTCACATAATTAAATTTGTAGGTTTTTCTGAAAAAGGAAAAATGTGAGATGTATGTACTATTGAAATAGTTTAAGTGTTCACTAAACACTGTGAGCGACCGTACAGAGAAGTTCATGTGATAAAGAATGAGGGCATCTTGTCACCAACCAACGCCAACAAGAAATTTAATGCCAGTAGCCACGTGGGAAGTGGATCCTTGAGCTCCAGTCTGCCCTTCCGATGACGACAGCCCCCAGCCAACATCTTGATTTCACCATGAGAGACTCTGAGCCAGAACTAACCAGCTAGGCTGCTCCCAAATCTCTTGCCACAGAAATTGTGAGATAACGTTTGTTGTTTTAAGTTCCAGATTTGGGGGGTACTTCATTACGCAGCAATTGATAAGTAATAACGGACCCTGATTTGGGTCCCTGACCATACTTGTCATGTGACCAAAAGCAAGTAACTTAATTTTCCTAAGTCTCCATTTCCTCCTCGTCTGTCAAATGGGGATAACATTATCTTATAGGATAGTTGTGACAATTAAATGACATATGCGTGCAAAGTGTTTACCACTGTGTCTGCTGAACAAAAAACATTGCAAAATGTTAGTATCTAAAGCTTCGAACTCAAAAAAATTCTTAATTAGCTGTGTCATCAAACCTGAATCCGCAGAGCTGCAGCGAGGAGACTCACGTCACCTTCTGTAATGAGACCACTGAAATGGATGCTGGGAGAACCACGTCCGAGCTTCCCTGCAAAGAATTTGAGGGGGAAAAAAAGACCTTCAGTATACTGCCTTTTATAACCCATTGCTCCTTATAAAAAGCTGGCACATCCGGCGATGTTCTCCTTCGTAACCACAGGGGTCAGGACATGATGGCACAGCTGCAGTTAGGTCACAAGCCCCTGGCACAGCCTTGGGGCTCCTGATTGGGCCACAGACTTTAGAGTTAGACTGAATTCAAATCTTGCCTCTAGCTCTTACTAGCAATTGTGACTCTGAGCCTGTTAATTAATGGTAATATCAACCTCACAGAACTCTGTGAGACTTGAATGTGATATGGTATGTGAAGTACTTGGCATACGGTGTGTATGTTTAAACAATACATAGGAAATAAAAGCAATTTCACCCATTAATAGGAAGGATAAGCCCAGCCTAAGTGTTATGTGAAAGGTCAGGCTTTTTTTGATAATTTTAAAAATCTTTGTCATAAAAGTGATAGGACCAATTTTCCATCAAAACTGAGAAATTTTAGATTAATTTTAGGGATAACATGGTTTTCAAAATAAAGAGGCATTTAGAAGAATTCTGCTTTTCCTTCCTTTAGCTGGTACTTTAAGTTTATAAAAAGCAAATACACATGTAAAATACTTCGGCCTACATCTTGCCTTAGAGAAAAGAAACTTTTCTAATAGCAACTTTTTTGAATTCCTTCTTTTCTGGCCACTCTGCTTTTAAATTATCCATTTTGCTGACAGTCCTTTGTGAGAGAGAGCATAAAACACTGGAGTGTTTTGTGATGTTCTATGTCAATGTATTAGGGAGTTGGATAATCATGTCCCTCAGGTACTGTTTAAAGATTAGCAACACTTTGGTTTTATAAATCATATTCAGGCAAAAGCCAAGAATCTAGAGAATGAGAGATTTGTTTTGTTTTGTTTGAATCGCAAGAGATCTGATGTGAATGTGCTGTCCAACAACTGTAGGGAAGAAATATGCTTCTCTCATTCTTATCTCTACCTTTAAATGATGGAGAAATAGGAAAAAGCTACATTCTAGGAGCTGGTATCAACTTATAAATGCATGTTCCCAGAGCAGAATCACAAATACCCACGTGAATGAAGGCTATTTCACCTATAGAATTACACGGTAAATAATTCCTCCCATAATCTCAACCACTGCCTTGCATAAAATAGAAAGTGACTAAAACCAACATAACACAGAACGCACATAAACATAAAAATATATTTTAAACTTTAGAAAAATCTTGGAGGAACCAATAGTTCTCTTTCTGAGAAACAGTTATCTGAATTTCAGTCATGCTCTTGATGTCCTACTTTCTTTTGTTTCTACTATACGATCCAATAAAAATTAAGTGTGACACTTTTTTAGTGGAAAAAATGTCAGATGGTTATCTCAAGGTGACTAGATCAGAAATTACTGTTATTTTTTTCCGTGTACTATTTCGTATTTCACAAATTTTCTAACATGCACACTGTATTGTTTTCATAGTAGGAATCGATGCATCTTAAAACTAAATGAAAAGTTCTGAATCTGGAGAATTCGAAGCCATTAAGACGGTAACTCAGCCAATCAGGAATACGTCCTCAAGAAATTTCATGGCTAAAGAGAATAGAGAGAGGAAATCGTTATGTCCCCACCTGCCTGTGTGGGGGGAGGGCCCCACCTGAGGTTTGTCTACTCTTGCCCAGCAGGGGTCCAGTCCCAAACCAAACCCATCTTCCCACTTCTCCTAAACACTTTCCATTAACTCATGGTTCCTCCAGTGACAAGTCAATGAATCACTTTAAAAGACAGCCTTTCATGCATAATTTCTGTTCTATTAACCAAACTTTCCACAATAAGGAAATTTAAGGCTAAAGTGTTATAATACTTCCTCTAAAAATCAGAACAGGCCTTTCTGACAGGAGCTCTTTTGAGACCTCCCTGGGACTTCTGCCAGAAAAAATGAAGTGGGAGGGACCAAGGCAAATTCTTTCGTTTTCTTGCCATCTCAGTTATATGGAAAATGTTTCAGTGTTTTTTTTTTTGTTTTGTTTTGTTTTTGCAATCTGGCCAAGGGCATCCTTTTGATCAGAAAAGCACTGACCATACAGACTGAACTTGAAATATTTTCTACTCCTCCAGGAGAACAAGTTACTCCAAAAAAAAAATTTATGTGAAGGTTTGAAAAGAGAAAGAACGAAAATTTACAAATTAGTACTGATAAAACTTTCAAAAAATTCTGGTGAATAGTTTTGAAGTAAAATATATTAACCTTGAAGGACAAATGGTAAAATCCAATAAATAAAATTTCAGTACAATTTTTCTGACAATTGTCAAGAGTTTCACTTGTAACTTAAAACATCTGAATTCTGCTATCAAATGACTATGTTTCACTTTTTAAAAAAGAATACAGCATAAGAATCTTCAGAGAAAGGGACATAATTAAAATATTAATATTAGCTTATATAAGCAGCCCTTTTGAAATTGCTAAAACCAAATTAAGAAGGAAATAATACAGACTTGTTTATTCTAAATGGCTGAGCCTTTTTAAAAAAGTAAAAAACATGAAATATATTGTATTGAGAGCTAATTGAAATTAAAAATGAAAAACTAGCAATAATATATCTCAGAGATAGGTCCAAAACATCTAGAATTTCCTGGGGAAAAAAATTAAAGAAAAGAAGTAATAGATACAGTGGATTTTAGAATAAAGTTCAAAAGTCAGAAGCAAATATTCCAAGTGCATTAGAATAATGATTAAATTACATGCATGCCTAATTTTTACTCTAAAGCTGCCTTCCAACATTCTCAGAATTTCATCGGACCTCTTCCTTCCTTGGACTTGATTTTTCAAATATAAACTTACATTCTGCTAACATGAAGTCCGAAAGCTATTTTGTGTGTTGGCAACAATGAAGTGGAGGGAGAGAGTGGACCAATATTTACTGGCAGTGACTATGAGAAGGGGCCCTGCGCCCGAGGCGGGCATCTCATTTATCCTTCCCCACAGCCTAGCTCCCATCTTACCCAAGAGGATAATGGAGATCAGAGAGCTCGAGTTATTTGTTCAAGGTCACACAGCCTATGAGTACACTGCAGTTAAGAGTTAAAACAAACAAATCAAACTCAGCTCTGAGCCAGATCAATGCTGACCCCAAATTCCATGGTCTTTCCACTGCATTATATTCCCTTCCAATCCATAAGAGGGAAGGCTCACTGTCCCCCATTGTCCCCCAGCTCATTAGCATAAGCTCTGGGATACAGCCCAGGGTTCTACCCCCTCTTCGTACTAAATAGAATTATGTTTGCTTAAAATTATGCTGTAAACTACTCTGACCCACAAAGTTGCTGTTTTAATATGGTCCTCTGGACTCGAGACAAAAGACCAGTTTCTTCTTTGTCTCATTTGTTACATTAGGAAATAAGTCTTAATATTGAGGCACAATATGGTCTGGCGTTACAAAATCATAGCCCACTTCTTTTATTTGAAATATTTCTTTTAATAATAAAAAAGTTAGTTAACTTTATAGCTAGAAAACTGAACATTGCTACATCCCTGTTGTAAATCTAAACATCAGAGTCATGCCACAGAAGACTGAACAGACCCAACAAGTTAGGTGTAATTGTTTTCTGAACACTACTTCTGGGATGTCAGCCATCAGGAAAATCCCTCCAGAGATTAGATATTCAATAAAATGCCTCTATAGAATTACCTCATCATAAAATCATAAATCATCATAGCCCATCTATTGTTATGGGGGGGGTGTGTGTAGGGAAATTCTGTACCATTAAGATGAGTATAAAAATTTCATTATAAAACCCTGCCTTCATTCAATCACGAGTTTATTAAAAATTCTTTTGCTCTTAAGTTTAAATAAAAGCACCTTTCCTTTTAACAATGCTTGAAAAAGACTATTCGTTTGTTCAAAGTGGCTAGATTACACAAAAAGTGGGGGGAGTCTTATACCAATTTACTTGCTGATTAAATTTTCATACTAATCAAAGTTGCTAAAATTAAAACTTGGACTATTGAGAAACGTAGTGCTGTTCTAAATAGTACCAGCTGGAAAACGTTCATCCATTTTTGTCAGCGCAGCATTTTTCATCTTTGTCTTTGTCCTGTCAGTCCTGCATTTAAGCGGGAGACACATTCAAGGAACTGTGTCTAAATCTGCAACTAACTTAAAACTGCACTCACTGTATAATTCTGAGCTTATGTTTGTTTACTCATCTAACGCTCAGTATTTACTGAGCACTTACTATGTGTCAGGCTCTATTCTGGGCTCTGGGTGTTCAAAAACAACAAGAAAACTACTACTGGACCAGATAAATTTAAAATTAACTGCATCAGTCTACACAAAGAATTGATAAATGAAAGCAAAATGCCTTGGTCTTCCCCACCCCGCAAGAGAATCGTTATATCGAAATGTCATGTTTTAAAGAATGTCTTTAAAAAAATTAAAGTCCTAAAGAGAAATTGATTAAAAATGAGACACGGTTTCACTAATAAAATATGTCACCTTCATATAATCATAGGACCTAAAGGGATTCCAAAAGCACATAGAAACAGACTCTCTTATCTCTAGCCAGGATTGTGCCAAAATTGTCCTAAATATATAAACTCTAATAAAACACAGCGAGTAAATATTATAGCAAAGAAACATTCATTTAAAAGAAAAGTCATAACTGACTTTCTTAGTCTAACTAGGATTCTGAGCCATGTCCACCATTTGATTTTTTCAGGAAAAAATATTACACCCAGAAACTACATTTATTTCAAAGAAGTTATTTAGAGCATGCCTTCTATTTGTTAAAAAGAACCATTAATCCCACATTCATATTATACTGCACCTAACTGATGTATTCATCTATAATACTCTTTGTCTAAGAGCTGAGTACAGGAGCATTCTGGAAAATTCCTGAGCATCTTCCCTTGCACTCAAGCCGCCCCACCCCCTTCAGCCCTAAGGGGTTTTTGATCTGATCGGTCAATTCCAGGAGAATTGGAGGGAGGTCCAATATTTTTCTTTAAAGAGTTATATAAATTTCAGTAATTCTTTTGGTATGTATTTTCTTTTCCTTCTAAAATATTCCATACAATTAAGTTGATTGCTTTTTCACCAAAAAAATGACAAATGGTTCCCTCGAGGTGACCAGATCAGACGTTATTTTTATTTCTTCTGGATACTATTCTCTATTTCACTCTCTTTTGTGGGGCCGCCTAGAAGGTTTCGAGTTCTAGAATCCTAGTGTGGTACTGGCAGAGGTGAAGAGGGCAGAGGCCTCCACCAGTTGGCTCAAGTTCATATCAGCTTTGGGGGAATAAAAACATTGCCCTCCAGGTCAGCTCAGGACACTCCTCCTCTCCATGCTGAAATCTGAAGGCCACAGGTAACAAGAAAGGATACTGGACTCCCTTTGCCAGTGTCCCCTGCATACACAGGTTACTCTGGTACTGGGGAGGGAGCTGGGTGTGATCCAAAACCGACTTTGCCTCAGTGTGTCCTTCTGTGAATGAGAAAGGGACAAGCCCTTGTGGGCCTGCTCCTACCGGCCCCTGGCTGGGTAGCCTGGTGCCGCCACACCCTGAGCTACTCTAACAGTGGGCCTGGTGTGGTCCAGGTGCTCCTGGATCCCTTGGCGAAATACCATCAAATATCAGATCAGCGCCAAGCCTAATGCCTCTTCCATTTCTAATCCTGATGTTTTTCACACTGTTCTGAGGTGTCTTGGGGCTGGAAAAGGGGCGGTCAGCACCAGGAGAAATCAGGGAAATACGAGGGTTGGTCTGCATTTCCCATGCCTCTCGGCAACTCTGTTTTCATCTGCTTTTACATGGTGAGGGGTAGCTGAGATTTCTTTGGGAGAAAGGATTCTGCCGCCTTTTAAAAGACTATGAAAACGACTACTTCTAGTTGACCTCACACATGCAGAAATGATCTGCTTTAGGTCATGACCAATGTGACGGCTTGATGCTGGACGCCGGCAGGGGGCGGCAAAGAGACAGCTGCTGTGGCCGCATCTCGGCTTCTCTTCGTTGGACAATATGGTTTCCGTGGGAGTAACCCAAAAGGTACGCACACCAACATTCTCATATGTTGACAATGACCAACACTTTAGGAATATACTCTTTTGAATAAGGAGAACATTTCTCATGCCGATCAAACCTATTTTTATCAGTGGCCCAGTGTCAATTTTAACACATTTACCTGACAGGAAGTCATGGGAACAGTTGAGAACAGCAGTTCCTGGTTGTATCCAAGAAAGCGGAATTTCTTCTGGCTTGGGCGAGCCTAAGACCACAATGTCAGCCTTGTGAAGCTAGAAAGAAAAACAAAAGCACCACACACCTTTTAATCTGTAGCGTCAAGATGTGAGTAACGAGTAATGTCAAATGACTTCAAGGTCAGAGATAATCCCAGTTTTAGAGTTTCGTTCCACACTAAGGAACAGAATCACCTACTGATTGACTAATGTAGCGCACATTACAGAACGTAACAGAACGTGAAGATCATAGCTTAGAAAGAAAAGACTTTATCCATTTTCTTCAGGGTAGTCACTTCAGCATATAACCACGTACCATTTACATGTTTTCAGCACTCACTGCAATACCAAGAAAGAAGATGGGACAAAGAAAGCTCTGCTGATGGAAGGGAGACTGAAAGGTACACTGGTGTGGGTGGTGTCCTCGCGCAGCAGCTCAGGAAAAAAAATAGGGATCATTGTAGTGAAGCCCCTTGAAGATCTGACCAGCGCAGGGGGCCTGCTGGCCTGTACAACTGCGTCATCGAAATTAGAGCCATATGGAATTTTTACTAGATCTATGGAAGGGTTTTCAAGAGCTCGAGAAAGAATCTCGTTTTCCTCAAGGCGCTGGCTAGTCTCTTGTCAAACTGCTCTTTTTTTTTTTTTTTTTTTTTTAAGAAAAGGAAAGAATGCAACCACTACTGCAAAACACATTCATCACGTCCATCCCGTCCGGGTTTTGACAGCACAGCGCCGGAGGCACACGTCTGGTAGGAAGGTTACGTCCAGAGGTAGGATAAGAGGTTGGCTCTGAGCGCGAGCAAAGAATGACCACCCGTCCCAGCACCAACTAAGCCACTGATGACCTCCAGTTGGATCCAGATGGGGAGGCGCAAAGGCGAAGAAGGAATCTTAGACCCTTGCAGGAAAATGGCTACGATTGCACGTGTCCACTTGGTGCGGTCGGTATTATCTCACTGAATATCCCAAATATGTGAGGGTGGCGTTACTACACCTATCCAACAGA
Source organism: Pteropus vampyrus (assembly GCF_000151845.1). Lineage (NCBI taxonomy): Eukaryota > Metazoa > Chordata > Mammalia > Chiroptera > Pteropodidae > Pteropus > Pteropus vampyrus. Next base: position 723,549 of record NW_011888859.1, on the reverse strand, counting down.
CAAGGAGACTGAGGCTCGCTGATTGTAAGTTATGTCATGGTGTGTCCTTTTTCCCTAGTGGACCCAGCTTTGGAATTCTCCGAGGCAGAAAGAGAGGGGAGCGTCCCACTGTCTGCTCTCCGCGCGGAGGGCCATCCCTCCATTGCTCTTTCCACAGACTTCAATGACTGCAGACTCTGTGATCAAAGAGGAGCGGAAGACAAACACAAAACAGGCTGATCGCCGAAGAGGTCAGGGAAGAAGCGAGCCTGCTCCTCAGCCTGGTGGTCTGGGGCACTGTTTAGATCAGAGGCTGCATTCGCTAAGTCTCTTAGGCATCCTGGGAAAAGAGCTGGCGGTCGGGGGAAGCAAACCCGTGACAGTCCTATCTGGTTTATGAACAAAAAAGCCCCGATCTCAGGCAGCTCCAAGTCCCTGACAGAGGAGGAACACGGTAACGATTCAAACACGTGTCTTTTCAAAGGGCCAACAAAGCCAACTTCTAAAAGTTAACATCCCAGAAACATTTGATCATGCAAACAGGACAGAGTGAATTAACATTCATTGAGTGCCACTAATGAGCTGAACAGTGCTTGCTGCTTTTCAGTCCCGTACTTAAGGCACAGGAAGATGAATTCACTGAAATGGCATCTCAGTGAATCAACTATATAAATCGCATTAAAAAGACAAGTCCCAACTAAAACAACCATTCTTCCTGTATATTCATAGCCAATTATACCAATAATCTAGTGTGTTAATGCCACACGTGTTCTCTATAGATAGATCTGAAAAGCAGCTAGACCTCAGGGTGATGTTTTATTTTGGGGAAAAGAATGTTCTTATGGGAAGAGGATTTTACACATATCTGAATAAGAAAACGTACTTCTTCATTTACCTATACCACTGTGGATATTCAATCAGAGTAAGCCTCAAGAGAAACATAAATGTTTAACACTTGTTGACAATGATCAGCAGATAAGAAACACCATTTTGCTGTATTTTCATGCACAATAGCAGCAGAAACAGAACATGTTAAAACACCTATAAAAAGCTAATTTGTACAAGACTGAAATGTTCATTTTGGAAAAAGCCGGGGATCACAGGTTCACATAAGTCCCCTAAGAACACTCAGTTTCTTACACATGGCATCTTTGATACAATCTATTCTTTTCATTACCTATAAATCTCAGAAGTCTCATTCCGACCCCTCAACTCTGGACTGAAACAAAACTAAAGTGGGCTGTGCTAATAAGTGACTGAGAGACAGTCGATCCCACAGAGAAAAGACAAAAATCAGCAATGATCGCATCCTAGCTGCTAATTCTTTCTGGAAGGGAAAAGTGCAAGATGCTTAAATCCATAAATAACCCACTGAGGACCAGGGAAGATTTTATTGAGCTAAAATTCAAGGAGAATTATTGTCTCACTGGCAGTTTCTACTTTCCTCCTTCCAAATGGGAAAGACCCTGGCCAGAACCTGGCCTGAAACTTTACCTCATAACAAAATATTGCTTTCTCTGCTGAGACCTGAGTGGAGGCAGCTTAAAGAGAACCGCCCACTCCCCAGGCATAAGACCAAATGTTAAAACAATAGCAAGACATGGACACGTAGCCATTTAACGTGGAGCATGTGGGAGTCCTATAGAGTTTAGAGGGGAGAG
>NW_011888859.1:705654-721859 GCF_000151845.1 Pteropus vampyrus | reverse complement strand
TATGTCATGGTGTGTCCTTTTTCCCTAGTGGACCCAGCTTTGGAATTCTCCGAGGCAGAAAGAGAGGGGAGCGTCCCACTGTCTGCTCTCCGCGCGGAGGGCCATCCCTCCATTGCTCTTTCCACAGACTTCAATGACTGCAGACTCTGTGATCAAAGAGGAGCGGAAGACAAACACAAAACAGGCTGATCGCCGAAGAGGTCAGGGAAGAAGCGAGCCTGCTCCTCAGCCTGGTGGTCTGGGGCACTGTTTAGATCAGAGGCTGCATTCGCTAAGTCTCTTAGGCATCCTGGGAAAAGAGCTGGCGGTCGGGGGAAGCAAACCCGTGACAGTCCTATCTGGTTTATGAACAAAAAAGCCCCGATCTCAGGCAGCTCCAAGTCCCTGACAGAGGAGGAACACGGTAACGATTCAAACACGTGTCTTTTCAAAGGGCCAACAAAGCCAACTTCTAAAAGTTAACATCCCAGAAACATTTGATCATGCAAACAGGACAGAGTGAATTAACATTCATTGAGTGCCACTAATGAGCTGAACAGTGCTTGCTGCTTTTCAGTCCCGTACTTAAGGCACAGGAAGATGAATTCACTGAAATGGCATCTCAGTGAATCAACTATATAAATCGCATTAAAAAGACAAGTCCCAACTAAAACAACCATTCTTCCTGTATATTCATAGCCAATTATACCAATAATCTAGTGTGTTAATGCCACACGTGTTCTCTATAGATAGATCTGAAAAGCAGCTAGACCTCAGGGTGATGTTTTATTTTGGGGAAAAGAATGTTCTTATGGGAAGAGGATTTTACACATATCTGAATAAGAAAACGTACTTCTTCATTTACCTATACCACTGTGGATATTCAATCAGAGTAAGCCTCAAGAGAAACATAAATGTTTAACACTTGTTGACAATGATCAGCAGATAAGAAACACCATTTTGCTGTATTTTCATGCACAATAGCAGCAGAAACAGAACATGTTAAAACACCTATAAAAAGCTAATTTGTACAAGACTGAAATGTTCATTTTGGAAAAAGCCGGGGATCACAGGTTCACATAAGTCCCCTAAGAACACTCAGTTTCTTACACATGGCATCTTTGATACAATCTATTCTTTTCATTACCTATAAATCTCAGAAGTCTCATTCCGACCCCTCAACTCTGGACTGAAACAAAACTAAAGTGGGCTGTGCTAATAAGTGACTGAGAGACAGTCGATCCCACAGAGAAAAGACAAAAATCAGCAATGATCGCATCCTAGCTGCTAATTCTTTCTGGAAGGGAAAAGTGCAAGATGCTTAAATCCATAAATAACCCACTGAGGACCAGGGAAGATTTTATTGAGCTAAAATTCAAGGAGAATTATTGTCTCACTGGCAGTTTCTACTTTCCTCCTTCCAAATGGGAAAGACCCTGGCCAGAACCTGGCCTGAAACTTTACCTCATAACAAAATATTGCTTTCTCTGCTGAGACCTGAGTGGAGGCAGCTTAAAGAGAACCGCCCACTCCCCAGGCATAAGACCAAATGTTAAAACAATAGCAAGACATGGACACGTAGCCATTTAACGTGGAGCATGTGGGAGTCCTATAGAGTTTAGAGGGGAGAGGGAGGAAAGATGTGATTTGCAAAGTTCGAAGGAACGTCATCATTTTGTATTTAGCAAACAAAATGCATTGAAAAATTTAAACTACAGAAAGTACAGCCTCAGCCTTCTGGCTAGAAGACAGAATTTATCTTCTATCAACGTGTTTCGAAAGGGTACCTGTATTTAAGAATCTCAGGTATGAGATTTGTGTCTATTGTATACCAAAAGTTGGGATGGGTTTTAAAAAAAAGGTTGAGAGGTATTTTTGAAGAACTGTGCTTTATATTCCTGAGACCTATGAAACCTGTTTCTATACCTTTCAAAATTATCAACATAGTACAGAAAATAAAGTTCAAAATGAAGAACAGTACTTTACAAAATCAACAACAGGTGCTTTCTCCAGCAAAAACACACTTCTAAACTTACAATTGCTAAAGAGGATAAAAGCGATCCAGCTTTCTTTAGTGAACACACTCATTCACCTGCCATCTCTCGAGTGCCACTTGGGGCAAACACTGAGAATGCTGAGGATTCAAAAATAAAACTCCCTGTCTACAGAGTTTAGAGCTGGGACCTTCAAGATGGCGAAGCATGGGAGAGAGAGAGAGAAAGATGGAGAAACACAGGGCAAACCAATGAGATGGGAAAAGAAAAGATTGAACACTTGAATTCTACTTATTTTGCCCACAAAGTTAGGAAAGAAAGTTTTACTAGTATTTAATAGCTGGATCGACATCCTGTTCTTGATCAGTCAGTCCCTGTGTGTCATCTGCGCAGCTGTCACACACAGAAAGTACAGGGAGGACTCCGGAGGAAGGGAGGTGGCCCCTTACTTGTTCTTCCACTTTCAATGAATGGGGACACAATGAGCCTGATTAAGTGGCTTTATAGGTCACATTATCTCCCACAGAAGGTTCTTCACAGTGCTTCATAGTGACAGGGAGTACCTGTGAAATCTTCTGTGGCACGGAGGTTCCTTGACTATCTCATGGCAAAGTCCTAAAAAGAGTTAGGCGTTTTTCTTTTTTAGGAAATGTCTCGTTTCTTTCCCTAAATGCCAAATTTCCAAATTTGCTGACCTTTTCTTGATAATAGACAAGTAGCTGTCAGACTAGGCTACTTTCTTCGTCCTCACATCATCACACGTGTTTTAGGAAGATTACTCTGGAAGCTGGGCGGAGAATGGACCGGAGCGGGTGACAAGGAAGGCACGAGACTGAAACATGCAAGAGGAGACATCTGGGAGGAAGCTGGGTGCCATAAGCCTGGAACTAGGGAACGCCAGGGAGGCTGGGGCTGCAGGTGGGAGCTGTCAGCACATAGTTGTAGTTAAAACCAGCAGTTTGGATAAGATCTCCAAGGGAGATCTGGGGAGGACTGTCCTAAATAGTAAGAGAAGAGGAACAATGGACTTGACAGTGGTGTGGCTCAGGAGGTAGGAAAGAGGGACGGTATTTTAAGGAAGGCAAAGGAGAAAGGGTGTGGCTGACAGGCTTGAATGACATCCAAAGGCTAAAAGCGAAAAAACCCATTTTTGGCAATTAGGAATTAATCAGTGACTTTACTACAGAAAACCCCACTTCATGCGCAGCAAGTGATCTCATCCTGGGAAAATCTTCCTTTCAGGAATTGGGTATGTTTCTTTTTTCTACTGTCAACCATGATCAGAACAGATTATTGGCCTGTTATCTATGGTTATTTTATAAATCAGAATGACTACAAGCCAAATGAACAATTAGGGATTATGATTACAGCACTTGCGGACCAATTTTTCCCCTAAAGGATAATAAATGACCTTTCTTTTCCTAGAGGTTCCTACATTCACCTCTTACATCATCATTCGATGTATTTACTGCTCAGTGTATGATAAAAGAATATCACAGATACTTGGTTGTGTCCAACGTTATAGAAAAGATAATTAGTTCATCTTTAAATGACCTTGATACTCACATAAGTTATGACGGACGATAAAATGAAAATGTAACCTCAAATCTAGTAATGGATATATTTTGGATGATTCATCAAAAATAATTCTCTTCCTTATAGAAAAATAAAATTAAAAAGTCTGAGAGACAGAGAGACTACGTGTGTGTGTGGAGGGGGCGGGGGGTGGGAAGGAATCTACTATGACAAAGTCTCAGAACCACGCAGCACAAAAACGAGGAAATGGCCAAGTGACAGTTCCCAGAGCAATGCTTAGCGAGCCACATGTCACAGAGGCATGGCAGCCTTCATGAGTTGCATTTATGCTATTAACCACATAGTTTATGATTTCTTTAAATTTATTTTCATTTTAACTTTTCAATTTTTCAATTACGGTTGACATTTAATATTATATTAGTTTCAGGTGTATGGTATGGTGGTTAGACATTTCTATAACTTAAGAAGTGATCCCCTCAATAAGTCAGAGACCCAGCTGGGTTGTCTATAGCACGTTCAAGTGAATGCAAATTGATGTGGCTGTGGGAAATTAGCTTTGCATTTCCCGACACATCTATGCTTTCCAATTCTGAACCTCGAATTGCACATCAAGATTTCTGCATTCCACTTCCTTTGACTAACTCTGGGTCTTAGTTGCCTCCTCTGAAAAGTGAGAGAGCTGCACTTGACAGAAAGAAACTCAGGTGCAGAGGGTGGAGTCACAAAACTTGTGAGGCTCTACTCCTTTGCATCGATGACCAGGGTCAAGGCACTCTGCATAACACCTCGTTTTCAGGTGTTTTCATATATTAATGAGATAACATAAGAATATGAGAAAACGAAGTCTTTACAAAAATGTAAAGTGCATTGTTGTTATAGATTCTGTTTAAGATTAAATATTCTGATTCTACATCCTTAAAAAGCATTTACACTGGAGGAGAAGGAATGGCAGAGCTAGGCTCTGCCGATGATGCAGAAAGGTAAACAGGGATGATACGCAGGTGGACTGGAGATGTTACTGGCCTGTTCTCTGCAGGACACAGCCTGGAGCCTTCTCCTTTTGTGCAGTCTGTACCTTGAACCACGTAAGAAAACAAGCCAATTTGGCCACATGTCCATTAGTTTCAATAGATTCTCTCACAAATCCTTTTCTCCACATTGCTAAATATAAATGGCCTGATTTGGGGGCTTTTTAAAAAGTTCTGTTCACCTTTCTCTCTGGTTTTGATGATCAGGAAGAAGCAAGAGTGAAAAGATAGGGCGCTGACATCCAAAGGCGCTTGCAGACCCTGAATAGTCGAAAACCTGTCAGAGCACAGGGGCTTATGTTACTCAGGTCACTTAATCACACATTACCGAGCCACGCTGGCATGGGCTTGGCACAGGATCTGTGGTGCCCTAGGGCTGGGGCTATTTTCCCCACCCGACTCTCAGCACAGTGGGGGAAGAGAGGACTCACAGCGATGAGGTGGTCCTGTATGTCTGCACCTCTGACCAGGGTGTCCTCACCCCACCAGGGAAGGAGGACACCTTCCCCCTGAGGAATGAGCCTGGAGGGGTGGTGACAAGCCCAGGCCTCAGTCCAGTTCTCTTAAAGGGATGTCTGCGATTACTGTGAGCATAAAACAACAGTGAACGCATCACAAGCCTAATGTTTTGGGCCTTGGTCTCTCTGATGCTCGTGATTTGAACTTTCAGGCACCTTTGGGTTTTAAAGGTTAGAGATTAGACTTTATGTGATTACCTAGAAGAAGAGCTGACATGGGATAGTGGCTAAAAATATAAGCTGTAGTGCCACCTCCATTATTTTAAAATTACAGATAACTGGAAAGTCTCTTTACCTCTCTGAGCCTCAATTTCCTCATCTTTGATATGGGGAGAATGACAGTCCTGTCTAATCGGATGACGACGCGGAATAAGTGAGAAAACACGAGTAAAGGATACTACCTGGTTTAGCATGACTACTAACTTGATTTACGTTAACTACCATTGTTGCTGTTACAATACGTTACTAGTTTAAGTGTAGTCTCTCCTGTTAAAAATAATTATCCTGCTCATCAGTAACCTTAAAGGTCAGAAGACAGTGGGGTGACATATTTAAAGCACTGGAAGAAAAAAAAAAATCTGTCAACTGAGAATTCTATATCCAGCAAACCTAGACTTTAAATAAAGGGAAATTAACATACTTGCATATTAATAAAAGCTGAGGGAGTTCTTTATTGCTAGATCTGCCCTACAAGAAATGTGAATGGGGATCCTTCAGGAAGGACACTGGATGGTAAGTCCAAGCTGTATGAGGAAATAAGGATCTCGGGAAGAGTCAGCATTATTGCATTTTTGGTTTATGGCTACACTTTTTATTTCTTACAGTATTTAAAAGACAAATGCATTATAAATTATAAATATATATATGTTTTAAAGGAGAGTTATTATGTAACTCACTAATTTAATACGGTTTAAAAGCTAGGTTTTTTTCCCCCCCATCTTTGGAAAAGAAATTATTCTTTTTTCAAGATTTCACATGCATAATACAAATATATTTAGAATTTTCCAGTTCACTTTTAAAAGTCTTTTATATGCTACGCACTGAATTTAAACTAGAAATGACTTTATAATTTAGCTTTGCTCAAAAAATTATATACTTTGATCTTTCAAATGTGAATGAGCTATATTTTTTCTTTCTTCTGTTAGTACTAGTTTTGGAGGTCTCTGTGCTCGGAGGAAAAATGAGACCTTCTGAGAAAAACAAAACTAAACAGTTCTCTTATTTCTGGGTTACTTCTTATACCCGTCCGTCGCTGGGACTGCTGAGATTTGTCACAGCTGGAGGCTGTTCACCATTGTCATCCAGCAGCATCTAACACAGATGCAGAAGAGGCTGGGGAAGCATGTGAGGGGGTGCACACACAGAGCCCCCCACTTCCCTAGAGAGGGATGCCCCTCTGCCTCCTAAGGACTAAATGCAGAACATTCTCTCACCTCAGACTGCTTCTGGCATCAGGGTGAACTCATCTTATCTGCACATCTAGGACAATTCTCACTGGGCAGATGGCTCTGTCCGGCCCTCACAGAGGGGTCATTCCACCCCAGGGGCTGAGGAAGCAGAGTGTGGGGCCTAAGTCTGAGGGAGGAAGGAGGGCGATTCCTTAGCCCTATGTAAAAACATCACACCCAGTGCTCTGGCTCACTGACCTCTGACGCTCCAGAACATGAAGCTAATTTGGACAAATGCCCAGACAGTCTGTCCCTCCTCCACATCTAATGCATAATGCATCTCAAAGCTCAGAATCAAAGCAGGATGCTGACTACTCTTAATTTTCAATGATATACTCAGATGGCCATAAGCTATAAAGCTACCAAATACAGAAATCTAAATCTACTATTATTTTTTTCTAGAACTCTAGAAAGGCAAGTCTCAATTCCTTGTGCTGAGGCTCCATGGAGATTTCATGCATAATCAATATCCAAAGAAGGTCCTTAGACTCAGGCAGGTTGAAAGACAAATGATCCATTTCTACGTAACTAATCTGATGTAACTGTTCCTCAAAACTGTAGGGCCTGGAAAGAATAGAAGGTAAAGCGAAGCCCCCAGCAGACGTGACGTGAAGTAAAGTGGGTTCCCAGTATCAGAAGAATCATGGGAAGGCAGAGGTCTACAGCCACAGAGCGAAGGGCGCCTGTTTCATTAATTAAAGGCGAGGGCACTCCTGGCGAGGGCCGAAGCCGGGCGCCCACTGTCTCTGGGGCGCTGCCTCTTAGTTTGCTTTGGTTTAGTCTCCTCGGCCTCTGCATACTATTGGGGAACCACAGAGACAGAGCGACTTTCTCCTTCTCCCCAGCCACACGGTGGGAGCATGTATACCAGGCTTCCAATGAGATCCTGGATCCTGCTCTGGTTTACCTCCTTAGGATTTGCTTGACCCACCTGCCTTTCCCCCTCGTGGATCAATTACGTGTCTGCAGGGTGAAACCTGCTAGTGTCTTTCCTGATTCACCATTAACAGCAGCCAAGCCTTTAATATGAATATGAAGAGGTGCCAAGTTCTGAGCTGAGCAAACTTACACGATTAGTGAATTCTCACAGCAGCTCTATGAGTGAGGAAGTATCGTGAACCTGTCTCAGTGACAAACAGCTGTGGGTTCAAGCCTTAGCTGCTGCCTCATGAGACAGGTTCACAGAAGTTAGGCAGCAGCTAAGGCTTGAACCCACAGCTGTTTGTCACTGAAGCCTATGTTCTATCACTTACTGAGGACGCCAATGTGTTTGACTCCAAACCTTCGAAGGCAGTTCCTGCTGGTTGCAGGAGGTTGGGATTACTTGAAGGTCATCTAAAGCTTCAAAGGCTATATGCAGTTTAGGAGGTGGTAGACAAGACTCTAGCGTTACATGGTCACCCCCCGATCCCCGAATCCTTCACACCGTTGGCTTTAGAAATCTCCAACCAGTTGTCTATCAGAGATTCTTGTTCCATGTCAGGTACAAATACGCACGTGAGAAATGCTTCTCAAAGACAATTCCCTTTGACCTATTGGCTATAAGCCTTGGCTTACCCTTTTCTTTCCCCAGCACTTAGCATTGCTAATAATGAGAAGCTAAATGGACTAGAATCTTAAAATGCACTGTTATTCATTGCTGGTGAAATTAGAAGACAAAAATCCCAATCTGTTGTTAAATTTATACATTCGATGTCTTTCGCAGTGACGCTTTTCCAAGGATGGGGCAAGAGTGGACACAGCCTGTCCCGGCTGGGTGCCCCAGGATGCTAACCTGTGCGTCGATGTTCTTTGTACCACATTAATTGCCACCGCTGTGGTCTGCAGAGGGCCTGCTGACCTTTTTGAAACAAGGCCCAGCAATAGCCTGCGTTTTAGAAATAAAATATAGGAATAGTGAAAAGTCAAAAGCCAAGCAGAAGTATGTATGGAGGCATATTACCAGGGAAGTAAGTGGCTAGTGACATGCTAGGCTGCTAGCTTGAAAGACGAGAAGATACAGGCTTTACCCTGCAGTAGGATGGGAGCCTGTCATACATATGTAGGCCAGGTAGAGGGGGCCGAATATTAGATACCAAATAAACTACAGAGACAAGTATGGGGAGTCCTGAACCTTCCTTTCCATATTTTTGGCTACAAAGATGAAGCGATAAAGAGAGTGAAAGTTGACAGGCTCTAAGATTCATGGTGGTGCTGTTTTAAGTACCAAGGACTTAAGAATAAAATGTGTGGGTGCAACATGAGTTATTAGAGAAACTTCTTACATCTACAAAAACAGGAAAGTTACCCAATTTCTAGATTCTCTAGAGAGTAAAGCTACTTAATCGTTCTCAAAGTTAGAAAGATTTATACCAAAGAAGGCATGTGATTTATTTCTATAATAAAAAAGTACTTTAAAAGATGTCTTTGTTTTTCAAAAATACAGATACAACTAGCAAAAGTATCTGTGACAGCTGTGAAAACATTCGATTGCCAACGAAGGCATTTTTCTCTCTTTCACCACAGCTGTTCGGTTCAGGGCAAGGTTTATTTTCCTCTCCTACTAAGCTCCCAGATCAAAAATTCTGGGTTCTAAATGACAGAACATCGCCCTTGAATTTTCTTGAGTAGGCTGCCACCATGTGGTGACCACTAAAAAAAGCACCTAAGTTTGAGTGTAATTGACAGACCACACTCCTGAGCTGTCTGAAAACAAGAAAAGAATTAAATATCTTTGATCCACTCGCCACTCAAACATTGTAAGTCTCAGACCAGAGGCCTGCCTTCTCTGGTTTCATTCACATGTGACAACGGAGGAATGTGTACTTTTAGATTTCATTCTGCACTAATTTACTGTACTATGTGTGCTGTTAACTCCACTTTGCTTGAAATGTGTGGCCTGCGTTGTTATTTTTTGAAATGAAAAAACTTTATCAACTATTTCAGACATGAAAATATAAAAGAAGACTATAACACATCTGGATATCCCACCCGTTGCCCAGTTTAAGAGAAAAAGACGTGACGATTACAAGTGAATGTCCCCGTCTTCCTTCTCTCCAACATCCACATCTTCGTCTCTGCCAAACGTTTCTGATTTATTTGGTTCACAGTTCTCATTCATTTCTTTATACTTTCACTTTAATGTGTATGTAGCCCTAAAAATTTATACTTATAGATTTGCTCTTAGACTTCATATAAATGGTGTTTATGAAATGAAATATATCCTTCCGCAATATCCTTGTTTTTTTCAATGAATGCTGTTTTAAAAACTTCTTCCATGTTGATATTTATAGCTCTAGTTTTCTTTCAAAATTATCTTGCTTTTGTCCTTGTGCTTCCTTATTAATTTTAGAATCATCTTGTCATAGTCTACATAACAATATTATGTCAGGATTTTGATTCAAATCCATAGATTAATTTTGGGAGTATTAGTATCTTTAAGATATCGAGTCTTCTTGTCCATGAACATGGTATTCCTGCTTTATTTGGGTCTTAATGAGCTTCATCAAAATTATATAATTTCTTACAAAAGATCAGATATGACTTTTGTTAAATTTATTCCTAGGTGCCTTATATTCTCATTGATATTGGAAATTGTTTTTAAAAATTTAATTTTCTAACTGTGGGTGTGCTGTTTAAAAATACAATTAGTTTTTGCATGTTCCTTTTATACCCAAGAACCAAGCTTAACTCTTATTAATTTTCATATTTTTAAATATGCACTTTTGATATCGATAACTATATCATCTAGTTTGGTATTTTCTTTCCCACTCATAAAATTTTCTTTCTTTCTTTATATTGCTGCTAGAAATTCCCATATAGTGCTGGTAAGGAGTACTGATAACAGGCATCCTTGTCTTTCCTAATTTTAAAAGAAATGTTTCTAATATTTCCCTCTTAGATGAGATACCTGCTATAACTTTCATAGATGTTTTTATTGAATTAAGGAATTCCTTTAAATTCCTAGTCTAAGAAGTTTTCTAAAAAAATATCAGAAAGGACACTAGATTTTATCAAATGACTTTTCTTCATCTACTATAATGAGTATAGTTTTTAATCTGATAACATGAATTACATTAATGGATATTCTGAAGTTAACTCACCTTTGCAATCCTACAATAAGCCCGACCTGGTGTTGGATTCGGTTTTCTAATATTTTGCTAACAATTATTTCATCTGTATTCATAAGTGAAATTGGTCTGTAACTGCCCTTTAGCATCTTGTCCTTGCCTGGCTTGGGCACTAATAAAATGAGTTAGGGAGTGTTCTCTTTTTCTCTATTCTCTGGAGAAAAGATTATGATCTGTTCTTTGACTGCGATAGAACTAATTCGTAAAACTACTCATTGCCTTTTTTGTTTGCTTGTTTGGTGGGCAGATTGATTCAACGTCTTTGATGTATATAAGTCTATTCAATTTTACTTAAATCTATTTTGCAAGTTACATTTTCTAGGAAAGTCTTCGTTTCGTACCAATTTTCAAATGTGACAGCTGAAAGTTGTTCATATTTCCTGTTTTAAAAAATAATTTTTGTTTCTGTGGTTATGTACCCTTGTTCGTTCTTAACATTGCCGGCGCTCTCTTTTTGTCTTGATTATTTTGGCTAATGGTGTGTCTATTTTGCTAGACTTTTCCAAGAACCAACTTTTGGCTTTATTGATAATCTCTCATACATATATATTTTTTTCTATTTTATTAACCTGTGCTCTTTATTGTTTTCATCTTTTGAGATCTTCTGCTGATCTTTCTCCAACTTCTTACATTAAATGCTCAGCCTATACATTTCCATCCCTTCTCCTTTTCGAACATAAGCATTTAAGCTCACGTTGCGCACAGGGATAAGGCTTACCTTGCTTTGAAGCTGAGGTGTTTTCCACTGGGAGCTCATTGTCATGGACCCTTTTCTCTGGAACAGGCATTGCAGGGCAGCTTCCAGAGACCCATGGGCTCCTACTATCAAGATCTTCTTTCCATCTAAGTTGACACCTGCTCACCAAACAGAAATCGATATTACAACCAAAACATCCTCCCACACAGCTTTATCCTAAGGAAAAATAGCCTTTTAAGACCTGGCCCTCTGAACACCAGCCTACAGTGACTATCAGCCATGATCTCCTCTCTATGTTTTTTGATGGTACAGTGACCGAGAATCATTACTCTGATAACCCATATGATGGAAAAACTGTCTATTCGGATTATCTCAGAGATTTGAGCTTGATGGCTTATCCCTAAAGGTGTGTCTTGAAAGTTAATCTTCCAATAGAACTCTGGTATAAATTTTGGAATTTTTGTGTGATTGTTGCTTGTTCAGGTCGGGGTGGGGGTAGCGGTATTTGCTTCTTTTTTTTTACTCAAGTTGGAGTTGAGAAAAATTTAGTAAGTTGAATTTTTATGTACTCAGCTAGAAAACCCTTAACCATATGAAATGCTCAGTAGTAATTTACTCATTAACTTTAATAACAAAGAAAAAGAAATTATTCACTTCTATGTCACTGACATAGAAGTACCAGGTCAAAGGGAGAATGATGGAAATTAAATACTGATTTCTCAAGGAGATACTGCTCACTGATAAATCCCAATCTAGGTTTTTATACCCTAAATTATATCTATCAGCTTCCTCATTTAAGACTTAAATATAAATGGTTTACTAGGTCTACATACGAAACTTGAAACATTTTTCATTTTGGTTATTTTGACTATTTTCAAGAGAGAAGATGAGAATTTGTTGAAAACGGGTTAATCATTCATCTTTAACAATTTCTATTTTAAACTGTAATACAGTTAACCTTATTAGAAAAATCTGCTGTAGTCATTCATATCTCCCAAAAGATGATAAAAATAAAGTTTACACTGATTACCACTTCCATGTTTCAATTAGAATCTTGACATTCTAGAAACAAATCTTAATTAAAAGATAATGTAAATGTAAAAAAAAAAAAAATAGAAAATTGCAGCATTTCTGAAGGAGCATCATACCTGACTTTTCGAGAAGTTCAATTACAGCTCTGGCCACAGGTGAAACAAAACATTCGTGGGCATCCCCACGAACCAGCTTCCCCAGGTTTATATCTGTTACTCTGAAAGCAAAAATAAGGCAACTGGTAAGTCAAAACTGGGTCAAAATTCACTCATTGGCAACTTACATGACTTAATCTGAAATAATATCCAAGTCAGTGTTGGACAGGTAGCATATATTAAGTTATTAAATGTAAAATAAAGAGTGGGCAAGAATAAAAGCCATTAGCTTCTTAGAGCAGCCCCTAAGGAAATTTGGCTGTGGTCCTGTGAGTCAGGATGGGTGATCTGGCTCCGCACTATAAAATGTAACTTCCTTAAAAAAATTTAAAGAACCTGTAAGCTCCCAAAAGATTATATGATATTTAAATGATATTAAATTTTAAATGATGTTAAATATTAAAATAATTTCTTTCCTCTCTTAATTACTGACATAGTCGACACAGTAGAATAAAAAAAAAATCACAGCAGAAAACTCGTTTAGCAATTAGAGTTGATTATTTTCTTTTATCTTTTCTCACCCATCCACATCCTTTTCTGGCTTCAAGGCATTGAGGACTTTGTTGCTAAATGAGTTCTCGGAGATCTGAAGGGCAAGGCCATGTACTCTGGTGTCTTCATTAATCTTCAAGATTTCATCTATAATCTAGGGAGGAAAGACAACTAAAATGTGTTTTGCTGAAATAAGACCCAACGTAAGAAGTTTTATATAAAAAACAGATTCATAAAAATGCATCTGTTAGAGTTTCTTTTTTACTCCTTGTTAAAGACTTGGTGTGAAGCACAAGGAAGAAGTCTATTTTCTCTTTTCACCATGTTGATAAAAGCTCAAAAAAAAAGGCTTGGCTGAATTTTTTTTTTAGTGACTTCTCAGTCTTTCTTATCGCTCTACTCTCTGCCAGAACAGAACAGAACAAAACCAAAGCTCAAGACTTAATAAAGTTAAGACAGACAAAAGACATTCACTGTCCACGATCATGTTTAAGCCAAGCAGACTGCCAACTGTCCAGGAACGCCAGGAAGCATGACTCTCAGGCACTGCACCTGGCCCGGCCAAGCCAGTGTTTCAAACACGGTATGTTCAGAAAAACCTTACTAACCATGACAACCAAGAAGTCGTCACACAGGCCCTCGTGGTCTCTGGATCTGAACGGCACACAGAAAGTATTTCCAAAGGTTTGTGATAGAAAAACTCTAAATACAGATATCTCCTTTCTATAGGAAACACTAAAATAATTCACTGTTTATGAAAAAGACCAAAGTTCAGTTTGGGAAACTAATGTAATAATAGCTAATGAATGGCTAAGTATGTCTTTAAATAAGAAATATTCTGTCCTCTTTCTGTTTACCTCTATTTTATGCCAGGTGAGAAAAGATTCATTTCCCTTAATATTGTTTGTTCATAAATAAGAGAGGTACTAGCCTGTGACATGGATCTCACTATGAGGAAGGGTTGGTTTACCATTTTCATTTCACTGTCTAGCAGAAATCACTACGCCATGAGAAGAAAAAGCTTTTTGATGTACAAACTTCAGAAAAAAAAATTTAATCTCATCCATCCATCCATCCATCCATCCATCCATCCTTCTTTCATTTATTCAATAAATGTTGAGTGTTTTGAGTACCTACTGTGACCAGTTCTAAATAAAGGAAATAGAATAGTAAAGAAAATATTCCCGCCCTCATGGAGCTTATATTCTAGTGGAGAAGACCACCAATACCATTACGACTAACAACAACAATAATAATACTATAACCCTTGAAAATGATAAATGATGTAAAGAAAATTAGAACCGGGTAAACAGGGTAAACAGGGTAAACATCTGACAGGGTGATGGCAGGTGAGGAGGCTAGTCAGAGCACGTGACCTGTAAATAGTGCCCAGAATGATGAAGGCACTACTGTTACATGTAACTAGGATGTGGTAGAAGCGGCAACAACGAAAGCTTAATGAATTCAGATCTTCACTCTTTTCCAACATGGTAACACCACACAAATTCGCATTTATCGAAATTTCAAAGAAAAACAGGATATCAATGACTCCTTATCAAAAAAATAAGTCAAGGAAAAAAAAAGTCAAGGGCTAACAATACTAGTGGCAAAAGAACCTAAGAAATGCAAATTCGACTGCAGACAATGGGTGTCCTTCTGCAAATGGACAACAGATTTCTCTGCTTTTCGTTAATACTGGTACAACAGGTGTCAATATTTGTAATATATTACAGTGGCAAATGTGGCAGAAACTTTTTGCCCAAAAACCAGTTTCCCTTCTTACTTAGTAACAAACTCTTGATTTTTATCTGTGATGAGTGATCTAAGATCACCTGGTGTAAAGACTCCATTTCCCAGCTTCCCTTGCATCGTAGCCAAGCAGTTAGGTTCAGGCCAGTGGAATGGAAGCAGAATTGTGACTTTCAAAAAAGGTCCCCGAAAAGAAGAGATTGGGGGCCTGTGTTTGGCTTCTGGCCTTCCTTTTTCTTGCTGGTGATAAGAACTTTTTGAACTGAGCCCCATGACCCTGAAAATAGGGCCAGTTAAGAATCTCCCCACCCTCTGTGTACTGCTAAGAGCCACATTCCCTGGTCGACTTAGTTAAGACTCACTGATACTGCCTTATCTACCCAGGACAAGGCCAGACTCAGATGCTACAAATTCCCATTTTTTTTGTTGTTGTTGTCTTATAAATGATTAGCTGAACTACTTGTCCCCACTGATCAATCCAAACAAAACGCTTGTTAATCACAGGTTCCTAAACTCTGGCTTACTCTCATTCCGGTGAACAGACAAGCCCCTTCTGAGAACAGGCTGGCCTCGGGCACAACGTTCGCTGATCTGCTATCTCATTCAGCTGCCATTTCATCCCATTTTCTCAGAGTTGGGTTCTTTCTACCCTTCTCTATCCTTTGTAGGGAAGAAAAACCCTTTTGGCTAATATCATTGGCATGTGGGTCTACGAGTGCTTTCCTTATCGCAATAGTCCTTTTCCCCACCTTGCAATAATTCTTTTTAACTTACATCTCTCCTTAGTAAGTCTGGGTTTGTTTTTTTTATTTGACACTGGATAAAATGTGGATGTGACATGTAGAGTTGAATCTGCCATCGTGGATATGAGGTAGCAGATGAAGATGGCTGAGCGGCAAGGTCAGAGGAGCCTGAGTTTCTAATGACTTTGCGATGTCATTACACCAGCCAGGGACAGGCTGTTTCCAAATTTTATTCTTGTACAAGAAAAATGAACTTCTGTGTTATTTCAGATTCGGCTGTCTGAGGTTTTCTATCACTGAAAGTCAAACCCAATTTTCACTGCCACGGCCAGTCTGAAGAAAAGCTGGCCAGGAACCCACGGCCTGGGGTCCAGTTCCTTCACCACGACTTACAGGGGTGGCCGCTTCCCTCTGGCTTGCGATGACCCTAGTGAAGGCTGCCATTCCTGAGGGCAGGAACAACTAAATCACATGTGACAGCAGCTAAAGAATCCTAAGGGTCTTTTTTATCAGCTGCCCCAAAACATGACCCAAGGATTTACAGAATATTATCCCCGGAAAGGATCCTGAAGATTATCTCATCCTATTCTATTGATAAGGCAACCCAGAGAAGCCAAAGGAACTGCCGGCGGGCAAACAATCTGTCAGGACAGAGCAAAACCAGAACTAATCCTCCAGACGCTGCTGCTGACAGCCAGACCATTTTTACTAGGTGACGCTGCTGC
>NW_011888859.1:700842-705604 GCF_000151845.1 Pteropus vampyrus | reverse complement strand
CCCATGACCCTGAAAATAGGGCCAGTTAAGAATCTCCCCACCCTCTGTGTACTGCTAAGAGCCACATTCCCTGGTCGACTTAGTTAAGACTCACTGATACTGCCTTATCTACCCAGGACAAGGCCAGACTCAGATGCTACAAATTCCCATTTTTTTTTTTTTTTTTGGTCTCATAAATGATTAGCTGAACTACTTGTCCCCACTGATCAATCCAAACAAAACGCTTGTTAATCACAGGTTCCTAAACTCTGGCTTACTCTCATTCCGGTGAACAGACAAGCCCCTTCTGAGAACAGGCTGGCCTCGGGCACAACGTTCGCTGATCTGCTATCTCATTCAGCTGCCATTTCATCCCATTTTCTCAGAGTTGGGTTCTTTCTACCCTTCTCTATCCTTTGTAGGGGAGAAAAACCCTTTTGGCTAATATCATTGGCATGTGGGTCTACGAGTGCTTTCCTTATCGCAATAGTCCTTTTCCCCACCTTGCAATAATTCTTTTTAACTTACATCTCTCCTTAGTAAGTCTGGGTTTGTTTTTTTTATTTGACACTGGATAAAATGTGGATGTGACATGTAGAGTTGAATCTGCCATCGTGGATATGAGGTAGCAGATGAAGATGGCTGAGCGGCAAGGTCAGAGGAGCCTGAGTTTCTAATGACTTTGCGATGTCATTACACCAGCCAGGGACAGGCTGTTTCCAAATTTTATTCTTGTACAAGAAAAATGAACTTCTGTGTTATTTCAGATTCGGCTGTCTGAGGTTTTCTATCACTGAAAGTCAAACCCAATTTTCACTGCCACGGCCAGTCTGAAGAAAAGCTGGCCAGGAACCCACGGCCTGGGGTCCAGTTCCTTCACCACGACTTACAGGGGTGGCCGCTTCCCTCTGGCTTGCGATGACCCTAGTGAAGGCTGCCATTCCTGAGGGCAGGAACAACTAAATCACATGTGACAGCAGCTAAAGAATCCTAAGGGTCTTTTTTATCAGCTGCCCCAAAACATGACCCAAGGATTTACAGAATATTATCCCCGGAAAGGATCCTGAAGATTATCTCATCCTATTCTATTGATAAGGCAACCCAGAGAAGCCAAAGGAACTGCCGGCG
The DNA here is from genome assembly GCF_000151845.1 of Pteropus vampyrus. Taxonomy (NCBI): domain Eukaryota; kingdom Metazoa; phylum Chordata; class Mammalia; order Chiroptera; family Pteropodidae; genus Pteropus; species Pteropus vampyrus. The sequence goes on along the minus strand of NW_011888859.1, from coordinate 704,497 downwards.
GGCAAACAATCTGTCAGGACAGAGCAAAACCAGAACTAATCCTCCAGACGCTGCTGCTGACAGCCAGACCATTTTTACTAGGTGACGCTGCTGCAACCACTGAAGAACAACAACCAACAGCTCACGCCTTCGACAGAAACATGCAGGAAGGGACAAACAGATCAAGGAGCACTGACACTAGAGGGAAACGCGAACTCCTCCCTTGAAAAGTTCAGTCAGAAGAAAAGGTTCGATCTGTTTCAGCCACAACCAAGAGATGCTAACGGGTCCATTAGGTCCAAAGAGGAGAGCGAAACGGGAGTTCTGCTGTGCCGCTGTCATTACCTCGTCCTCGCCGCTCTCTGGAGGAAGGCAAATGTGAGCGATGTTCAGACCAGCCTGCAAAGAGAACACACGGTTATTTTATCGCGGGAAGAGAAAGTATCGACAGAAAAATTAAAACGGAGTTTTGAAAAGCAACGAGATGCTCACCTCCTCGGCCAAATTCTGATTTACTTCCTGCATCAAGTTGTCATCACCTGCCTGAGGAAAGGGGAGCGAGGAGAATGTGACGACATAAAAACATCTTGAAAAGGCACAAAACATAATACGGAGACTAATTTTGTGTTTATACGTGATCTAATCACAGAGATGATCGGGAAGATGCAAAAAAAAATAAATAAATAAATCTTATTGCTCATAAACGGGGACCAATGGCTGTGTTTATCCACGCATCGGATTCCCAGTTTTTCAAATTATGTCACTTTTTACAACTAATAGTCCTCCTGAGGCACAGTTAGCCGCAGAGCCAGCGTCCCTTTCTAAAAGAGGACACCCAGGCAGAGTCCTAGGAGGTCCAAGTCTCCTGAGTCATTTTTCTTTCCACTCTTCTAGCTGGCCTGTCTTTGTAGGGGATGTGGAGACACCTCCCAAAATGCAAGTAACTGGAGCATAGCTCTAGAGTCTCCAAAACCACAGCGCCGATGGAACTAACACTCCTATTTTGATACATTAAGTCCATGCCAAAAATGACAGTAGCAGCCCAACTGTTGTGCTGTGTTGGTTTACAGGCTTGGCTCGCCGCACGATTTCCCTGCACCTGTCATCACATGGGCGTGCCAAGAAGGATGGCAAACGGTGCCAACTGCAGTTGGGAATGAAGCAGCCGCAGCCAAAAGATGTGCTCGAAACGTGGAAGTACATCTGACATGTAATGGCTTTGGCTCCTCGAACTCAGGCAGGCTTTAAAAGACTTAGCAGTAAGATTACCCAATACCATGTCTCAGCAGCATCTGTCTTCCACAGAGACAAAGGGGAACCTTTCCCCCCTAACACTTTTAAATCAGGATAAGCATTCATGAGCACACATGGACCACAATAAATCCTGTGTAATGGAACTTCTGTGAGTGCCAACCTCCTGACCTCTGAAAGCTACCCACATCAAAAGGAGAAAGACTCCTAAACGACATGCTTGGGCGGAGGGGTACCCTAAACTGTAACCCCATGGAAGCAAAATGACCAGAGGAAGGGAAGATGACAGCAGTTCCAGCTGAGCCCTCTCTTCCCTCAGGGGACTGGAGCTCTGCATACAATTATCTTCTGAACTGGAAGGTTTCCTAAGATAGCAAGACAGAACCACATTCTCAGCTTACCTGAATAATAGCAAGAACCGGCTTAAAGGCAGGGTTTTTTTCTTGCAATAAACTCAGAACTTCTTTGGAATTCTGAATGACTTCTCTACATTGAGAAAGAAAAACAAGATACCATGTCTTGTTAATGACTAGACAGTGTGGGTACAACAAAGTTCCTCAGAAAGTTTGTTACCGTACGTGAACATAATTAGACAACATAGAACGTGTCCCAAGTGGAAAGTGCAGAGGGGAGCGGGAAGGATAATAATGAAATTATGAAATACTGATCGTATAAAACATGATAATCTAATTTTAAAAATAAGCAGAGGTAAACCGACTGGATGTTAACAGCAATAGTCTAGGGGTGACTTTTTCCTCTTGTATTTTCCAAGGTTACTATAATAAAGGAGTCTGGATTTCTTTACAAAATAATCTTCTTCCACAACACTCCCTCCCTTTCTGGAAAAAGAGTTGGGGTCCAGGGAGAAAGCAAACACTGGTGGAGGGAGGGGAGTGAAGACAGGGAGTTGGGAGGAGGCCTGCTCTTGGAAAAAGAAACGGTGGCTCAGGACAAATTCCAGGTCCCAGAGTTTAAAGAAGGAACGGGAAGGGAGAGAGGGAGGGGAAGCAAAGGAAATGCCGCGGACACGCTGCGATGTGTCAGAATCCGATCCTCTCCCAAAGCCTGTTAGGGAGAGAGCCTCTCGCTCCTCTGGGCCCCATGTTCTGCATGCGGACCTCCCAGAAGTCCCAGTAGGGGCCACCTCCACCTTAGCACCACTGGGGTGCTAGCCCAGAGCGGGCCAGGCCTAGGTAAGGTGTGAGTCGGGCTCTCCTTCCGCAGCCCTTCTGAGAAGGGCGATTCCAGAGACGGCCTTCACCACCATCCCAACGAATATTCCTCACCTGCATATGACGTTGGCTTTTGTTCCCCTCCCATGATAAAATAGACAAAAAGCTCAGCCAAGGCCCTGCCCACTGTTAAGCTGGGGACCATCTTTAATGTGTGTTAGCTGGATACGATGCTGCCGAATTAAGGCTGCCAGACATTTCGCAGCCTCCCTTGCAGCTAGCTGTGGCCCTGCCAAGGAGTCGGGGAGGCAGTAGCCGATGTTATTAAAAACGACCAATTTAAGTACATCCCTGAATGCGGAGCTTATTTACTAACGACATTCTACATTTCCACTTTCTAACTTGTTGCAAAGGCTGAAGAGGTACCTGTGAATAAATATAGTGAAGATTTCCAAAACGGCCTCTTCCAAAGACAGCCATCACTCTTCCAAGAAACAGTGCACGTTGGAAGCACCAGGGAGGGAGCACTTAGTAAACTACTGCGCTGGCAATGAGCACCTACATTATGTGTAATAGTAAGAGTGGTAACGATAAAGCCGCTAATGAAGGCTTGCAGTACCGGGTACTTCCTGTGAATACCGCCACGCATTTTCCTCTTCGATAACAGAATTCTGAGTTTTAGCTCCATATGGCTATCCAGCTGGAGAGCACATTTCCCAGTCCTGCCTGCACTTCGATGGGGTCATGTGACTAACCTCTGGCCAACAGGTGAGGACTGCCAGAAGGAGAGGAGAAATGAACAGCCAAGAGGAAGGTACACCAGCATCCGGCCCCCTTCCCCGCATGCTGGTTGGGAGACCCAAACAGCTGCCTGTTACCTAGACCTGAGCAGTGAAGACGTATTATAGGACCATCCTTCCTTCCCTGGACTGCTTCCCTCTGGATGACGAAGTCCACAGTTATTTCGGGGTATTTCATTAAAGCAGCCTAGCTTATTTCTTACTTTACACACAGGTCTGATCTGGGAGGAGTTTTAATCTAATCAGGTTAGATTCAATTTAAGATAGAGAATGAAAGACATATCATTGTTTTACAAACCACTAAGAAAGAAAAAATATGCTGTCAATTAAAGTGTGGCAAATCTTTTCTTAACATAGTGTGAGTCTTAAAAGAACTTTTTAGACCTATTTAGACAATTTTTTCTCACAAACCACTCATCTATGACATGAAAAGGAAAACATACCCCCCCAAAA
>NW_011888859.1:699089-700792 GCF_000151845.1 Pteropus vampyrus | reverse complement strand
CCTTCCTTCCCTGGACTGCTTCCCTCTGGATGACGAAGTCCACAGTTATTTCGGGGTATTTCATTAAAGCAGCCTAGCTTATTTCTTACTTTACACACAGGTCTGATCTGGGAGGAGTTTTAATCTAATCAGGTTAGATTCAATTTAAGATAGAGAATGAAAGACATATCATTGTTTTACAAACCACTAAGAAAAAAACATGCTGTCAATTAAAGTGTGGCAAATCTTTTCTTAACATAGTGTGAGTCTTAAAAGAACTTTTTAGACCTATTTAGACAATTTTTTCTCACAAACCACTCATCTATGACATGAAAAGGAAAACATACCCCCCCAAAATTGAGATATACCTAAAACTTCTTCACATTCAGGGTCTGACTCTTCCGACTGTTTTGACTGTGAGTCCCTGACGTTGGTCTTTCCACCCCATAATATCACTCTCTGTGCCAAAGGGTTGGTAACGCACCATTTCTTAAGAGAACATCATTTTTGTCCCTGTGGTTTTCATTAAGTTCCTGACATCTACTCTGCATGTTCTTGATTCTACCAGATGTCCATGGAGAGTTGTCACACAGGAACCAGAAATCTCATAAAATGACCCTTCCATGACTTGTCAATGGATATAATGGGGAATATGGTCACCACCAGAAACGACAGGTCACTATGCTTTCGTGGGAGATTCTTTAAGTTTTCTGATACACGTTCATGAAATAAATCAAGAACTAACATACAGAGGTTCCTGGACGTCTACTCCAGGTGACTTCTAAGCTAGGGCCACCTTCCCTTTTTCTCCAAGTCCTGGGGGAATCTCTTGGAGAAAAGTTTTGTTAGATGATGCACGTAAGTCAAAAAGGTACAATGAAGTGCACAGCTATGGCCAAGTTCCCACAGGTACAGGCAAGAACAAATATACTGTGATTGACAGCTGGCCAACAGTTAAAAGACACAATCAATTGAAAGATAAAGAGCAGTTTTGGAGATATTAAAAATGTGCTTCAGGAGAGTGGAGGTACATGGCGTAAAGGGGGTCAAATATGTGGTGAAAGAAAGAAATCTAACTATGGGAGGTGAACACATAGTATAAATATAGATATGCCTAACTGTTAAAATGTACAGCAGAAACTTATTGGATTTCATTAACCAATGTCACCATAAAATAAATAAATAAATTTTAAAAAATGTGCTTCAGAGAATCACTTTAGAAATATCCATGACAATCTTATAAAGTAGGTGATGTTATAGTTTCAATTTTGTATAGGGAGAACCGAGATCAAATAGCTTGCCCAAGCTCTCATAGCTATTGGTGGTGGAGTCACATTGCAAAGCAAGGCACCTGTCTCTTAACCATAATCCTATGAAACAGCAGTTCACGGTACAACACTTTCTTCTTCCAGTTTAGAAGGGGAGCTGGAAAACTATAGCCCACCAGCTAAGAATGGCTCTTACATTTTAAATGGCAAAAAAAAAAGAAAAAAAAATAAAAATAACAATATTTTGTAGCATGAGAATATATGAAATTCGAGTGTCAGTGTCTGTAAATAAAAATTTAAATTTCGTGAATAAAATTTTGTGAGAAAATTTTTTTGCTCTCATGTGAAAGTACCTACATAATATCTATTTTGACTTTTGGTTTGCAAAACCTAAGATATTTGCTATCTAGTCCTTTACAGAAAAAATGTGCCAACCCCTGGGTTAGAATGCTGTAA
>NW_011888859.1:696365-697955 GCF_000151845.1 Pteropus vampyrus | reverse complement strand
AAAAAAAAAAAAAAAAAAAATCAAAATAACAATATTTTGTAGCATGAGAATATATGAAATTCGAATGTCAGTGTCCGTAAATAAAAATTTAAATTTCGTGAATAAAATGTTGTGAGAAAATTTTTTTGCTCTCATGTGAAAGTACCTACATAGTATCTATTTTGACTTTTGGTTTGCAAAACCTAAGATATTTGCTATCTAGTCCTTTACAGAAAAAATGTGCCAACCCCTGGGTTAGAATGCTGTAAAAATAGGGTTGCAGCCTCTTCGCTGAAAACCTGCCCCTCTCTTGGCGTGTCCTCTACCTTTTATCTTTCACCGCCCAAATTAAACAGGGCTACAGCCTTCCTTAGAGTGGCCCATCTCCTTCTAAAAGATGCTTTTAATAAATCTTACTTCTCATAAAAAAATACTGTAAAAATAAATAAAAATAACAGCCAACATTTGTTGAGAGCTTAGTAGCGCCATTCCCTGGCCTAGGCATTTTTTGTTCTCTCACGTAGCCCTCTGCAGTAGACACTGTCATTTTCTCCATTGTAGTGAGGGATTTGAGATCCTGACTCAGGCGCTCCACTGACCATTCTCATCTCTAATCAGTCATGGCTTTAAATGAAAGAACATGCATGAATAAACCCCAGGAATGACCCAAATTTTGTCATTCATTCGCCAACCACGCCACAAGTCCCTATCCAATACCAGGAACTCTCCAGTAGGAAGAATCTAGCAGTGAACAAGACAGACAAGGCCCCTGACCTCACAGAGCTTTCATTCCAAGTGGAGGAGAAAGACAATAAATGAACAAGAAAGTTTCAGGTAGTGATAAGAGCTACTCAGAAAATAAAACAGGGTGATGCAGCAGTGGTTTCGCCTCCCAAACTATCTTCAGCCCCTCGCCCGCGGGTTAAGATGAGGACAGTTGTAAACTAGTTAAAATCTAACGACCAGAAGAGACCTAAAGTAACTACCACATTCAGAGACCACCAGGTGAACGAAACAAAAGGCTCCTTCGGATCATCGTCCACATCATAAAGAGCCTTGGAAACAAAGAGGGGGAAAGGCAATTAGTTTTAGAATGAAGGACAGAAGGAAAAACGAAGAGGATGTCAATAAATGGAGGTGGTCCTAGTGACATGGAACTAGGAACTCTAGTTGGGGTAGGGAGGCAGGCAAGGGTTTTCCCGACACCTCCAGGTAAGTCTGAGCGCTTCACCCTCCGCGGTCTCGGTCCCCAGTTAACACACGTCCCTAGGAAGGGCGGGACAAGGTTCGTCCCTCTCCCGCTGAGCGGCCAGGACTGATGACTGGCCCGTGGAGAGGTGTGTGGGGGCGGGGCGCGCGCACGTGGCGTCTCCGGTTGGGCGGGGGCCGGCTGGGCCCCGGGTTCCCACAGGTCGCCCCTGGGCGGGCAGAGAACTTTAGAAATACAGCTGCGCCCGGGATTCCTTGCCCACCGTGCGGCGATGCTGGGAACCAGTCAGCCCCGACTTCTCCCGCCGCATCCTGCTTACTATCGGGTGGGCGGGGCTCCACGTTAACTTGCCCAGGAAAAAATGACGTAATTCCAAAACACGCTCGCCCACTCGCAGGAGG
>NW_011888859.1:686931-695620 GCF_000151845.1 Pteropus vampyrus | reverse complement strand
CTCATGGCGCGGGCGTTGCAGCCAGGAGGCAGCGAGAGGGCTGGAGCGAGGGACAGCGGGTCCTCCCGCCACGCGGAGATGCGGCTGCAGAGCACCGAGGCGAGGAGGCGGCAAGTTCCTCCTGAGACCGCGGGGCGGGGGCGCGGGGGAGAACGGACGCCAAACAGGAGCACCGGGTCCGGACGGTAACCGGCCAGTGGCAGGAAGGACCTGTCTCTTCCTCCTCTGCCGGAGCAGAATCCCCTAGAGGGCACTGCACCTAGAGGCCACGAGGATGGGAGGGCGGGCGCCTGGGGGACGAGGGTGCTGCTCGGCGTTTGTCAGGACACCAAGGGCAGGCTTTCTGGCACTTTGATCACTACTCAGAATTCGGCTACCAGTGAAAATCAGAGGAGAGAGGATCACGAGGGTGGGGCTCAGGCCCTGCCCTGAGCCCGTACACACCGTTCCTCTGCCCAGGATGCTGATGCCATCCTGTCTTCAGGCGGCAGTTTGCTTCCTGGAAGGGCACGTGTCTGTGTACCAGGCTTGGATACCAGCGCTTAGTTTTATGAGGCCTGAGGTGGCCTCATAAGGAAGAGTGTGGGGGCTTCCAGGTTCAAATGCCGACTTCATAAACCTCAGGCTCGTTTCTTAACCTCTGTGACGCTTAGCTGCCTGTCAGTTAAAACCAGTAAAGATACTTTGTTTTATAATCTTATCAGGATTATAATTCCCAAGTAGAGTGGGAATAAAACTAGTCCAAATTTTAAACACTGGTTTTCCGTCAGCTAAACACCACAGTAGGTGCTGGACGGACACTTCGTTTAATCCAAAAAAAAAAAAAATGTCGTGAGTTGAGTATTGTCCTGATATTCGACCTGGAGAAATGGATCCAGAGAGGTCAGTTAGGTTTTTGGCCGAGCTGGAAGTTTACCTGACTCCAACAGTCACGCTCTTCATTTTATTCTATTGTCTATGCTGTTCATTGTAGGATGATTGCCACATCTGATATGCGATGACTTTTTTGGGTACAGGAATAGCTAACATTTCCACAACCCTGTGAGGTAGGTATATCACCATTTTACACAGGAGGAAACAAAGCCACAGAAGTCATGCCTTGTAAAAGCATGTAAATATGGGAAAGGAGGTGTGAATGGCCCATTCACCTACTGCCATGATGATCTTGGGCAAGTCGTAAAAACCCATAGTCTCATTACAAATTGAGGATCATTCATTTAACAGACATTCATTGGACACTAGTGAATATGGACCACTGATCCCAAAGATGTAATCACCCAGGCCATAGGGGATATATGAGAAATCTCTGCTGCTTTCTGAGGTGATGAAAATGTTCTAAAATAATTGCCATGACAGTCCACAACAAATCTGAATATTCTAAAAATCATTGAATTGTACATTTTAATGGGTGAATTGTATGGTAGGTATATTCTGTGGTAGAGATAAATTTGGATGTATGGCAAAGAAAGTTTGTTTACAGTATAAGGAATATATAATCTGAGGTTAAAATTACATATGTATGGTGGAGTGAGTACATTTGCTGTATACCAGGCTCTTTGCTAGGCACGTAGTAAGGACTCGACTGTGAACAAGACAGGCCCAGGTCACACAGTTTACTACTGTGCACAACTGTCAATGGAAAATTGAGTATGATGGCTCAGAGTCTTATGAAAGTACCAAGGAGAGGCACCTTCCTAGACTTGGAGAATCATAAAAAGCTTCCTGAAGGAAGCGCACTTGAAGGCAATACGTACTTGAAGATGATTTAGGAGTCAAGCTAAGGGGAGGACTGGAACGAATGTTCTGCTGGTAAAGAGCATTCTGAGTAGAAGGAACTGTGTGAGCAAAAGTCTGGATTGAAAGAGAGTATTGACTCCACCTCCATACTTGAGGTGTTGGATTGTAGGAAAATGAATAGCCAGCTTCCCCTTAAGCTAGCCTTAGGGGGAACAGCATCCTCAAGGAAGGGCTAAGCTTTAGTTTAAAAAGGGACTCCTTAATTAAAAAGATGAAGATATGGAGGAGTTTGAGCATGGAACTTCAGGTGATCCAGAGCACACAGGGAAGAGATGTGGGAGGATTAGCAGCAGTGAGAAAGTGGTTTAGAGCAAAGAAAGCAGGACAGGAATGCAAGCAAGGAAGATCAGAGGGGCGTATGTCCTGGGATGTGGCCCAGGATAACAGGGATAGGAAACATGGTGATTGAAGTGGTCCAGATGCCAAAGAGACGGACTCAGCAAATACCAGAGAGGTTAAAAGTGTAGCTTTCAAGGATCAGGACAGATCGTACTTCCGTGGGAGTTCTAGTGCTAGATGAATGAGCAGACTGGTCTCTCAGGAAGGATTACCTGAGGCTTGAATGGTTGGCTTGGATTTAGAAGCTCTGAGTTTAATGCAGCTTTTCCAAAACTCCCAGGGAGTAGCCTGGTCTTAGGTTCTGCGTGTTTAGGGTGGAAAGCATGCCTGATCCCAACAGTGTGGGTAACACACACCAGCACAGGTCTGTGAAATCAACATCATTACCAGACAGTTCTGCAGGCAAGGCCATGGTGGGGAAATTTGGTACATATATCTTTAACCTCAGCTGCTGATATTCTTAGAATAGATGAGTAGATGTATAATTATTGGATCAAAGATTATGAATTCCACTGTTATTGATCCATATTATCAAGTTCATTTCTGCAAAATACCAATTTATATTCTCATTTAATTGGTAGTAACCATCTTTCTTCATCCTTAACAATTTTGGATAATAATTTAAAAATTTTGTATGTCATAGAATTATATGATTGTTCTGAGACGACTCTCTATGGGTCTCTTGCACTTTGCATTTCTTCTTGTCTTGTATTTTTCCAGCTATTGTTACAAGGACATTTGTATAGCAAACTTGGAAGATAGTGTCTCCCTCTGGGGCAGAGGACAAACTTATTTGCTGTCTGGAGAGTAAAGATAATATCTCTCTGAGCAAAGATCAGGAGGGTTTTCTAGTCGCCCTTAAAGACTAGAAATCAACTGTGAAACAAACCCCCTGTGTGTGCAGCATGCACCCAGACTGCTCTATATGGTCCCTATTGGCCTGGAGGAGCAAGTAGAACCAGTGCAAATATGAAGCTCATGCTGCCTGCTATGCTGGGAGTAATAATGTTCTTTATCTTTGACCTAGGAATCTCATGTCTTCCATCAGCATCCAGGACACTGAGGCAGGCTAACTTGTTAACTTGCAAGCTGAGTAAAATCCCAGACCCTGCACAATTCTTGACAGTAATTTTTGAGGTGAGTGTTGAGGACTATGTGGGTTTTCTCCTAGATAGGCCATGTAGGAGAAAGGGAGCGGCTCCAGAGACAGATTTGGGAGAGTTCTGTAGAGAATTTGATTCTGCTTGTATTTATCAATGTTATGCTGGCTAAAATTAGGCAATTGGGGAAGACAGTGGCAAGACAAGCTGGTAGGAAGCTGTGGTAGTAGGCCAAGAACAGAAATACAAACTAGAGAAAGAGCTTCAGAGGCATAAAGGGATACTTGATTGGGGAAAATGACAACTCAGGTGGAGATGTCCTGTAGGAAAAATTCTCTTGGCACTCAGAAGAGACATCTAAGCTAGAGATGGTGTTTTAGGAGATCGAATATACAAGGTACTTGAAGCCTTAAGTGAGTTTATGATATTAGAGAAGAACGGAATGGAGAATATCTGATCTCACAAACTTAAGGTGTATAGAGGCCAGGCAGATAATATAAACTAGTAAAGTGGACCAGGTATAATATTTTAACCCCCAAAGCGACAAGTTTTGCAGACTTTCCATGAAATGTTTTTTATGTTGAGACTCTTTACTTGCCATCTAAAATATTTCCATCTAAGAGCCTGATGGTAGCTTTAAATTTGCTGACAAAGTCTATGATGGAGAACAAAGGAATAGGCTCCCCAAAGCTTAAAGGCAAGTGACCACTTTTTAGGGAGATTTTCACCTTTAGAGTCACCTCACCAGAGTCCAGGCCCACACAGGCCAGATCTAACTTTTCTTTTAAAGAAGGTGAAAATTTGGAATTTTATGTTAAACTTTTTAAAAATTGTGCTAGATTCAGCCTCTGGGCCACATATTCTCAGCCTCTGATTTAACTGGTGTACAGAAGAAGGAACCTACTTATCCCATGGCCTTGTGCTGGTTGTATGAGAACTACATGGAGAGCCACACATTGACATACAAACAGTAGGACATTTGGGGCGCATATTGGTCGCATAGAGCAAATGATTTGCTTATTAGCCTGGTCTTTTACGTGGAGCTGAATGAACATGGTTTTAGAACTAATGAAGTGGGGCTCTTCTCTGTTTCCTATTGTACGATGCACTGTGAATAAGCCATTGTCAGGAAAATCAACCTGCCTTGTGAATAAGGCATTGTCAGGAAAATCAAGCTTCGTTGTTTTTCACGGGTACGCAAAGTGGACTTTACCCATGGGCATGCACCACCATCATAAAGTAGGCAAGTTTGTCTTTTGGCACAAAAAAAAATAAAAAACAATCTCAGCATTCTGGACCCTTCTCTCCACCTCCCCTGATGTCAACCCCACAGCTGCATGCCAGGTTGCTCTGTGCTTTCCTGGCATCATCAAAACTGGTTGTTGGGAAAAGCGTTTGGTCCAAACAAACTTTCAGAGAAGTTCTCATAGGACCATTTAGATAATTAGCTTAACAACTTGCTGGAAATATCACTCAGACTAAATTTCTCTGGAATTCTATAGCCAAGAGATGGAAAAGGGAGCCTTTCACCTACTGGATAGGAACTCTAAAAATAGTCAGTGACATTGGATTTATTACTTCTTCCTTTGGGTCTGTGATTTGAACCTGTTTTTCTCATGCTTTGGGCTCAGACAAGTTTTTGACTCTATCTAGTCAATCATTAAATATTTACTGTACCAAACATCTATGAATTGTCAGGCACTGTGCAGAGCTGGTAAAAGCATTTCCACCTCCAGGGGTCAAATGAGACAGATGCTAAATTTTAGAACATTCTTTAAAAAGAAACATTTGACCCCCTATAAATGTTTTCGAATATGCTATAAACCAAACATCCCAAGTTGTATTAATTTATAGTTATGTGGATTGATTGTGCAATAATATTTTGCATTTATTAACCTTTTAAATGCATAATTCAACATTATCTTGGTGTTTCATACTCTAAATTACTTGTAAGGAAAGAAAAATGTGAGAAGCTAAATGTGAGAGAATGCTCATGTCTTCATATATATATATTTTTAAACAAAAAACATTGCAAAAGCATGCATAAGAAAGCTCCAGATCCTATCCATAGGACAAGGTTTAAGTTAAAGATGTATAAACATATGTAAATTAGCAAAATTGCTGAAGCAGTTTCTTTTGTTGGAATCCCTTCTGGCTGATAGACCTTGAGTGTACTACTACTGTTCAGACTGAGGAAGTTATGTGATAGAGGAAGTTATTTAATATATAGGATGTGAGAACTCTTGAAATATTGTTAACATTTGCTCTTCAAAATAGAAATTAATTTTTTAACAAAAGAAAACAGACAAATGTTGTCTCTTCATATTTAACAGCTGTATTCATAGCTCATTACAAAGCTGCTGCTTTTTATGATATTTTTTGCCCTAGAATTATAATTTATGGATAGAATTTACATAAAGCATGGTTTTTTCCTAGTGTCATTCACTTCTGTAAATTGAACTCTTAGGATTTGTAAAAAAAAAAAAAAAAACCATTGATTTTCAACCTCAAAGTACAAGAGTAAGATATGGTAAGTCTGATGGGTCTTCAGTCGGATGGGTCTCCACTCTTGACTGCTCTAAAGAAAAATTTTAAAGCCATTTTTCTCTGTATGAGGAAAGTTAGATAACATATATTTTCATTATACTGGACTAGGATATTATGCTTATATTTGGAAATAGAATTGCTTTTGAAAGTGTCTATAATTATCAATTTATATTAACATGCTTTTATTCTTTGTAAAACTTTTATGTATCAAAGAAAATTCAGAACATGAAGTTACATGAAAAAACCTTAATTTTTACTAAAAAAACTTTTACATTAATTTTTTGATTCAATAATGAAAAGGATGTTAAAAGGATGACTTGTTACTACAAAGTAAAAAAAAAAAAAAAAAAAAAAGATAATCTAGTGATAGATCTGGCTTAGCCACCTATGAAGAAAACAAATACCATTCCAGACATCAAATTCAATATTTCAAAAGTAATCCAAAGATACAGAAAATGGTCTGTCACTGAGACGTGGTATAGCATCATTACCCTGAGTCATTTTCTTCATGGCTCATTAGGCAATACAAAGTATTATAACTAAAGGTAGTTTGGAAAAAACTTAAACTTTATAGAATAAACACATTAATTCACACTATAATTTACTTTGTACTTTACAAACTTTATTAAATAATGAGCATTACTAACTTTAATTATCTTATATACAATATTTAAACTCTGCTTTCCTAGATGCATTTCTCTTGCACAAAGAATAGGTGAAAAGTGAACTTATAAAAAAATTGAACCTTCAGTACAGAGACCTAATAAGAATGTGACACGCTTTGAAGTACATATATTCTTTTTTCCTCGATTATATACATCCCTACCCTACCTCCAAAAGAAACTATTTTAAACAAAAGCATGTAATTGATAACTTTGAGGAAAAATACGAACATGATTATATATATATGTATATCCACTCAGCTTGCAAAATCTGCACCCTGGCTGACAGAAGTGATCTCTAAAATTAAAGATTTGTCCTGGAACCTAAAGATGACCATGTAGACATTTTATATAATAAGATATCCACCTTCGTCAGTGGGGTGTATTCCTACAGGTGACATCAAAGTGGTCACCGAGACACTGGTGTGAAGGATTAATCATTTCTGAGAGTAAGACACCACAGTAATATAGAATGGACAATATACAACTTGGGCCATAGAAACAAAAAAGCAAAAATGAGAGACTGCATTCTTGGGACAAGAAGAGTCAGCTAATGTTTCGCAAACACACAAATATCTTTAGCAAATCTAAGAATATACCTTCTTACAGTGCTTGTCTTCTCTGACCTTGCATAATCTTGAAGATTCATATCATGTTTAAAGAAAGACAATGAAAAATATTTCCAGAACCATGCTATTCAATATGGACTTTGTTTTATAAGCTACGAGAAGAAAACATGGTATAGAGAAACAAGAAACTAGGGTTATTTTTTGTTATTTAAAAAGAAAAATGAATGCCTTAGGTACCTGTTTATACAATAAAGATGGTCACATTTTGTTTTATAGCTGAGAGGCACAGGACTTAAAAAGAGGAAAAGAATTATGGTAAGATGTCACTGACTCAAATCAATATCATTGTTTACCCTCAATAAAAAGCCCAGATCCCTTTACCCTATACATATTATTACATCTTTTAAAATGAAAACAGAGGATGGGGAAGGGGCCACAGAATGTAAAACTGCTTAAAATGCAAAAGCTAGGGTTTGAGAAGCGTCGTTGCACTGACTGGAGTCTTCAGTAAAACAATATTTTTCTAAAGGAGCAACAAATCCACCTTCATTTTTTTCTTTAGCTTCTTTCATCTTGTTTTCTACTCACAAGGTTTTGCTTTTGTTTCTCAGTTTCCTTCCATTAAGAGTTTTATTCAACATAACACAATAAACTGCTATTTAGAGACCATAATTACAACATAAAAGATGTTACGAGTTAGAACTTACTAACCAAAGATTCTGGTCTTTAATATTTCGCAAAACAATGAAATAAGGCCCCATCTTATGTCTGGTTAGGAAATAAATTTCATTGCAATCAAAGAAATCCCCCAGGTTGGGATCAGGTCATTTGGTTGAGTACAAAATTCATGAAAGTTCATATGAAAAACTGCTCTAGAAAAGGTAACTTTAAAGTGCTTTGTTTTATTTTTGCTTGTGTTTTACTTTGTGTTGATTAGAGAGAGGCACAAGAAAAAATAGTAGGAAGGGTGCTATTTCCCCATCCTTCATCCCCTTCAACTGAAATATGAGTAGTCAAGCTGCTCCCAGATGTCAACCCAACTTTTCCAATAGTTAAGTCAATTTGCATTTTCTTGCCCTTGGTTTTCTTTGTTATTGAGAGAATCATTCATTTGTCCCATTTCGTCATCATAAAATAAATGTGATGAGGAGCACATTCTCCAGGCCTTGTCCAGGAATCCAGGTAAAGATTTGGCTTATAGAAAAGTGGTCCTGTTATATTCTAATTTCCAACAGTTATACAATTTCTGCATTGCAATGATCTGATGTAGGAATACCACCATAAGAAACCCTAAAATGGGCACCATAGGGTATGCTCCAATTAGATATCTTTAGCTTAAGTTATTCTAGGGTCTTGCCACAAACAGAACAAAAATGCCAGATGTAATAAGCATAATCCTTTAAATAGCTTTAGTTTCCTTTCCTTTTTAAAACCTGTGGAAGTGCCTCCTTTTGCTGCCTTTACTCCTAGGATAAAACTACTCATGGCTTCTGTATAATAAGAAGATTATTGCATTTATTAAAGTCTGGGCACAATTATTGTCAAGATATGGGGGAAATATCATGGCCATCTTGTTAAACCAAACAAAACACCTGGAAATTTTCAAGTAAGATTGACTTACATGAAACATGAAGACAAGCAGCATCAGAAAACACAGATGCCGACATTGCCTCTA
>NW_011888859.1:683975-686881 GCF_000151845.1 Pteropus vampyrus | reverse complement strand
CAAACAAAACACCTGGAAATTTTCAAGTAAGATTGACTTACATGAAACATGAAGACAAGCAGCATCAGAAAACACAGATGCCGACATTGCCTCTAGTATAATCTTGGCTAGATCATCAGCCTTTTCAAAAAGTTGTGCTGTAAAAGAAAGTATATGTTACACCTCTGGTTATTACAAAATTGTTTTAATCCGGTACATATAAAACACCTCTCAGTATCTGTAATGTGTGAGCATAATAAGAAGTTAATTCAGGAAGCTACTATTAAGAGCCTTAGGCAAAGCTGCTGGAACTCAGACACTGAAACTTTTCCCTTAGACTCTGGACGATGTTTTGCTGATTGGGAGATGGCCCCCTCCAGAGATAGTCATTCAGTTTGTCAGAATCGTTGTATGGTGTCAGATAGGGTGAAACCCCAAGTTTGCCACTTACTGGCTTTTTTGGAGTGCATGGACTGTTCAAAGAGTAAGATGTGTTGCTGCAGACACTATCAGAAAAGCCAGCATCCACAATCTTTGGGTCAGATTTCTTTCTACGACTGTGAGATAGCTCTAATTCCGACTCATCTTCTTCTGACTTTATTTCCACATAGTCATCTTCATCTCCTTCGGTCTCTTTGAAATTGGAAAAATAGTTCTGTGTAGCTATTTGGGCATTTAAGGGTAAATTTCTGTTTACTACCAGAACTTTCTGTGAATCTTGGAGAGTGAGGTCGGAGCGTTTTTCAGTGCCCTGTTGACATGAGTCACTTATACCTGGCAGCGAAGCCTGGTGACTCTCACACCTTGAACTTTTGTGTAAAGACAGCAGTTGTTTCTTTCCCGTTTCATTAGGGTAGTTGATGGAGTCCACTGATTTGTTTATCAAGATTGAGGAAGATGACTGTGTCCTGTTATAAGGCTGAGATTTAGCGCTGATTCCTTTCCGACCCAAAGAGTTGTAAAGATGGCCTTGACATGAATTGTCTTTGTTAGGTTGACTGACTACCACGCTGTGTCTCTGCATGGAGCCCAGCAGAGGATTGGAGGTTTGAAGAGAAGGCACGGAGCAAGCAGTGGACAATTGTCTTGGAGTACTTTTTGTGTTGATCTCTAAAGTGGGATATTTTGGCTTTGAGTCTTTCTCTGGCTGAGGACAGAAATCTGCTAATTCTCCATTACTATAGGTTGAATGCAAAAGCCAATCCTCACTACTATGTTGGGCCTGAGAAAGTGATGTAGACCTGAGCTTGGAAGATTCTTGAGGGCTGGCCCAGCCATCCTTCTGAGTCTTAAGGGGAGTCTCTCTGAATACAATCTGGTCATACAGTTGGGAATACTCAGCAATCCTGGCACCTAGAAGGCAAAGATTGAAATGATCAATATACACAGGATTATTCCTACCTGAGAAGATTAAAAAAATAAGAACTTAACATTCTAACCTATTTTTAAAACTTA
This sequence comes from Pteropus vampyrus, assembly GCF_000151845.1. NCBI lineage: Eukaryota > Metazoa > Chordata > Mammalia > Chiroptera > Pteropodidae > Pteropus > Pteropus vampyrus. The sequence goes on along the minus strand of NW_011888859.1, from coordinate 685,447 downwards.
AACAGTAGACAGAACTTTTAAGTTTGAGGATAACTAACCATTAAATACTAAGCAACACAAACTAATAAAATAATCCATAGTTTAATAAAAAAAAAATTAAAATGCCAACTAAAAGTTCGTTTAATTTGATCTAATTCTGGATTACTTTATTTCAACAGCAGGTCTGCAAGTATTTCCTATTTGTAATGGGAATTTCGAGTGTTGTTTACAAGCACGAAAGTGTCAGTGCTAAAAATGGCATCATCAAAACAAGAAAGTCAGCACTAAACCCTGGTCAATGAAAAATAACTCAAGGAGTCATAAAAAGAAGCATGACCCCACCATGCAATGGCTACCGCTGGCTTCTCACCAGTCTTGACTGCTCTCAGGCAGCTACTCCCAGAAGAGGCCGCTCTCTGCAGTTGTTCCTATACTTGTTTGCAGGCAGCCCTGCACTGCTTCTGTCTGGGGAGTCAATGTCTACAGGAGGTACTCCCTTCCCGTCCATCAGGGCCACGTATATTAATTGACCCACATCTCTTTTCCCATCCCCAAGAAGCTGGGCATGGAAGTTTGTGCTTCCAAGACATTCAGAATGTGCCATCTGTGCATATAATCAGTGATCTAGTGCTCTCCAGTAATGGTTCCACAACAGGATTTAACTATTACTTCCATGAAAGCTATTGCCATTTCAGATTAAGCTATGAGGCTCTTCTCTCTGCTCCCCATCTGAGTACAGACTTTTCTAAAGACATTAACAGAACCATGCTATAGATAGAGCATTCTTTGGGGCCAGGAATGATTTAAGAGAAAGAGAGAGCCCAGAGATGTGAATTTCAAGAGCAGGTGCCCCCGCCCTCCCCATCCAAGTACCCATACAACCAACCTAGATTCAAAGAATTCCATGCACCCTATAAATCGGACAGACCACATCTACACAATCTCCATGAAGGGAATCTATCCCATATATGATAACCAGCAAAGGGCATTACGTTTTCTTCTTCTTTGAGCTATTTGTATTTTTTGTAACTTGTTGTTAGTAAATTATTTTTTGAATTTAAATATTTAGTCCTGTTTCTACTCTTTCTTTTGAGTCTACCTTCTATTAGGACAGAAAACAACTGTTGTTGTTCTGTGTGCCTTTTAATTGCAAACTCCTCAAATTACTTGCCCCTGGTCCCCAAAATCAGGGTAAATAGTCTGTTTAACTTCTCATTGTAGATGCTAAATACAGATCGTTCAGGTTTTCAAGTCCAAAGTCCTTGGAAGGACAGAGATGATTAGTTTAGAATTTCTAGTAGTAAGTACTTGAGCTAATACTCCTTAAAAGGCATAGTTAAAACTCTCCATATCAGTTAAGATTTGGCCGCCCTTTAAGAGACAAAGTCTACATGGACACCAAAGTGCCCACGACAGCCACCTTAAAATCTATAATGTTTCGTCGACTCTGAAACCCAATCAAGGCCAGCTAGACCTTTTCATAGCCATTGGTT
>NW_011888859.1:660912-682620 GCF_000151845.1 Pteropus vampyrus | reverse complement strand
CTCAGTATTAGCCAGCTGGATCAAAGTTCCCCCTCATCCTTAGTTCTAGCATTAGTAGTCTTTATAGAACATGTACATTATCATTATGTGACAATCCTAGAGCTATTTCTGGTTATTTCTCTTTTGTAAGTTTAAAAGGTGGAGACACCTACGAATTTGAAGTGAACCTTACTGAGAGAAGTATGAAATACACTGTTTTCAAGACAGAGGAGTAAAGTCAGTGTTTCTGATGGTGCTTGAGATGTAGACCAAAGCATAAAATGTGATTTTGCCTTCTCTACTTTGCACAAGGAGGAAGATTCCTCAAGCTGGTATGGAGTTTTCTCCCATGTAAAACATCACAAAAAAAGGGAACCCCGAGGCCTCCGTGGCCTCACAGACTACAGGAGGGAGGCCTGCCTGAACCAGATCGCCAGCATGCTACACCAGGCTCTGAAAGGCAGGAGGAGTGACTAGACCTGGTTGGGTGATTTCTAGGCGGAAATCTGCCCCGGGGCCTGTAGACCCCCCCGGGCTAGAGAGTTCAATAAAGGTGCTCGAGAGTTTCGGCGGGTGAATAGGGTGCTCCTCCTTCCGTACAGCACCGAGAGCAAGCTCCTGGCAAAGTGGCAAGGCCCATACGAAGAAGTCTGGAGAATCGGTCCATTCGATTACGACGTCCTGTGCCCAGATAAACAAGAGAGAGAAAAGGAGTCATCACGTCAACTAATTGAAAGCCTAGTGGGCACAGGAAGTGGTCTCGATCCACCCAGATGGAAGATTCCTCAGGTCCGAGAGATGGCCGGCCCTAGGGACAACTCCACTCTCAGAAGATGACTTGGGAGAGATCTTCCCCTCTTTGTGGGGAGAATGTCGATAGTAGCCCACCATGTCAAAAAAGGACCCAGACACAAAGCTGAGAAAAGATCCTATGCAGTCCCAAGACGACACCAGTAGGGAAAACAAAAAGAACAGGCTGAAAGCAAAAAGAAGCAAAAGAAAATCCCAAATGGAAATCTATTTATCCTTAAAGGTGGGCAACAAAGAAGACATTCAAGGTAGCCACCAGCCCTAATGATTCAGCATTGAAGGATGAGCTTCTGTCAAGGTTAGAGTTTTACATTTTAATGGATGGTCCATATTCAAAACAACCTGGCTCAGGTGATTAGCACTTTTCAAAGGACAGTCTGCTGGCATAATCCATCATGATCAGAAACCTTGGTATATTTTCTCTCATTCTGAGGAGCCCTACCCCAGACTCAGTCAGTGGTAACACTGCCAATACACTGCTGTTTCCAATGCCACCTGTGCCCCCAAAATAGTCCTTCTGCGCTGGAACTCTGTCACTTTTTCTTTATATGACAGCAAACCAGCTTAACAATACTAGTATTGCAAAAGGGACATGATTTAATTCAAGCATATTATTGCAGGGAGAAAAATACATGAGATCTAGTCTCTCTCACATTCATACAAAATAATTTTTTCACCTTTATTTGAAAAAAAAAAAAAGAACAACTCAAAGAGAGTCTATATAATCCTTTGGGTAGCAATCTCAGGGCTTAACTTCTCTGTCAAAAATTTTTACTACATGATTAGTTCTAGGAAAGGGTAAAGCTTTAGGCGATTCTTAAATACCCTCTAACTTAAAAAAAAATTCCCTACAGAGTCTTGTCATGCAACTTGTGGATTCATTTAGGACTTGAATATCCCCTTCTTATTCTCTGGTTTCCATGGAGATAAAACAATTCCAAAGAAAGGAGAATAATGGCATCAACCTAGCCAGTTGAGCCATGTCGCCATCAAGTGAAGTATCTGAACGTGCCCTGATACTAAGCCACCTTATCTTTACTTTTAACTGTAGAACTGTCTCCTCTTACTTGATACCGAGGTGTTCTTTTGTCAGAAAATCCAAGGCAGGGAGTCTTTAAATGCGATTGAGAGTCCACACTGAATTTAAACACTAATTCCTGGGCCTTATCCCAGAAATCTCTGGATATGGAAGTGAAAGTCCCCTGGGTGAGAACCGGCACCCTCAGAGTTTTTTCTTTCCATGACAGTTGTGTACTTTATTCATATCTAGGCTCTGCCACCAATATCAGTATTAAGCTTTGTCCTTCAGAACTCTCTCTAATTTAGCCATGGGGTATGTACTTCTTTATAATAGAGAACAAAGTTCAGCCATGAACATCTCATTCCTTTATCCCTAAGCATACGAATATAAGACCTGACATTCTAGTTTAGTTCTGTCCCACAGAACTAAACTTTTTGGCAGCATATATAAAAATACCGGATGAGATAGTGTTAAATACATTATAGGTGCTATTTAAAAAAATCAACTAGTACCGAAATATGAGAGAACAACTGAGATAGAGTGTGAACAGCTAAAAACAAAACAAAACAAAACAAAACAAAACAAAACAAAAAAAAGGATCTTTCATCTGTTAGGATGAGTAGGTAATTTTGCTGGGATTCTGGAGCAAAGAGCAATCCTATTCCGCTTCCAAGACTTAAAAGCTTATGCGAGCTGCTAACTCCTCCTAACACACGGATAACCAGGGAAAAGCTCTAGATGCCACAAGTTAAACTGATAGCTATTTTTCACAGTTCAGATTATATTAGAGAAAACTTCTGAAAACATCAAATCTGTAGTGACAATGTTCATGCTCAACAGAATCCTCTGACACCAAATCACACCCCGACTTGCTGGAGTCAGTGAAGTAGGAAGGGACAGTAATGATCTCATCGGTGCTAGTTAACCCATTTCCCGTTTAGAAAAAAAGTGCAGCTCACTGCCAGCGTTAATATAATTTTACATAAACATGCTCTTGGAGGCTGAAGTAAATCTGACTGGTTTTCAATGTGAGGATAAAATATAAAAACTGTTCTTGGAGTTATTTCTAAACAGAACTTGTCTCTGATCCTAATGTAATCGAAATGTGTACATAAACCGGATTCATCAAATGAGTCTTTGGTGAACAACTGTTTGAGAACAATGTTAACATCGCATGTAGGAATGCTACGTTTTCTAGGATTTGACATTTTCAGCGATCGAGAATTACTATATTTCGTAAATGGAAATACCGCTACTAAAAACAGAATGCTATAAATAGAATGATGTCATTTGTTTCCAAAGACTATCGATTTACTAGAGCGATGTGAAAATAATAATAAAAGCGAGATATTTTGTGGCAGACTTTGGGGGTGAGGTTAGGACTGTAATCCGTGAGTTATCTCGGGGTAAACGCTGTAGCCATAAGTGCCGCTGGTGAGTACTCGGCAAATGGGAAATGGGTTAAGGGAAGCAGAGGTTGCCACCCCCAAATATGCCTTTCGGGATACTGATTATTTCAGTAGGTTATTTTTAAGAAAAGAAAGACTCAGGAAAAACCTTTGACCTTCCTCCTAACTGCCTAAAAGGAATTTAGAGAACTTGCTCCAGCAGGGGAAATACCATTTAGATAACTATAGTTTAATATAAACTCGTGTGTGATAGGCAGGGAGGACCCTACCCAGAACCATTTGTTCGATGTCCTCTCTGAGTCCCATTGTTAAAGATGGCCCAGCAAACATTTATTTACCAAACATTTGCTTTCGCACGTCTCTGGGAATTGTCTTCCCACCCTTTGTCATCCCAAACCACACACCCTCTTCTCCTTAGCTCAGGACGGCATATACACCTCAACTGCCCAATGTGGTCTTGGTTCTCATATTCTTATGGCACCCCCAATTATACGTCTGTAATAAATTTTGGACATTTTTTTCCCGTTGATCTGTCTCATGTTAATTTGACTATTAGCCCAGCCAGAAGCACTTAGAAAGGTGGGAGGAAAATTGTGTTTTTTTTGACAGGCCACATTCGTAAGTCTGTGGTCTCACTCTGAGAGAATGAACATCTGAGTGACAATGTTCTCCCGGTTTTAAGGACATTTAAAACCTGAACGCCGCTCTCACGTCTTACTTTCAAGAAGGAAGAAAAGCAGTGTGGCGGAACGTACCGATGGCAGGCCCTCCTTGCTTTTTTTCTTCTAAGATGGCTGCCAGATCTTTGTGCACAGATTTATGTTGCTGGCTGGTTGCTGGCTGCTCCAACTCTGGGCTTTTCACTTTCAAAAGTTGATTTGCCTTCTTGATCTTCTGACTGTATTGCCTAGCCATCATAAAAACCCTGCTTTTTGTCTTATCTGTGGTATCCACCCCAGGATCGGGGGTTTCCAGGTCTGTTTGGGACAGACTGCTGTTGGCCAAGTCATAGGGATTTTCCACAGGAGGGACTTCGCTGGCTAGAGAGAGCCGGTTGAGGCTCATAAAGGAGCCTTCCTTAGATATCAGGTCTCCTTCCAACGGGCAGCTGGCCCGGCTCCCTCTGCCAGGCCTGTCTTTCAGCGGCGTGAGGAAGGCATGGCTCTCGGGGAGCGAGAGCGTAGACATGGCATACGCTGCGTCTTTGCTCAGCTCAGGCGTGCTCTCGGAGTGCAGCCTATCTTGCACGTCATCTTTGCTAACGGGAAATGCTGCAAGGAGCCGGTCTCTAGCTTTGACCTCGTTCTTCTTGATGTAATTTTCCAGGTCATTCCAGATTTCGTCTACTTCTTCAGACAGTTTATCAGATATAGACTTATCAGCTACAGACAAGTTACAGCTGAAGGAGTTATACAGCAAACTCAAGTAATCATTCTCAGAGGGGCCTTGGTGGTAAGGCGTTTCATCCTCGCTGAACTGGAGGCTATCCTGGGAAACGAAGGGCCTCAGGCTGTCACAGCACGTGAAGTCGGCGTCTAGACCTAAGAAGGTGCCCCTCTTGGAACGCTCTGGGCTGCTGCGTTTGCAATCCAGTGAGGGCGGGTCTGGGAGCCCTATAGTGTCATAGATGTTTTCCTCCACCACCTCGAGTTCGTGCGTGCTTTGGTTTGATGCCTCTCGACCTGCCGGAGCTCCAGCTCTCTTTGTGTGGAGAGGGCTCTTCTCGTGGCTCACTTGCCCCTTGGAGAAGGCTAGCTCCGGGGTGCTCTTGGGGTACACAGAGTCTCTGGCTGATTTGGGGGGAGTGAATTCAGCTTCTTCCCGTTTAGCGACCATTAGTTTTAAGTCTTCATAACTTATGTTATCATAGACATGGTCTATATCATCAATAGTCAACTCTATAGATGACCCAAAGGGAGTCATTCTGTCCTGCCCTTCAGTTTTAGCGTCATTCTGCAGCTCCCTTCGGGGACTGTACTGAGAGCCATCACTAATTCTTATTTCGGGAGGGCACGTGTTGCTCTCCCCAGCACTGCTGGCCCGCCGAACAACCCTGTGGCCAGAGCCGGCGGTCTCTGTGGACTCGAGCTGTCCCATATGCCAGCTGCAAGGGCGACTTGAAGTGCTTTCTTCACACAGTCTGGCAGAGTTCAAATCTGAAGAGGAAAAGGATGGCACGAACATCTGATAATCATCTTCGTCATCCTCGTTCTCCTGCGGGGACCGTCGACTGGGAAACAAGGCTTGCCTGATCTGGTGGTCTGTCCAGATGTTTCTGACGGTTCCGCCCCCGTGAAGCACACTGAGGATGGCAGAACTGCTGGGCTGACTGTTTCTCTGGGCGGAAGATGGCACTGCTGAAGTCCCCTGGGGAGACGCTTCTTCTCTGGAAACCTGAGGGGGATAGAAACATACGGACTGAATTGCAGCACCGTGGATACATAACTTATGACATTTTCCTGTATTTACACATCGCCTCTTCCACTAGACTGGAATATTCTTAAAGAAAATGATCAGTAAACATTGTTGATTTTGAGTTGAAATTCAGATTTTTGCAAAAGGGTCAGAAAGGACTGGAGCCGGTATTTATTCAGAAACAGGCTGTTTGCAGACAGTCTACAAATTTAATGTTCACAATCACTCTATGAGTTAGATATGATTGTACCAGTTTCACGGCAAGGAAATCTAGGCTCATAATGGATTCAGTAACTTGTCTCAGTAGTCAGGAGAAAGGCTAAGATGCAAACCCAGGTCTGAGTCCCAAATCCCTTACCCCAATGCAGGAAATCAGCTAAATACAGAAACCTCTTAAATACTTCAAATAATTTCGATGTACACTTGGCAAATACCATTATATTAATGAACATATAGAGTTGCTAAGGGCTATCTGATTTCTATCTGGTTTCTGTTTGGGGCTTGAGCCCTAGGGGTTTTATTGTGGGTTTTTTGGTGTACCAGAAGCCTCGGTCAGTGATCCGACTGCACATTCCAAGGGTGTCCCTTAGATCTACAGATCTGCCATGCACCTGACTAGCACTGCTCTGGTTTATAGGTTCTAGGCAAAGAGCCTTTGTTGCAGGAATGTAATTTAATCCACTATCGAGCTGATGAAAATTTTAGTTTCTTTCAAAATACACTTAATTAAGTAAAATTTAGATACCTGATAGGAAGTAAAATATGAGTGACATTAATGATGGCTAATCAAAGAAAACAATGGGATCTTTTATAACTTGGAACCTTTCTTGATGGAGCTCAATTGTACAGACTGGGAGTAGATTGCCCTCTGGGATTAGCTTCAAAAAGTTAATTTGAAAGGGTTAAGACCAGTTCAAACTAATTAGTATCAGAGATATATTTTCTGATCAAAACACTATAGTAACCTATTGGAAATGTCAAATTAGCAAGGATTTTTTCATCTCTTGTCAGTGAAACTAGGATACATATTGCCTTGGAATATCTACCTGTCACTATGCCTGTCTGCCTGTCTGTCTATCAGGGAGGGAGGAGAAAAGCAGGGAGGGCAAGAATAAAATTTCATCCTGAATGTTATTTTTCTATTAAAAATTTAAACGTAAAATAAATCCAGTCGATCGTTTAATCTTTTGTTCCTTTTTTTTTTTTTCCCCACATAGTAAAACCATGGACCATTTGAGGCCTAGGAATAAATGAATACACACACATATGGCCATACATGCACACACGCAAATATATAGATAGTATTATATTTATGGCTCTTTTTTTCCTCCCCTTTACCCTTTAGTATCTCTTCCTTTTCATTTCATTCAGACCGCACTGGTATAATGTTTTCAAAATAATAGGCACCCAGTAACTACATTTTACAAAATAAACATGTTAGTATTAACTACTTACATCACGACAAAACATTTTGAAAGTGACAAAATGATTTTGTGAAGAGCCGGAAGTAATCCCTTCTTAAAATCTTTTATTCCAGAAAAATTCCCAGACGTGTTAAAAAATTAGGAAACCTGAATTATTAATATCAAAGTATAGTACTTTAAAGTAATTACACTCGAAATGCAGATAGCAGTATTTTGGAAGCGGATATTTTTCATCAAATAAATCATCATGAGAACTGAAAAAGTTCTTAGTTAAGGAATAATCAGTATATGGAATGGGCACAACCTAGAAGCATGTGGTTTAGATCTCTCAATTTCACTGGAGCCATGATGAACATTTTTTTCCCCTCATTTTTCCACGTTGTCAGCATTATGGCTATTTAATAGATATTTAATATGATATTTAAGTCATATTTAATATGATAACAGCTGCCATTTATGGAGCATTTGCTTTGTGCCAAGTACTGTAATGAGCACCTTTAAAAACATGCTATCGTATTTAATTTTTATAACAATGCTGTAAATTAGGAAACTAAGTCTTGGTAAGGTTAACAGTCGCCTCTATATAGTCATACAGCTTATAAGTGGAGAAATGGATTTGCATCCATGTCTTAATGCAAAGCTTCTATAAGCGCTTCTGTATATACACATATGTGTATACATATACACACATGGCATTGGAATATATATTCTGAGAGAAATATTAAGATGTTATTATGTAACATGTCCTATTATAAACTCTTTAATCAGCAGTGAACCTGTTCTTGCACTTAGTATATGTTCATTACTGTTAGGAGATGGAATTTTACCACTAGGAAAAAAATACATTGATGCTTTATTTCTTTCTTGTCTTTAGATTTTATAAGACTTAGCTATTCCCCATATGGAGACTTGGTTTAATAACTACGGTAGAAAGTTTCCAAGAAGCTCCTGAGATTGTATCTTTAGGACTAATAGAGTGATTCCCACACCTGAGACTGAGTGGGGCTCGGCTCTATGACCTTAGTTTGGCTGGCTTGAAGAGCAGGTACCATCCATAGCATTTGTTTATGAAAATAAAGTAGGTTAAAAAAAAAATCAAAATCTCGTGCCATATTTCAGGACAATGAACCAATTAATGTTAATAAGTTTCAAAAGGTTCCAAACGAAAATATGTACTACCTGGAAAAAAAAAAATCTACACATCCAAATTTTAAGAAAATTACTTAGAGATAAGACTATGTTGATTTTTAGACATTTTATTGGATTTAACTGAAAGAGATAGCATTTATGAACAGGGTCTCTCTGGCCCTGTGCTAAGGAATTGTGCAAGTGGAATTGTGAGGAGAGAGTTTCATAGTAACATAGAACATTAAAAAGCCACAATCAGTTCTCTAAGAATTGTTCATTGAGACAATTGATCAGTAGCCATATTGGATGCTTGTTACTCAGGTCAGGATGTAGTATCTATTCATCGTAGGTAATAAATTGGGATATATACATCTTCCAATGGAGAATACCACTTTTATTCCCCTTTTCCTAACCTTTTATCAGAGGAAGAAAAATCAAAACTTGATATAGTGAAGTTTCATTGTATGACATTTGATCTCGCCTCTTTTACCAGCAGCAAGACCATATTCTTAGAAAGGGATGTTCGTGTCTGAAGCCTAATGCTTTGAGAAGGAAGCAATACCTAGGATGCAAGGGCCTGTCTTACACGTGCAGAGGCACAGGCAAAGTGGGATGGACCAGGCTAGCACTGTGGGTTTGACATCCTAACCTTACAGTTTCTGAGGTGAGTGGTGAGGCAGAGGGAGGAAGAAATTATTGCCTTAGTTCCGAGAGATGAAGCAGGAGAGGGAGGCGGTTATAAGGACAAGTCCTCACATAAATCTATGTCAAAATGTAAAATAATTGTTTACACTTGGAACACAGGCTAGGGATGAGATATATAAGGGTACCTATACAAAGTGCCTACAGTAAACATTTCAAAATAAGAAATGTAATAGTGCTTACCTTTTGGATGTCTCGTGCTGTTTCTGAAAAATAAAAGTTTTTTTTTTTTTTTAAGTTTGATGATTAAAAATGTATCTCACATAGGTAAAATTTCGTATTTTATAGAACTTTTAAATTTATTGTTCATAATTGAAGCCCAAGAAGCTTCTGGGCTCTTTGGACCTAATTTTCAGAAAATGACTCTCAGTTATCCTAGTTACATGTCCCATGCTATTCATAAAACAGCCTAAATGCATCTGACTGAAGCATCCTCCTTAATTCCTGAGAGCAACAAACCCATTCATGTTAGTAAGTTTCAAAAGCTTCCCCTCAAAATATGTATTATCTGAGAAAAAATTCACATGCCCTAAGCCACGAAAATCACTTAAACATAAGACTATGATTCTGTTAGATTCTAAACATTTACCTGGCCATAACTGAAAGATACGGCATTTGTCAACGGGGTCACCTTGGCGCTGTGCTAAAGGGGTGGTACACCTGGAGTAGTGGGGAGAGATTCACAAAGCCACACCCTCACAGATACCTTGATCATGTGTGTGTCTCGTTTTAAAAAAATTGTTTAATGACAGAGCATATAAAGTAAAAATCCTGCCCTGGATTTTGGGTGAGTACTTCTACACGGACGTGTACATTGTAAAATTTGTAAAAGTGAAAAAATGAAATTATTGGGTCCCTGGGCAGATGCACATTTTAAATGTAAATGGACATCACCAAATTTTGCTTCAAAAAGGTTGCAGACATTTACACACCAGTAGTTCCAGAGTGCTTGTTTTTCTATATCTTTTGGCCAAGCCAGCAGCTCCCCTCCCCCAATGCCAATCTCATTTAAATGTATGATTTTTCTGATTACTAATATTGGTGATCATTTACAAATTTTACTGGCAGATTGTGTTTCATTTACGAAACTGTCCAGTTATAGTCTCTGCCTTTTAAAAAAGAGTCCTTTGTCTCTACTTTTTGATGTATAGGAGTTCTTTACATAATAAAGATATTAATTTTTTATGCCTGTTATCTATATTGTGAACATTTTTATGTCATTCGGCTTTACATTTTATAACGGGGCACTATTACTTATAGAAGTTAATCAAATCTGTCAATCTGTTATCATCTGGTGTTTATTTTTTAATGTATGGTTTGATTTAGTGGATATCGATAAGAATGAAAAAAGATTTTTAGGACTTACCACCGGTCTTCAAAATTTTATGTGATCTTGAGGAAGGTTCTGGGAGGAAAAATAAGGCCAGTATCATTTGCACCAAATGAAGTTTTTTTATTTTATAAATGAACGTTAGTTTACGAGCAAATTAATTGAGCTCTAGAAAATCTCTATCAAATTTACCTAGATCCCCATTGCTTAGAGACACTTAGCCGCAGGACAGTCACCTTAGTGAAATTGTAAGATAAACATTCAGCTGTGGATCAGGAGTCACATAACAGAACACCAACCCTATCAACCAGGAGAGCAATTTCCTTAGCTCCTATAGAAGAATTTCCAATAAGCTGGTAAGTTCAATTCTATATTCTCATGCTGGACCCCTGGCCCAAGCCTTAGACCTCAAATGCCAACTGCCAATCTGACGTTTCCCCGACATGCCCACAGACCTAGCAAACCCAACATGTCCCGGTCTCAGCTCACCTGTCTCCCTGCACCTCTGCTTCTTCATCTGTACCTCTTATCTTGGTTGTCACTGACATGACCCTGCCAAGTTATTGGTCAGGGGATCATTCTGAACTCCTGTTTTCGTCCATCACAGCCTTATGGAATCCCAGCTACCGCTGTCTCAATCCGGCCTTCACCATCTCTCACCCCGACCAGAAGGTCTCCCTGCCTACTTCATTTTCCACATTGAGCCTGAACTTTCTTTTTAAAAGGCAAATATCTCTTTGCTTAAATCCTTCCACAGCTTACAGGATCAAGTTCAAACCCTCTGTGTGGCTTCCTCGCCTTCCATGATCGGGCCCCTCCCTCTCTGTATCTCCAGCCACATCTATCTCCATTTCACCTTCCCAGTTCCTCCACCCCGACCCCCAGCTCCACTGCACGTTCCAGCCAAGCAGAATAACTGGCAATAGGTGTCCTGTCTAAGGGATGCTGGCTCAAGTCCCAGGACCTCAGCATGTGCTGTTTCCACCCCATCTGCCTCTTCAGCCTCCAGATGACATCTGGGGTACCTCTGCTCTGTGAAGCCTTCTCTCTCCTTTGTCTTTCCACGCTTCTCCATTCGGCTCTATGACAGCTCCATCGCATGGATGGTATTCAGTCACTTTTTTTTTTGACTCTCCCACCAGACTATGAATTCCTTGCAAGTAGGAATCACATGTATTATTTATTCTTGCATTCCCGGTCCTTGGCACAGTGTAGGGGATTAGGCAGATACTCAATAAATACTGATTCAAATGAAAAAAATATCTGAGGGCTAAGAGAATACTACATGAAGTCTGTTTCAGCAACTATATGTTAAAATTTTAGGTCTGAATAATCTTTTCTATGTGTTATTTATAGCAGCGGTCCCCGACCATTTTTGGCACCAGGGAGCGGTGCTCCTATGAGAATCTAATGCCTGATGCTCTGAGGTGGAGCTGAGGCGGTGATGCTAGTGCCGGGGAGTGGCTACAAATACAGATGAAGCTTCAGTCACCTGCCACTCACTTCCTGCTGTGTACCCCGGTTCCTAACAGTACTGGTCGATGGCCAGGGGATTAGGGACCTCTAATTTATAGGATACCATTTTTCACTAGCGATAGTAAACGGGATGTAAGCACCTGTGTGCCATTGGTAAGACACTATGCAAAGCAGAGTTACTGGGTCAATGTGTGTTATATCCACCGGAAAATGGAGAGGTAAGCAGAAAAGAGTTTTAGAACAAAAGCACGAGAGCCCCATCTTCATGCAGCCTCAAATAGTATTCAAATTGGCCGTGAGCTCCAAAACCAGAAATAAAATGGCTTTTTGTCAGACCGAAAGGGACTTTCAGTACTAGTCCCCCATCCTTACTAAATTGTGATTACAACATCCTACGTACCAGATTTTCTTCTCAGCCGATAAGGAGCAGAACCATCTTTAGAACTGCAAAGTGCTTTCGTCTCTCCCTCGGGACTGTAACAGAAGCCTGGATAATCTGTAAAGAGAACCACCGCATTTATTTGTAAGAACGAGGCATTTGGCGACTTTTCAGAGTATGGGTACGACATGCGTATACTTTCTTGCCTGACGTGGTATCTCCTTCCGCAATTGGTGCTGAATATGTATCTCAGGACTGTTTACATTGGGACTTTTAGGAGCGTGTTAGAAAGTTAAGAGCATCCCCTCCCCCCGCCACCTCATTCTTTCCCTCCCTCTTCTCTCTCTTTCTCTCCTGCCCCTCACAAACATTTGCAACTCTAGACCCACAGAGGTCAAAAAATACCATTAAAATAAAACTCTCTTCAGCTGACCTTGTTACCAGAGCCTCTGACAGACGATGTTGATGTGCCACAACAGACGCCCTGTCAAGGTAAAAGCATCTGGAGAATTCCCTGACGCATCTGTGCCCAGCACGATGGTGGAGGGTGTGGAGCCTTTCCTGTCCCTAGGGGTGCTGTCCCCAGTGCAGTGACTCTTACTATAAGTCTAGACATTGCTCCTGTGAACATTTGATGGATGCTTTAGGTTCTATTACCAGAAAAGGGATTTTCATGTAATTTCACAGTTTATATCTTTCTACCCCATCTGAGGGGTACACAGATTTTGGGTTAAGAACACCTGGTCCAATCTGAAAGCACCGCAGCATGTACAGTGCTTACCTGCACGCCGAAGCCTGAGGGTAATGATTTTAGGACAGAATTGTAAACCGATGTTCTTCACATTGGGATTGAGACTCTCCGAGGGTGTCTAAAGTTCGAGAGAGTTCTGAGGGTTGTAAAGACCACGTATGCTTCTCCAATGTCAGTGGCAAAGGAATAGAAATGAGGTCATTTGGTACAATGGACTGGCCCACTCCGTTCACACTCAGCCAAGACCAAAGTCAGGGGAGGGCAAACGACGTTCCTTTCCTAGGCGGGGCTGCTCTGGCCTATATCCTGGGTCTGGAAGACAGACACGTGGCACTAATTGGTGGCTTGAAATTATTCTGTGCACCATAAAATCTTAATGGTGTCCAAGAGCTAGCCCGAAGCCTGGGAAGAGGTAAATCGTTTTATTGAATGGAGCTTGTCACAATGAGAGTTGACCTCTCCAGAGCTTGTCTTTCTTCATCTTTCTTCCTAATTCTCACATGCCCACCCATGCAGGATCTTGCCTTCTCTTCAGAGTTTTTTTTTTAATAAACAAATAAAAACAAACAAACTGAGGGATTTCCACTGAGTAAAGTGTGGGGATTTCGAGACCGCGGGGCAGTGAGCCCCAGCCTAGCATCCCAGTGGGACAGGCAGCATCATCCCTCAGGATCTGCTGGACATGAAAGGGGGACTCTCAGCCACCGGAGTGGGGGCTGTGTGTGTGTGTGTGTGTGGGGGGGAATGCTCATTTTCCTGCTTCAGGAATGTTTCTTTTTTGCTTTTGGAGCATTCACAGCCAGCATGTTGGAGGGTAGGTTAACCAGTGTTTGCTCTTGGGGAAAGATTTTTCAAAAGTAAGTTACTTTGAAAGTTTTAAGTAAAAGTTCCAGACCTGGTTGTCAGTCTTTAAAGTCGTTGTTCCTCTTTTTATTACACTTAATCCGAGAAGTAACACAGTTGTGATAAGTGCTGTTGAACAAGGTCTTACTTTATAGGAAAGACCTCACTTATAGATATTCTCTGCCTGTTTGTAGAAGCCTAGAAACACAATCACACATGTGGGGCAGCTTTTAATTTTTAAACCTGTGCTACATCAGGACAACCAATATCTATCTAGTTAGAATGATTCTTGCTGATAATCAACACAGCTTTTCCGTCTATAAGTGAGGTGGGAAATGCACTGCAGGACCTTAATTGGTGGTGGTAGAGGTGGGGGTAAGAGTTGACCCTGGAAACATATCTTATATTGCTAGTTGATACAGAGACCTAGATGAGCGGCCAGCCATCAGGTGATTCACAGATAAAGCAGGAGAAATCAATGTAGGAACAAATGTTTCAGGACGGGATGATACTGTTTGCTGACTCTATTCATTAAAACAGTGAATAGTGAATAGAGAGCTGCTACCTTCTCACGACTGGCATTTTTATAAACATGAAGATAGAAAATATGATACATACAAGCAGACAATGAAATTCCAACTTGTGTTAAGAAAACTTACGAATGGCATCCATTTCGAGTATTGCTTGCTTGGCCTGGAAGAAAAAAAGTGTAGCTATAAGTGCAATTACTGTTTTTTGTTTGTTCTGCTTTATACTACCAATCCTAACATGGGTCTTACTCTACCCGAATAAGTGGTTTTTAAAAAGCTTTAAACAAACTCAGTACTTCTTTTAGGCATTAACATCTAGTTCAAGGGATTCAAATAGATGAGTGCCCTCATGTGGGGAGTAGATGTGCATAATGGAAGCCTACACCCCCACGTGGAAAGAAGGGAGGGAGCGAAAGGGTGGGGGGTGGGGAGACAAAGGGAAAGCGGAGGAGGAAGGGAGAAAGAAAGGGAGAAAGAGAGAGAAGGTGGGGGAGGGAAGACGAGAGTGAGAGAGAAAGAAACTTTCCTTAAAGATTCCAAAACCTGGCTAACCATTAGCATCTGTTGGTCACCTTATGAAATGCGGCTTCCCGATTCCCAACTCTCACCTACTGAACGAAAAGCTCGAGGGACAGGGCCCAGGGTTTACACGGCCGGCCCTCCCCGCATCATTAAGGCCTTCTAACTATTTTGAGTTGATTGCAAAAAAAGGTTGCCTGTTTTCCTCTCCTGCTCCTTGGAGCACCCCTGCACCTACCATCTTTTTGTGTGCCCTAGAATCTCCCAGAGTGGGAGAAAGAGCTGCGGCGTGGGGGAAGGGCTCTGAAGGATGAGGTTAGGGATTCGGCTCTGGCACCAATTCAGGTGGGTGCTCTCACATCCCTTACTCCCTTAGCCCTAAGATGACAGGATGGGATCCACCTTCAAGAGTTGCTACTAGGACTAAATGACAGGCACTCAACTGGGAGTTAGTTACCGCCCACGCCCCAAAGGATTGGGTCTGATGACCTTGACTCTTGCTTCCTGCCTACACTGACTTCTTCTCACCTCAAATTCAACCTTCTGAAGGTTAATGCTCTGAGTCTTTTAGAAATTGTTATTGTTGCCACATGTTATTAATGTTTAGGGGAATATAAAACAAAATAAGTTAATTGCCCTAACAAGAATCATTTTACCTGAGGATTCAAAAAAGAAAATAGTTTAGGTAGCCTTTCTTGCTCCTTTAATATGATTTTCATTTTTCAAGGGTAGTATAACTGAACCTACAAACATTATGCTAAAAATAACTTTAAAAATTAATTTATTTGTATTTTGCCACAATTTGTGCTATCACAGTAAAAAGACATTTAGGCTAAGTGGCAATGATATTTAGTTTAAAAAGGTGAGGCATAAAAGAAAAATCTTGATGCAGTCGCCATAATTTTGAGAAAACAAATGCTTGGAATTTTATAACACTGATAGTTTTATCAGACATTCAGACTTCAAGATTCCTAGTTGGAATTAATTTCAAACACAAACAGTTCAATTTCTGTGAAGTGTATTTACAGAACCCTGCGAATATGTAAAATGCAAAAGTCTCTACCTTTACCTTCATTCTCAGTTAATCTGGATGAGAGTTCGGTGACGCACCATGTCTATGAACAAGTAATCAGGCTATATGAGGAGGCCACCAAGAACTTTTCTGGTATCGATAAACTTGACTTCAACAACTCAGTATTTTTTTGTCCCCCCCCCAACCCCCCTTAACATTTAATTTCAAAAAGTACAATTTTCACATTTTCCACTAGGAGTCAGTCAGGGACCATGATTGAATTAGAGGACTGGCAGGAAGTTGGGAGAAGCTACACTTGATGAATTTCCAACAGCTGTTAACATTATTAGGCCAGTGATACATTTTTTGATGTTTAAAAAACTCCCCATCATGAATTTCTTTTAAATGATAAGAAAAAATAGATTTTGGAAGCTTTAATAAAAAAAAATTAAGAAATAATCAAGGAACGAAGTGAAAAGTTCGACTTAACAATCTTGCTGATATAAAAGATAAAATTATTATAACATCATAGTGGATAAAGTATATGAAATAAGTGTGTTTTCATTGCCCCTGGGAACAATGTGATTAAGACTTGCTCTTTGGAGCCAGACAGATGTGGGTTTGAATCTAGGCTCGGTCACGTTCTAGCTGTATAAACTTGGGCAATTTACTTAAAGTCTTTGAGCCTCCATTTTTATTTCTCTAGAATGGGGAGAATAAGGCTTTTGGCAGAAGGTGTTTTGCGTCGGGTAAAATGAGATTATAAAGTTCTTAGCACGGTGTATGTGCTCTCAAGAAGGTGTAGTCGAAAAAAAATGTTTAAATTCTAAAAGTATCAGGAAGTTAGGTTAAAAAGTACAATTCTATTGTGATATATTAACCATTCTAACACATAAAGGGAAAACTGTCTGGAATCCACACACCTAGTATGGGAGAAAGAGAACAGGTATGTATGTAAACTAGTCTTGTTTTGTAATGGCCTATAATTGCCTTTTGGAATCCCTCTGGTAATTTTGATTTTCCAGTAGACAGGTAAACAATAGGTGAGGCATATCAAAGACGCTTTGCCTTTGCTCAGAAGGGCATTCCAAGGCACAGGGCCAGCAACTAAAGGACTAACAATGAAGAAAATGCTCACCTCTCTGCGTGAGCTACCTGAAGCCTCTCTCATGAAAACGCCCTGATGAAATGAGACTCCTACTTCAGTCAAAGCACACACCTGTGCACATTCATTTCCTGGGTACAGAATCACGGCTGACAGCCCCTGAGAACGTGCTCCAGATGCTTTTCGAGATATACAAAGAGCAAAAGAGACTCTCCTTTCTCAGAAGTCTCAGCTCTCTTGATTTTCCACCCGCTTCTACTCTCATGAGCATCATCCCCTTCTCTGCCCCACATCGCTCCTTCAGCCCTGGCGTGGACCATTTCGCCATCCATGTGGATAATGCCTTCTCACCCGCACCTTAATTAGCTCCTTGTCGCTTTATCTCTGACAACATTGTCCTCTGTTCTAGAACAGCAACACACAACCATAGCCACCCCCAGAACCTTGTCGGTCACCCAGACCTGCTCTACCTCTGAGGCAGAGCTCAAAGGTCCCTCCCTCAACTACAGATTTCTGTATTTCCCTGTCCCCACCTTTAACTCCTGCTGAACCAGTTCTCTGACCTCACAAGGGCTCCAGTCCTTCAACCCATGCCTATTTTCCCAGTTGGTTTCACTCTCCACTCAGCCCGGAAATCCTGCTCAATCACAGCCATACGGGCTGAGGAGCACCCCACCCTCCCTATCCCTGTTAAGCACCCCACTCTCAGCTCTGCCCACCCCCACCCCTGGGGAACCCACGTGGGCTGTGGTTCCTCAACACTAGCTTCTGAGTTGCCGAGCAGATTCTAAGATAACCTCATCACATCGATTCATGGTGGCCAGCCTCAGTAGGGTCTGGGATGCCTTTCATGGGATCCCGTGGTCATCCCCAGTGACTCTCTGGTCCATGCTCTTTAGCAGGTGTTCTGAACCTTTCCATTTTCCCTCAGGCACCCAAACCCATCTGTGCTTCGCTTCACTCACTCACTAGATGACATTACCACTGACTGCAACGAAATCAAACCCTTCATCTTCCCTCAAATCCACCTCAACGTTTCTCTATTCTCTCCGATCTTTCTTCTCTCTTGGCTCAGGGAAGGTGTTTGACCCTTTCCGAAACCAACCCCTAGACCTGTGCTTTTGATCTCATCCTGCCACCTCCTCAGGGTCGAATTCCAAGGAGCAGCCCTCCTCTTACCTGTACTGTCTCCTGCTTCCCTGTCTCGACCCCTCGGCCTAGCTGTGTCCATGGCTTTCTTCCCCTAGTCAAAGCATCTTGCTTTGCTCTTACCTCTGCTCAAACTACGACCTTTTGTCTTTTTTTGAACTTTGCTTTAAAAAAGTCTACGCTCAGTCCGTTCCTATTTCTCCCTTTTTCTTCAACCCACTGCAATCTCTCCCTTATCTCTTAGAAGGCAAATCTAATACCTGCTTTTCTGTTTGAATCTGTTTTGACAGCTCTGCAGCATCTGAGGCTGTTACTCCACTTCCTCTCTTTGAGATGCTTTCCTTCCTTTGTTACTATACTTTTTTCCTCCTGTTTTCCTAATACAAAACTGCTACTCTTCCTTGGGTTGTTCTCCAGATCCCCCACCCCCTTGCAGATCACTTAGATATTGGGATTCCCAAGGGTTCTTTCCTTTACACGTTTTTATGGGCCCTCCTATAAAATCTCAGGACTTCAATCACTGTCTATGTGAAGAAAGTCTCCAAATCCTCAGCTTCCAAGACCTGAATTTCCACCTGCAGCTGACCTGCCCCTGCACATGTGTCACGGCTGCTCCCTCCCGCTCCCATCCGACCGGTTCCTCCCCTTTGCAGCCTGTTTTGGAACTCACAGCATCAGCCTCTTGGCCCAACTCCTGACTCATCCTCAGCTTTTATTTCTCTCTCTCTTCATGCACTTCGTGGGCAAAATCCTGTTCCCTCTGCCTCTGCGATGGGTTTTGCGTGTGCTCCCTGGCAGTGTCCCTTATCTCTTTTCTGGACTACTGTGGTGGCTTGCTAATTCCTCTCCTGCCTCCAGTCTCACTCCTACAACTCATCTGTCACACCGTCCTCAAAGTTACACGCTCAGAACACGGGGGAGATGATGCCATATTCTTCTTGCAAAACCTTCAGTAGTGTCCCGCCACCAATACAATCCAGACTCCTTCGTGTGCGGGTTCAAAGCCCTCCACAGCCCAGCTGGCTGCCTTCCACTTCTCCAGCCTCACCTCCGACTCCATCTCCTGAGGCCTCGGCCTTTTCCATCGAGGCATCACTTTGTTTTATTCGCGCTGCCCCCTCAGCTTGGTTTTCCCTTTCCCCTACTTAATGAAACGATTCCTCATCCTTCAAGACTGAGGTAAAAGGCACTTCCTTCCTTTCTCTGTCCACTCCACTGTAATTGAACGCTTTATTCTTCCGCGGCGCTTGGCTTATACCTTTATTAGTTCATCGTGTTTAGCAACCGGTTCATTGTTTCTCTAGCTAGCTCCCTCGTCTGCAGGTCCCTCCTCGGCTGAGTCTGGGTCTTGTTCCCGTAGCCTTTCCACGGAACTCAAGCCAGCTTTATTCACTGTAGGGGCTCGGTACACCTTTAAATAATTCTCTTTACTTTGTACTAGTTCTCTAGAAATTTCCTTATAGTCTTTTACTTATTATTTCTTCTTCTAAGCCTCAAAAGAAAAAAAACAACAATAATTAAAAAAAAAACAACAAAAAAAACCTCTCCCCAGAGTCTCCTTACATATATAGATGTCTGGTTTAGCCGATCCCTCTCGATTTTCTTTATTTTCCTTTATTTTATTTCAGAGGTCTCCCTGGGACCTAAATTCCTTTACGTTTTACTGTTTGTTGACCTCTTTGTCTCACCTTGGCCGGAATCTTGGCCGCGTGATTCTCCAGGATCAGTCTCTTCAGGTGCAGAACCCACAGGCGTTTGTCTTGCTGAGACTTCGCCTACCGGAAGGAGATTGGGACCGTCAGACGACTCCCACCTCCGCCACTCACAAGATTCAGACGCTCCTAGAACCCTCCGATAAGATGCAAACTACACCACGTGGCCAGAAAGCTCTGGAAAGGCTGCCTGGCACGCAGTTCTCATCCTGTGCATGAGTGAGCCTCGCGGGGAGCTACGGGCACTGCTGTTACCTGAACCGTGTGCTGCAGCTTGGGATTCTTGTAGTGGAAGACGCTGAAGCTGAGCGGCTCCTTGGGGATCACTTCCACGAGCATGAGGTTGCCACACTGTGGGGAAGAGCAGAAAGAGGGGAGGCACACTTGGAAGACAATGGAACGAACAGGCGAAGTCCTCGCCTGTGACCAATATGCAGACCTACCAGGATGTGAGCTTTGTAAGTAAACGTGTCGTCTCTCTTCTTTGTGATGAGAAGCAGCTTGTCAAAGAGGAAGAGGGTGCGCTCATTCTTGGCCCGCTGGATGCGGAAGGTTCCTTCAAGGACCAGTTCCCCATAGCTGGTCAGGTCTGGCCCCTTCCAGTTAGTGAGCAAACTCTGAATCTCCTGAAAAAGTGAAAGTCCCATGAGATTAAACAGGAGGTGGGAAGGCAAGGCAGCGAGGATAAGGTGGCCCATTTGTTCAGCCTCGAGAAAGGTGTCTAAATATCTTCAACTGGGTCTAATGGATCTGTGTGACATCTAACGGTGTCTAATGATCCATGACATTAACCTACATTTATGGGTGGTGTCACTTAAGGGTTAACAAATGAATCAAGTTGTTAGTTGATGAGGTGCCAATTACTTATTTCCATTCTTGAATAATCCCTCTCCAATGGCTGGCGGCAGCAGTTATGTCTTCCAAAAGCTGGGTAAAGAGGAGCTGATATGTGACCTTCTCAGACTGACATCTGTCCCCTGATTTTCTCACCCCCTATTCTCTGGACAAAAACCTTTAGAGCTATTGACTTGAAAACCTCCTTCCAGAAACTAAATTCCACATCACATATAAGTAAGTCAAACCCAAAGCCTATGGAAAATCATACAAGAAACATCTTCTCAGAAATTTCTTGATATCGATCTCATTTGGGGAAAGGAGATGAACATTTGTTCACCACTATGTTTTGAATGGAACTTGATAAATACAAATTGATAACATGACTTTTTACTTTCTTTCGGATTTACTGTACATCCATATCAGTGCCTTTTTTAAAGGAAGCTTGTTTTATTACTTTGAAAAATGAAAATGTTCACAGACAGCATTTAATTAAGCAGCCCACAAGACAACACAAAACTTGTCTTGAAAGTAGAAATGCATAGAAATAGAGATAAGTGTGAGCGAGACCCGATTTAGCGGTGTCTTTAGAATGCCAAACATCTGACATTATGTCTGACATTATGTCCACAAAACATTTGAAAGATGAAGCATTAAACCTTTCCTTACGGCTGCAAAAAAACAGACATGGCCTAGAAGACTACAGTGTCACCTTCCTTTGGTTTTGGATAGTTAATTGCATTACACTACACCTGGCTGCCTATTGATGAAATCAGGAGTTTCGTTGGGACTTATGGGCCGAATTATGTATCTTTTTTTCCTGAGTTGGGCATAGATGCTCTGCAGGTCCCCCTGGGCTTTTAAGGCTCACTCCAGGGATACCCAGGAGTCTAGGACTTCCCCCTGGACCCAAACGACCTTTTGTTTTTAAATAGTGCTCTTTTGAGGTACCTAGGACATGACAACTGGTTTAGCATCTATAAAAAATTTTCAGGGATTTAGGGCTTAAAATGTTGGTGCCGGAAGGGACCTCGGCAAAACCATCATCTGTCTTATTTGAAAAATGAGGGATCTAGAAGGAAGTAGTGAGGTCTCGTCCCAAGTGGAGCTGCAAAGGACCTGGTTCCAGACTTAGCCGTCCTTTCTCTGAGCTCCATCACCACACACACGTGCATCATCT
>NW_011888859.1:648445-660862 GCF_000151845.1 Pteropus vampyrus | reverse complement strand
AAAAAACAGACATGGCCTAGAAGACTACAGTGTCACCTTCCTTTGGTTTTGGATAGTTAATTGCATTACACTACACCTGGCTGCCTATTGATGAAATCAGGAGTTTCGTTGGGACTTATGGGCCGAATTATGTATCTTTTTTTCCTGAGTTGGGCATAGATGCTCTGCAGGTCACCCTGGGCTTTTAAGGCTCACTCCAGGGATACCCAGGAGTCTAGGACTTCCCCCTGGACC
This sequence comes from Pteropus vampyrus, assembly GCF_000151845.1. NCBI lineage: Eukaryota > Metazoa > Chordata > Mammalia > Chiroptera > Pteropodidae > Pteropus > Pteropus vampyrus. The sequence continues at coordinate 660,628 of NW_011888859.1, read as the reverse complement.
CAAACGACCTTTTGTTTTTAAATAGTGCTCTTTTGAGGTACCTAGGACATGACAACTGGTTTAGCATCTATAAAAAATTTTCAGGGATTTAGGGCTTAAAATGTTGGTGCCGGAAGGGACCTCGGCAAAACCATCATCTGTCTTATTTGAAAAATGAGGGATCTAGAAGGAAGTAGTGAGGTCTCGTCCCAAGTGGAGCTGCAAAGGACCTGGTTCCAGACTTAGCCGTCCTTTCTCTGAGCTCCATCACCACACACACGTGCATCATCTTATGAACCAGTGAGAGAGGGACGGAAGTTTAAAAAGCCTTTAAACAGCTTAGAGAAAGTCGCTTTCAACAAGTATTACTTTTTTTTTGTAATTAACATGAGATAAGGTCTTAAGAGACTCAAATTTTTACCTTGGGCTATGAGCGAACTATTAGCTTAAAAGCGACCGCATGACTTTCTCTTCAACACCACATTCAACAATGATCGGTGTTATCGGGTGTCCTGATCTTTCTTTAGGGAGAGCTATGATGAAGACTGCAAAGGAAGTGCCATACTCGAGCGGCCTTAATATTTGATTTAGAAAAATGATGGCAAGTCAGTGCACCTGCAGCACCGCCGGGCGCCGCCACCATCTCGAGGGCTCACCTGCAACCGGACCGCGTGCTCGTGTTTCCGCTTCATGTCGTTGATGTGCCAGGCCACGCGCTGCATCGTGTCTATAGCATCGAGCACCACATCATAGCCTTCTGTGTCCTTGTCAAGGTGATTTTCTATTTCCTTAGAAAGAAAAAACCCAAAACTAGTTATTTTCATTTTTTCCCTCATAGAGTCAATGAAACAGATGGCACATCTATGATTAGTTCCTCATATTTTAGTTTTGATTATTTATTTATACATTATCCCTTAAGATTTTGAGATAATTTGCCAGAAATACCTGTTACAAAAATGGTAAGATAGGAATTAAAACGGGGGTAGGAAAAATAGAAGTAGATGAGAATTTCGTGACAGGGAGGATAAAACAAAACATGTATGCAGGCCATTAAGTCTCACAGAGATATTATAGTTATTATAATAGATATGACAGTTGATATTATAGTTGGAGTTTTCTGAGCTTCCTGGTGGTCAATGTGATATAGTTCTCACTCTTACACAAAGAAAACATAATTATTTTTCTCCCAGAGCAAGTAAAATGTCTTGCACAGGACTTAATACGTAACAGACTCAAAAATATAATGGACATTAGCTTTAAAAAATACTTCCACGACATGTTCACTTTCATGTAGTTATGGATTTAAAGCCCAAACGAAGTTCACTAAAGACAATGCTTCAGCATGTTGAGGAAGACTCCCTGGCACTTGGCACCAGAGTTCCACAGTCTCAGACAGCTGAGGAAGGTACACGATCTCTGTCCTAATTCTTTCCACTAGATAAGACACGTGTCCCTAGAATCCTCAAGAGTGTAATAAGGACAGGGACCATTGCATAGTTCCTTTAATCCTTTATCTTCTCAGAAGGGCTCGCCAGAGAGCTGGGTGGTCAATAAATGCTTATTAAATTGAAGCGATATCTTCTTAAAACAAAAACAACAATAACCCTACATAAATGTATAAAACAGTAAGAAGATATAGTCAGAACATGTCCGTGACATTTATCATGCATGTTCATTAAGCTAAAGGATGGAGGTTTAATCTTATGGTATAACTCATGAAGATTAGCTCCATTATTTTACAATCATACTTCAAAAATCTTTGTTTACTTTTGCTGAGTATTCAAGTTTTCCGTCTAGCTGGAAACTGGAAAGGAATTTACATTTTGTATCCACACTCAGACTCAGCCATTAGAAAGGTCCTATGAAACTGCACCACCAAACTATCATCTCCCTGGTAAGCTGGAGATCAACAGCGAGTTAAAAAGCAGCAATTCCTTCTTTTAATGTAAGAGGCAATCCTGTTCATTGACCAGCAGACTCAGGAGGACAGAGTGTACGCTTGTGGGGATCTCCATGGACGGCCACACAACTTTAAAGTGATGTGAATGACAAAGAAGGAACACTCTCAATAAACTATAAAAGCAAAAATACCTCAAAGGTAGCCAAAAGTTAGTGTTCAATTAATCTAACCTTTGTTCTCCCCTGTTTTCTTCATTATCAGCTGTTATAGACTGAATGTTTGCATCTCTCTCAAGATTCATATGTTGAAATCCTAACCCTTGATGTACTGGTCTTTGGGTGGTGATTTGGTCATTAGGGTGGAGCCCTTATGGGGTCAGCGCTCTTATAAAAGACATCCCAGAGAGCGCTCATGCATCTTTACTCCATGTAAGGAAACTAGATGTCAGCCATCTGCAACCCAGCCGTCTGCAACCCAGCCGTCTGAAGGGGCTCTCACCAGAACTCAACCCTGCTGGCACCCTGATCTCAGGCTTTCGGTCTCCAAAAATGTGAGAAATAAATGTTTTTACTTAAGCCACCAAGTCTATGGTACTTTGTTCTAAAGCCAGACCTGACTAAGACATTAGCTCTTAATTTAGACAGTAAGGGTTGATTTCCTTATCGATTAATTTTTTTTGTAAGGATCTTAGCTTGTTATAGTTGACATACTTTTATAACTGAGATCTTGGACTTTTCTTTTGATTGACAGATACCTTACTGTCTAGAAGGCCATGCTTAGAGCTTACTGGGACACACTAGTCTTCGATGCCATGTCTGCAGAGTCCAGCAGAGATCTACCCTGAGACAGGTTTTACTTAGTTAAGAATTATTTGACATTGATTTAGCAAATTAATCTCACTAATCTAAGAGGTCATTAGTATCAATGTGACAATTAAAGTAATATCTCTGATGTGGCTTCACAGTATACAAGAGTCTCCAAAGATGAGCCAGCCACCCAGGCAAACAGGCAAAGCTGAGAAAATTCTGATACAGTCGAACCATTTAAGAGTTCTTAAATTTTTAAATGTGTGAACTGAGCAATCGTGGAATGCTTGTCCAAGATAGAAACCTGAAATCATTTTTAAAAAGATATATATAAATTGCAGGCATGTTGATATGGAGAGGAGCTCTGGATTAAGATCTCTTTAAGATTTTAATGTAGGAAAAAAATAATAAAATACAAATAATAGCTTATTTTTATTGACTGTCCGTGGGCCATAGTGAACATGGGCGATTTACAGGATTTGAACTCAGGCAGCCTTGCCCCAGACCCCAGCTCCTGTCTTGTGCTATACTGCCTCATGTTGTACAAACAACCCTATCCTACCTACAGGATAAAAATTACTTTCCGCAAAACATTTTCTCTCATTTTTATCAACTTCCTTAGATGATAAGAAATGAGGATGTGAGTGCTACGTCTACTTTTGTTTCTGAAGCCACCTCGAATTCTGTCCAGAGGACGGGAAATGATAGGAAGGAAAGACACCCTGCGGCGACGCTAGATCATTCATCACGCTGCCCACCTGTCTTCTCCCCTTTCGGCCCCTTCTCTTTGCGCTCACAAAAGCCCATCTATGACAAATTGCTCGCTCTCTCTCTCAACTGCCTACTGAATCCGAGCTCACGGAAATAAAACAAAACGTAAGAAACCTGTTTTTCATTAAGATGATAGCTCCCTGCCTGAAACTCACTGCCCAGAGTGAGATGCTCCTGAGCCCTCTCAGAATCAGAGCGAAAATGAATCTTTTTTACTTGGCTGTTGTCAATGGGCTGCGGGCCTGGAATATAAATATCTCTAATTCCTCAAAGCAGATTAGTCAGTTATAAAGTATGAGTTTGGAAAATGTTTCCATATGTCCCCAGCCTTTTCTGCTATTTTCCCCCCTTAACTTAATATATACTCACAAAATCCCCATTCCCTGGAAAGAACTCAAGCACAGACAGAAACTTACATGCAAAAGAAGGTGATACTTGAGAATCCGCTGAACTGGTTTCAAGAGATAAGACCCCAGAGGCAGTGAGTGTTTCAAAGTTTCCTGACGTTCCCTGAAGAATTTGGCCAGTGTCTTGTTCCTCATGCACTCTGTTAGCACAGCCACCGATCTGCAAGAGGGATAAATATTTTTATCTAAATTGCAATGCTTAAGATGGGTCTTCAAGCTTTAAATGCCGGTGTATGAGGAAATGCCCTAAAACAGGTAGGAAAGCAACAGAGCTATAGCTAGATGAGAAGGCCTCTGGGCGAGTTAGTCGAAGGTCTTTCTCTGGGTAGGTGAATTAGAAAAACTCCAACGGTGATGGTAGCGCACGGACACGTGGCTCGGCAAAGGGGATTTCCGCTGGCTGTGCGCCCCATCTCGGTGTCTCTGTGCAGTGCTCAAAATGCACATCTGTACTCAGTTTTCACAGGTTAGATTGCAAGGAGGGGGCACCTTCGTACTAAGAAAAAGGAGCTCCTTCTTCTCAGGAGATCCAGCCTCATGCTGGACACTGTCGCCCCTCCTGCTGGCTGTCTTTGTATCACACACAAATCACCTGGCTTTACGTAAGTGCTGGTCTTTGGAGACCTTGCCCCACGGGTCGAATTCCCTTGGAGAATCTTTGAACAGATTCCCCTTTTCACCCCCAAGTGGCTCTGCTCATTCTGAAGACAGCTTCTGAGGAGCTGGATAATCTTGCTCCTAAGTAACGTGTCTCGATGAGTGTATTAGAAAAGTGGGTCAGAATCTCTTCTCCATCCCAGCTCCCCCAAAGGCAATAAGAGTGGCCCCCAAGCATCTTAGGGGGATGGTTCAAACAATGCTCATACCCTATACGTGAAGCGAACTAGCGGGCTGTGTAGTCACAAACAAATTAAAATCGTATGCTCTCATAACTTAGAAGAAAGCAGGTGGGAGTGAGTAATTTCTCAAGTTGCTAATATGTTGTCAGGATTAATTGAGAAAATCAGAGCCAAACAACAAAATAATACTTCTGGGAAGGAAGCGAAATGCAAATTTCCTAATTAAGCTATTAGAGTCTCCTTCGAGCTCATCTGCTGTGAGAACTATCTAATCAAACAGGTTTATTTCCCCACTAAGTTGACATTTCAAAACTTTCTTTCATCAAGTCACCGAGGACATTTTGCAAGGTTCCTTAGGGTCAGGATCAGCTGCTCAGCAGCCCTCAACCATCCGAAGGCTGGAACCCTTGGCCAAGAACAAGACACTTGCAACAATGCTGAGCTCACCGAACTCCAGATTCGGGGCAGAGGGAGACATCCAAGGACAAGGACCTGATGGAGTCTGGGCCCTTCCCTGCCAGACAGAGGGAGGCCTTGCGCCTCTTCACAGCGAGATCACTAGGGCGTGCCTGGTATGAAGAAGGTGGACATCTGTCAAGGTGTGCCAGCGACATTTAATATCACCGGCCTGGATCCCAAGGGAGAAGGAATGTTGTCAGATGCGCTGAAACGCCTGGCATTCAGACAGGGGTGAGGAAACCCCAAGCCTCAGAGAGCAAACTGACTGGGAGGACAAGAGGACAAGAGAATAAGTTTTTCTACGACTAGGAAAACCGCACAACTGGGCAAGAACTGGACGTACCTGCTTCACTGAGAACGCCATTTGAGCCTCCCTCTACTAAGACGTTTCTTTCCTTCAAGTCAGACTCAAAATAAAAACCACTTTCTCCAGGAAACTGTCTTTAACTCTCCTCGGCGGGAATTACTACTCCTTTATCTCACAATGTGTCCTTTGCTTCTATGACACATTACTGAGGTTGTACTACATTAATTTGTATTTATTGATTTGATGTTCCCTAACTCACTATGCTGCTTTTACATTCAGTTGAGTTTTGATGCTCAAAAGAATATAAACAGCTAGAAGGCAAGGGATATCATTCCTAAATGTTCCTATTTTCTACCAAAAGACACCAAGCTTTGAATCATGTTCCGTGCATGGCAGGCTCTTAAAAATGTTCTTGAACAAATGATTCTGCCTTTCCCCTGGCCCTGAAGGAAGAAGCCTACTATATGAAAAGCTGCCTGTATTTCCTATTCTCCTTTCTTATTACTGAGTTAGAAAAATCTTAATGTAAACTACCAAAATTGTAAATTCAGAAGTTCTTTCTTCAAATGACATGTTGACAATGAAAATCATTCAGATATCATCTCCCGATAAGCCCCTCTAGTGCCTCAGAGCCCATCGCTGGGTCCAGAACGTTGTTGAGTCTTCCCAGTTTGAATGATTTTTCCTTTCCCTCAGGAAGAAGTTCTGAGGAGACGCTGATTCTGCGATTTCTCTGAAACAGGCTGTGGTGCAATGCCACGGCTTTCAGTGTAAGGACCGCGGATTTATTTGGGACGTCCTACAATTTCCTGATCTCCTCAGCATAGATGTCGAAAACTTTAGGACATTGCTTCAGTGGAATTGTGTAAACTGTGGGTGCGTCTACAGATATGCGTGTGGTGATAAGTGTACTAATCTGCCCGTTGGTTTTTGTTTTGTTTTTAGGGAAATCTGGGAAAAGCATGGCCACCCACCAAATAAATCACCACAGCCTGATATGCTGACCGATATCTAGAGGAGGAGACTAAAATCCTCCAGTGGAAAGTGTCTCGCCATCAAGAAGTCTGGGTCTCGGGCTTCATGCCTTTTCATCCACACTGGTTTTCTAGGGCCACTCCTGGGCAGGGGGCCCATCTGTTGTTCCTTATTGCAGTAGCATCAGGGGCTCAGCCTGCTGGCTCCTCTTCCAGGTAGGTTCCACCACCTGCTTGATCCTCAGGGCTGTGTCTCTACCGAGGCTGGATGCAGAGCACTTAAAATGCTCCCTGGCTGGTCGCTGGGATAACAACTCAAGTCCTGCCGATCATGTGGGAAAACTATAGTCAAAAGGCATGGGGGATGCTGGGGGTGGAATCGCCCAGCTTCGGAAGCCTTACAAGGATGTAGTAGCACGAGGTCTGAGGTTGCAGAATCCTAGCAGGATCGCTCAGGAGCTATGTGACCCTTATAAAATCAATAAGCCTCATTCCTGGAGCCTCATTACTTCATCCACATGACGAGGATGGACCACATGACAGATGATGGTGAACTAACACTGGCTGAGAACCTATCACGTGCCCAGCGCTGTGATGGCTGCTCTGCTTTTCCTTAATCCCTCGATATTTCTGGATTGCTGGGAAAGTGACATTCAACAACATTTTGTATTTACAGCATCTAACACAGTGATTGGGAATCAATAAGTGCTCAGTAAATGTCTTTTGCACAAAGAAGAAATTTCAGCAGTATGACTCACGGTCTTAGGCCTGACTCCTTCACTGAAATGGTCAATATATTGTCCAGGGGGTGCTTCTTAAACTGCTCCCCTCGCCCCCCGCTAGCACCCCCAGTGTAAGAAACACTGAAGCTAAGATCCAGGAGAGATCACGAGCCCTCTCTCACCTAAGCTTTCCTTTCTCTGAACTCCATAAAACTTAAAACAGTTCATAGAACTTATATAGCAAAAATACAACATATTTTCTCTCCAGCTAGATTATAGAAACTCATTAGCAGTGCTTTCCATATTTTTAAAGACATGGCACAAATACAAAAGGGTTAATAGACCAGACTTCTAGGCAGACACACCAGTTTACTTAGTTTTCCATGGAAGGACACCTAACCATCTTTTGGGTCTCCTTTAAGGTCTCTCAAGATTTTCCCCTCCACTGGCTGTGACAGGAGCCCCAAAGCCCGAATGGATCAATACCTGGTACCCCTGTAATCGTTCTCAGAATGTTTTCCCATTTCCCCACAGCAGTCAGCACAGGGGAGCACATAACGCCTCATATCAACATATATTAAACCGAATGACTTGAAACAACATGAACGTGAACAAAAGTGCTCTGAACACTCAGAGTGCGTATCGTACCTTGGGTAGTTAGTGCAATACTGGGTGTAAATGTGGAACTCTTCGCTCTGCAAGGAAACAAAAGAGACTTTTATAGGCAAAAAAGCAGAAACATCAGTGTCCATTTCAAAACAATAAGAAGAAACAGCATTCACGCCTCTAAATTTGTTTCTATGATCACATGGGCCTGTCTCCTGAGCCCCTGTGGCAATCATCTGTGCCTTTTTATCTACCTGGGATCCACATGCACTTGAACTCATTTGAGTTCAATAAACACTTATTGAACATCTGCTGTGTTAGGTGAATCTGTAGGGAAATAGGCAGAGGAAGAAAATAAGGTTTCTGCCCAGGTGCTCACAGTCCTCCAATGGATTTGCAGTGTGGGAGAGAAATGTGAGTAGATAATTTAACGATCACGTGGTAAGAACATATTGGAAGTATATGCGGGGCATGAGAAAGCTGCGACATGCTTTCAAGCTCCTGTGCATGCAGTTACCTCTGCCCACTATCCCCTCCACCTTTTTCACTGGAGAGCCATAATATATCCTTCGACATTGAACTTAGGCTTGACTTCCTCCAAGAGGCCTTCCCTGAGCTCTCAGGCCGAGTCAAATGTTCCAACTCTGGGCTTCACAACACCCAATACTCATCTCTCTTGTCACATGCACCAAATGATAGTGACATTTTCTGTGTATCTGTCTGTCTTCTAGTTTAGCTGGAGTTCCAGTAGGACAAAGACCATATTATGTTCACCTGGTCCATAATATTTGTTAAACTACCGAATCCCCTTCTCTCCTATTATGTTGAAAATTATTTGAGGGCAGGATCCAAGTCTACTCACCTGTGCGCACCTAGCATGGCAGCAATGCTTCAAATGCAATAAATGTGGGGTTCTCGCCTTTCCCCACAACCATATTCCCAGCTCCCTAGTATCTCTTAGTCTTTCAGATGACTAATCATATGATCAAACATTGGGAAATATTAATACTTTTTTCTCTTAAGGGATAATTTTTTAAAAAGGTAAAACCATGACTTCCATGCAAATATAACATAAACACTGTCAAAAATTTTATTTAACCTCTTAATTAATGAGGAAAGCAGTAAAATCTTATGACTGGATCAAAGAAGAAGTAAAACTATTGCACTTAGGTCAGTGGGGAATGCTGAAATGAATTTACAAATGTCGCAAAACTGGCTTTTTCCAAAAAAGATGGGCGGGTAAAGAAGTCAATTTTCTCTCTATGGGACAGTATTCATTTCCATGTCTGTGGTCAAGATCACTTACTGTACCTTACTATCAATTATCTACAATTTACAAAGTTGTAAGCTAGTTCCAGGACAGTGAAAGGTGCAGAGACCCCATTGAGTCATGTAATTTAGAAGGGAAAATTGGAAAATACTGAAGGCTTTCTAGTTCTATTCCCAGTAATCTTTTTGGCCGATTTCAAAGTCCTTGACAATTTTTCCCTAGACTGCCAAGAGAAAGAAGTATGCAGATGGGTGGGTGAGGTGGCAGAGGTTAGGTTTTTAAAATTCCGATTGTAAAACTCTCAGTCAGAATAAACAACTCAAGGCCAATGAATGACTAGCTCTTGTAAACTCTAAAATGGTATTACATTTTGAAAAAGAGCCACAGACTATTTTGGTGTGTTTCACAATCTGCTCTTTCTGACTTTTTACTTCCTTTTACTTTTTAAACCGCTTCATGCTGGATTCACATGTGACTCCCAGATAGTGCCTTTTAATTTATGTTTTGGAACTGTAAAGCTTTAATTAACTTTTTTTCTGATTTAAAAGGAATTTCTATGTAGAATCCTTTCTGTTAAACTCAACTAGGATGAATTTTTTTTTTATTATAGAAAGTTTCAAGCACATATAAAAGCACAGAGGATGCTATGATGAGTCCCCAAGTAGCCATCACCCAATCTGAATATCATTAACTCTTTGTGTCCACCTATTCCCCTGCCTCCCCACCACTGTGAAGCAAATTCTAGACATGTCATTCCACTTGCAAATACTTTCGTATATATCTCTGATACAAGGACTTTAAAAGGTAGCATCATTTCGATGCCATTATCATATTTAAATAATTCCATAAAATCATGAAAGGTCATCAGTCACTGTTCATATCTATTTTCTTAATTTTCTTTCCTTTCTTTTATAATTTGCCTGTTTGATTTGGAATCCAAATGATGTCTACACCCAGCCACTGGTTGCTAACTCTTAAATCTCTTTTAATCTGTAAGTTCCCCCTCTATCTTCTTCTCCCCTGCAACTTAGTTTTTGAAGAAACGAGATGGTTTGTCCTGTAGAGTTTCCCCCAGTTTCAATTTTGCTGATTATATCCCTATGATTTCCTTTACTATGGTCCCTTGTCCCCTGCACCCATTGTGGTTTAATAGGGGCTTGATCACATTTAGGTTCCATAATTTGTCACAAATATATCATAAGTTGTATTGGATTTCCATCAGGAGGCACGTTGGCTGGTTGTCTCTCTCTTTGCGATGCTAATAACCATTGGTGATTATATTCTAGATCTATTCATTCATCGTGGGTTGCAAAATGGTGGTATTTCTAACTCTACTATTCCTTCTTCATTTATTACTAGAATTTCTTCACTTCTTCATTAAAATTTTTCCAAAAAAAAGAACTTCCTTATCGTAACTATTTGTTACCCCGCAGTCTGTGGTTTGCATGAGAAAGGCAGGATATACACTCAATTCTTTTCAGTTTTCAAAATAATGCATTGTTTCTTTAGCGCTCTGCAAAGCGCTTGGCTTTTTATTTATGGTTTTTTAAAAAAATTTATTTAATTTATTTTATTTCATTTTTAACATTTTATTTTTTTATTTTTCCCCCTTCCCCAGGGCTTGGCTTTTTAAATATCATGATGAATTCACGAATATAAACACAGTTAACGATTTTCAGGATTTTGAGTGAATTATCTCTGTCGATACTCAGAGGGATCCATCCTTGACCACTAGGAGCCTCTCCCTGAGCATTCGTGACCTGACCTACAGCTTCTGGGAACTTCCTCGTTTTCTAGTGTGACAATGTGCTCCAGACCATCCTGTGCATTTCCTTCCCATGCTCATTTTTCACGCAATCTTGGTTCCTTTTGGTAGGAAGTAGTATTTGGAAATCACGATCTGAGCATTAGGGATGTTCTTGCCACTCAGTTAATTATTATTTCTAGGCCTTTTCAGTGGACAGAGTTAGGTGTTTTTTAAAGATAAAACACATCCCTTAGTTCATATGAATTTAAATGTAGATATATATCCTCACTCATTTCTAGATATATAAAAACAAGTTATACCAGTGATTTGCAAACTCGAGTGTGTTTCAGAATCACCTGGAGGGCTTGTTAAAACACAGATATTGGGTTGTACCCCAGAGTCTCTGATTTAGCAGGTCTGAGGTGGGGCCCTAGAATTTGCGTTCTAACAATTCCTAGATTCTGCTGGTCCAGGGACCACACTTTGAGAATTACAGTGCCATAAACACTTTTATCAACTCCCCCTGCCCTGCCCTGCCCCTCCCTAGTAGTACTATTTATTCTTCATTTGCTTTTATTGCTTCATAATACTATGTGAATATACTATGGTTCATTCAACCAGCTCCTTGTTTATGAACATTTGGGCTATTTCTATATATTGTATATTTCTAAACATGTATTTGTTTGTATACTATACATAATATTCCATATTTTATATACATGTATATAGTAACAATTATTACTGCAAAGAATTTTGACACTGTATCTTTGGAGTAGATATTTGGAAGTCGAATTGCTGGATTAAAGGGTGAATTCAGATGCAACTGCACTAGATGTAGCCAGATTTCCTTCCACAGGCTCTGGGCCATTTTGTTTTCCCGTAACTACGGGAGTGCTGTTTCTCCATGGCTTCACCAATTTAGTAAGCTGCCAAATTTTCAAGCATAGTACTTTTTTTTTTAGTAAAAAAAAAATCGATATGAGTTGTCAACTTCTAAAAGTTAGAAGATAAAAATATCTTGATTTCTGGCTTCTCCTGAAAAAGTACCAGATCCACTGGCCCTGGGCCCACAGGTTCACATGACACTTATATCCCCAGAAGATCAGGCAATACCTAAATGTCTACAACCTCCACCTGGGCCTGTTCATGCACGGCATTCATCCGTTTAGCTCCTGAAGGCACTGGAGTATCCAGCCCTGGCTCCGTGGACAAGAAAAGTAAAATGATTTGCCCGAGGTCTTCCTGTAAATTAGTGTCAGACTGGAGCCTTTCTCTGGGTTTGCTCACACATTCTGTTTCTTGCTTCTTCCTTCCTGCTTCTGGCCACACTCAACCTGGGACTGGCCACTATCAGGCTGACTTTCCTCAGATTTTGAGAAGTTTAAGATCATTTGAA
>NW_011888859.1:628139-647455 GCF_000151845.1 Pteropus vampyrus | reverse complement strand
GAAATGAGTGTGGAGGTGAAGGCAAGTAACAGAGGTAAACTTGTTCCAGGTGTTTCCAGAGTCCTAAGAGCAGACAGATGCTCAGCTAGGAGACAGCGTGGCCTGCCCAGTAGGGACCTTTTATCTTTATCTCTGAAGAGATGGCCTCTGTGCCCCTAGTTTGTCTCTACGAGCAGCATGTAAGAAGTACGTACTGAGTTCTCCTCTCGTCAGCAAAGATTTCTGTAACCTACACAGACCGCAAAAGTGAGGTCAGAGATAAATCTCTGTGTGAGCCCCAGCGATTCAGATAAAGGACGAAGTCAACTGCCAGCTTCATTTCTTTCACTAATGACTTCTCAATTAAAGCAATTTTCCATTCCTCCCCAGAGTTGAGCAGCTGGTTGTGTTTCAGAAAACCTAACATCTTCTAAATGTCAGGGTGCTGAGTGAAAAGCACGTTGTGCCAGAACCAAACACTCCCTCACAATTCCCTACTCACATGTGAGAGTGTGGAGTGCTGAAGTCGGTCTTCTAATTAAACTTGGCAATATTACAATAAAAAATAAGATTTGGGAGTTGGCAACATGGTACATAAACAAACTTTTATGTGAATAATTAAGCCAGAGCTAAGCATATGCTGGACCGTCTTTAATCAACTTGTGATTACAGCTACCAGTAAAAGCCCAAACGCTTCCAAAAGCCTCCATGTTGTTTATGTGCTGTGGTTATTTTAACATACATTTTTTGATATAGTTGGCATATCTTTTTACCCATTCCTCCCGCTTTCATTTTCCTTCTCTTTTTCAATTCCTTACCCTTTAGAAGAATTAATTATGACACAGGCAACTTGCGAAAAGACTTGGGAGGGTAAGAATGTGTGCACAAACACTTCACAAGTTAACACACAGACACCCATACCCACCCACAAAGTCAGCAGTGTTTTATACACAGGGCCTTTAAGAAACCACATTTTAATAAAACCCAGAGTGTTATGCTTGGATTCAAAACCATTGGAGGGATCTGCAGCCGTCATAAATGACCCTGCGGAAGAAGTCCAGAGCCAGGTCAGGCTGGCAGGACATCTCCAAGTTCCCAATGGACTTCAGAGCTCTAAACGAGGTGCTAATTCCCAGCTGGTCCAAAAGCTTTGCTGTGAACTTTGCTTAAACCTTCGGACGTGTGAAACCACAACGGCAGAAATCGCACAAAGTTTTGCTTCAAAATATTTTCTGCTAGAGGTTTTCCAAACAGAAGCTGCGGAATTTTTCAGAAAAGCTTAGGATTCTATACAGAGTAGTAGCCTGTGGAGAAAGCAACTCCGTGAAGGGTTGTCTTCAATGTCTCTGAATTGTGTCTCCTATCCAGGTACAGAGTACGAACCAGCTGTCATTTACGCTTTAAAAGTCAAGTCCTTTCCTTGTGTATCTCTAAACCATCAATGCCGCTTAAGAAAAATGTAGGACAATGAGGGTGCATTTTGAAGATGAAAGAGATCAATTCTGCCCCTCTTTATCCTCCAAAATGAGAATTATGTAGCCGAGGCTAGTGCCATATATTTTATATATAAAATATTTATATTCTAACAGATTTTTGTCACTGGCCTGGTTGTATTTTATACATATTTATTTTTCTAATATTCTTCTATTCTGGACTCTTCTTCTCTTAATTTAAAGATTTTTTCTAGGAAAGATGAATAACATCATTCAATTAGTACATAAGTTCCAGGGACAACTACTAAGTTAGTATTTCCTAACTTATTGAGAACAATAACAGTATTTTTTTCCCTTGGTGGTTAACAAAAAAAAAAAAAGAGTGATTGAGCTTAGTGGCTCACTTCACCCAACATGGAACAAACGAGTCACTTTAACTTTAAAGTGAAGACAGTCTGTACTCTGTACCTGTCTCAGCTGGCCCAGGAAGGTGACTTCTGCTTACCTTGGACACGAAACATTCTGCTATGGCCACGGGATCATTTTCACAGTTTTCTAAATCTTGCAGGAGTTCGCTAACGAAAAAAAAATAATAGAAAATATTAGATAGGAGTCTTACGGTTGAGAACATTTTACATAACTTAGAAGTCTAAACATTTATTTGGTTTTTACAAGAAATCAGACTTAATTGGATAACTGAGGACCTCTTATCATTACATCCAAGGCTTAGATAAGGGACTTGCCCAAGGTCATGATGGAGCAGGAATTTAAACACAGGCCTGATTTATAACTCACCCAGAGATTAGCCCTGACTACCATTTAAGTCTTCTAGATGTTTGTCACTGTCACATGCGTGTTCACACACACTCATTCATTCACCAAACAGCTGTCTAGCTACAAAGTACTTGCAAGGCACTAAGAGCAAATATGTCAGAGAACAAAGTGACATAGGCTCTCTGGTCTCTCAGAGTTTGGACTCCATTGGAAGGGCTAGTGCTCTAAAGGAAAGATATGTAGGAGAGGAAATACCTTTTCTCGGATGTAAATTTGAAGTAACTTTCATTATAATTCATCATGTGGCTGTACTGTAATTAATTTAACGAATTTCCCACGGTTGGATAAAATTCTACATATGAAATTACTGGGTCAGAGGGTGTTCTCAGTGCAAATGTTAACACATTTCCTAATTGCACTCCATACAAGTTGTATTAACATATATTTTACTATGTTAAGTGTTTGTTTTAATTAGCTGTGTATTAAATATTCAATAAAAAGTTAAGTAGTTCTATAGGAGTAATAATAAAAACAAGCAGTTTCCTGCATTCTGCGTCCTAGTCTTGACTTCCGCTCTCTAGAAGCATTTTCAGTTCTAGCTGTTTCTGCTAGAAACATGTTTCCAAATTTCTAAACACGTTGATAGTACATTTTCATTCTTTTTCAGTTTTAGATATTATTTGCTTCCGAATTTCCCCCAAATTTGCCCTCCTCCAATTCTCAACAAGTTCTGTTATGAAATTTGATTAAAATTAAAGCTTACATTTTTAGAACTATGTAAATATTATTTTCAGCTGAGCCTTACAGTATATACCATAATTACATTTCCTTTCTGGTATAACCACGTTTTCCCTCGAGTTAAAATTGTCTCAGAGATACATATGTGTGTGTGTGTGTGCATGTGTGTGTGTGCGTGTACAAAACAAAGCATATATATATATATATATTGCTTTGTATCAAAGTACACACCTCTAATTTACCCTCAGACTTTGTGCCAGAAGTATAACGTTCGTCTGTCTTCAATCATCAGATCATCTATACACTCTGGTTTCTCCTCAGATTGCATAAATTTTTCATCAGATCATCTATCGGTTGCATTCTCTCCTGGTGACCTCCCTCCAGCAGCCCTCCATCCTTCGGTTCTCACTTGAACAGGTTTCCCTCCAGGCCTGCTGGGCACTGTCTCCAACAGCACCCCGACAACACCCTTTCTCTAGCTTCTTTGTTGGAAGCCTCGTTTCTCAGATACCATTTCAGATGTATTCCCTCGTCAGGGAGATTACAACACCCAGCAGCTTTCTGAGTAGGGGTGATTTATTGCAGCAGTACATTTTCTGAGACTCTTATTTCAAAATGTTCTCCCTTCACACTTGGCTGATAATGTTAATAGATATAGAATTCTTGATTGGAAGTCATTTTCTCTGAGTATTTGGGAAACTATGTTGCCTCATGAATTCCAATGCTGCTGAGAATAGTATCGTTTTGATCCATGATCCAGGTTTCGTGTGACTTATTTTTTATTCTGGAAGCTTTGAGAGTTTTCTTTTTGTTGACATAATTCTGTGACTGTGTGATGAGAGGCCTCGAGATGGGTCTTTTTTCACAGACAAAGCCAGTTTGAACATTTGAGAAATTTTCTAAAACGTCAGTTTTCAAAGTGACTCCTGGGTTCCTGAGACCCCTTCAGGAGGTTCAGAAGGCCACTATTTTCATAAATATACTTAGACACTACATTCTCATTCTCTCATGAGAGTATGATGGACATTTCCAGAGGCTACATGATCTGTGATATCCTAATGGAGAGAAAGAAGAAGCAGGTATGACAATCCAGCTGTCTTCTTGTAAGTCCGACAGTAAAGAGATTTGTAAACTATAAAAACAACTCCTATGTACCAAAAATGTTAGTGAGAAGAGTAGTAAAATCATTTTCCTAAAAATCTGTGGGTTTATTAATATTATTGAATAAACTGATATTTTAACAACTTCTCAGTTTTAATATCTATCACGGTAAGCAAAACGTCTTTTTGGTAATTTGTTAGCGTGTACTGATCCTGGGACCAAAAGGAAAGGAATCTCTGTCCCTAAATCATGTCCTTGGTATGTCTTCCTCTCCATTTTCTCCTCTCTCTCTTTTTGAAGCTGCTGTTATTCCCATTTTAGATCTCCTGGTCGGATACTTTACGTTTTCTTATTCTTCTTCTCTTATTTTCCCTCTTCTTATTTATTGTTCTGTTTTCTGGGAAATTTCATCTTTATTTTCCATCGCTTCTATTGAATTTTCTCATTTTTAATATCTGATTTTTAATTTCAAAGTTTTTTTTTTTTTTTTTAAATAAGCTCTTTGGATGTTTCTGTTCTTATTTTACAATGTAAAATATTCTCTCATCTCCGAAGGTGGGGTTGTTGTTATTATTTTGGACTTCTCTTGCCTGTTCCTTGCTTTTTGCTGAGCTCCCTTTTCTGTTGGATCATGATGGCTTCTGTCATTCACGTTAGAGGCTTTCCCCAAGTATCTGGGGATCTTCGTCTGTCCTTTTCTATTTGCAGATGAGGCACCACAATGCTGAACATAAACTTTGCAGAAGCAGAATTTGTCATGGGGTGCTCCTCACTCAAGGCAGTGGTTCTCAAACTTTTGGTGTTAGAACCTGTCTATGCTCTTAAGAGTTCTTTATGTGAATGATACCTCTATGCTCTTAAGCGTTCTTTACGTGAATGATACCTATTGATATTTCCTATATTAGATAATTAAAACAATTAAAAATCAGTACATTTAATAATAAATCTAATTATATGCTACTATAAATAACTTTTTGTGAAAAATAACTATAAAATCAAAAAATATTGGTAATAGTATCGTTTTACATTTTTGCAAATCTCTAATGTCTACTTTAACACAGATGGATTCTCACATCTACTTCTGTATTCAGTCTGTTTCAATCTGTTGGTTGAAGTATATAGCAAAGAAATCCGGCCTCATATACATGTCATTCGAAAAGGAAGGAATATTTTAATAGCTCTTCAGATAAGTATGGATATCCTTCTTGGAAATCACACTAGAACTCAACAAGTGGTAGTTTCTTCTATATTTGTTGGAGTCTAGAACCATATCAATGTACTATACTCTGTTACTTTAAAATTCATCGATCTGTCTTGTACTTTGAAAGGATCTTCCACCCAATGCATGGTTCAGGATAGTCCCAATTTCAAACATTCTTTCCTAATATTCCCATAAAAACATTCTCTTTGTAAGATTATTTTTATTTTGGAAAAATGTAGTTCTGACATTTATATTAATATCTTTATAGGAGAACTTGAGATCTGGCTCCTCAGTATATGTCATCAGTTTGGCTCAAATAAACTCTTATACAGATTAAAACAAAACAAAACCTTTTATAGAAAGATGGGTATGATTAAATTAAACACAGTTGAAATCTAATCATTGGAACCTAAACATTGGATGAAGATAAAAGGTTGAAAGAAAAGAATAGCCAAAGAATCAACATTTTGGACCAGTGTTTTCTGTTACTGGAGGATGAAGTACTCTGGATATAAGTTTTGTATCCAGGTCTTTCAATATAAATCCTCTTTCTGAGCCCAGAAGAATTTTGACCAGAATCCATCATATTACTTCTCATAGCTTAATAGAAATACTCCTGACAATGCTTAACTCCCTGTGTTCTAAATGTTATGCTCATCAAGCTCCCCAATGAGCTTTAATTTCATCTCCAGAGTGGACTTGCTGGTAGGAAGAAGTGTCGCAGGGGACCCACCCAGGCTCTAGGTAAAGCTCATGTGTAAATAAATGATTGGCATTCATTGCATAAGAACCGCACAGCTGGGAGTTTGCTCAGACACCTTCCAGTCCCAACCTCTAATTTTAAGGTGGGGAAACCATGGCTCATAAAAAGGAGGAGGCTTACCTTAGGTTACACAGCTAATAACTAATGGCCACAGCTGAGGTTAGTATCGGGGCTCTGAATTCCAGTCCTGTACTCTATTATAAACACGTCTATTGAAAGATTTGTTTGCTGATCGATTCAAGAAAGCTAAGGGCTAAACTCTGCATCATGGTGTCATAGATGTGGTACGGCTTACCTGGAAGGCCTTGTTCGAGTCACTTGGCCAGTTTTCCTTTATAACTCTTTTCTAAAATAGGATAAAACACACTAAAAATGGGAAGAGTGAAGAGGAAGAAATGGGATTTCCCTTTTCTTGCCATCAGGGCTGTCATCCTGATAGAGTTGGCCCAACGCCTGGTTTGTTCTTCATTCAACACAGTGGCTATTGAAATCTTCCTGTGTCAGGCACTGTTACAGACCCTGAGCTTATAGGCAAAGAACATGGACAAAGGCCCTGTGTGATGGCGCTTATGTTCTAATCAGGGGTGATAAGTGTTAATAATTAAGTAAATGAACAGCACAATATCAAACAAAGGACAACAAATGTTGGCAAGGATGCAAGGAAATGGATTTTTGTACACTGTTGGTAGGAATGCAAAATGGTGCAGCTGCTATGGAAAGCAGTATGGAAATCCTTCAAAAAAGTAAAAATGGAACTACCATATGATCCAGCAATCCACTTTTGGTTATTTATTCAAAAGAATCAAATCCGCATCCTAAAGAGATATGAACATTCCCATGTCCACTGCAATCGTATTCACAATAGCTAAGAGGTGGAAATAGCCTAAACGTCTATGAGTGGGTAAAGAAAATGTAGTATATACATACAATGAAATATTATTTACCCTTAAAAAAAGGAAGACATTCTGCAATATGTAATAACACGGATGAAAATTGAGGACATTATGCTAAGTGAAATAAGCCAGTCACAGAAGGACAAACACTGTATGATTCCAGTTATATGAAGAATCTAAAGCAGTCAAACTCATAGACTCAGAGAGTAGAATGGTGAGTACCAGGGGCTGGAAGGTGTGGGAAATGCAAGCGTTGCTACACAATGGGCATAAAGCTTCAGTTAAACAAGTTAAATTCTAGAGATCTGCTATACGACATCGTACCTAAGATAACAATAATGTATTTTACACTTAAAAATTCATTAAGAGAGAAGATTTCATCTTATTCTTACACAATAAAATCAACTAGTAAAAACCCATTTCACTGAAAAAAACAAAAAACAAAAAACACCCTACATGAAATTACAATAGAAAAATCACACACCGTAGTACATTATCACTTAATAAGAAATGTTTATGTGAAAAATAATAACGTATTGGTTTTACTGGGGGAAAACCCAACATAATAGGACACTGTACTATATAACATGAAGCAGATAAAGAGGGCAGTGTGATGGGAGCAACTGAGGCTGGGTGTGGATGGAAAGGCACTGGAGCCGTGGTGGAAGGCTCTCGCTGAAGGTGATGTTTGAGAGTGGGGAGGGTTGGAAGAGAAAGTCATTTAAGAAATCGGTTGTGAGTCTAGGACAGAATTAGCCTCATGTGTTCCTGTGCGAGGAACAGAAAGGAAGCCACTATGGCTGGAGTTCGATGAACAATTGTGGGAGATAACAGGAAGAAGACTAAATATTAAATAAGATGCCATGTACTATGGGCACACAAATGGGGCCGTGGAATGTGGTGGATCAGCCACTGAAGATACTCCATAAAGATTGCAAACAGGACTGTCTTTCTAGAGTTACAGCCTAATGGGGTGGGACTGGGTTTCTCATTGCATCACGTAACTCATGAACAACTCCATGTGTACATTAGCAGGAAGGCATGACTCATATAGATTGTTTTGCACTCAAAACTAAAATTAGAGTCATCCCACCTTCAGGTTTTGATTATTTTCCCTTTTCCCTGAGTAACTGTTCCAAATATTTCCTCCTTTTTGAGTAGGACTATGAGACAGAAAAAATAAATATATATATATATATATATTTGTTTTACTTGAGCTCAAGTCACTTGTTTGGACAGGAAATTAGAGAAAACACTATTCTCTTTCACAGAATGTATTACACACAAATTTTCTCTGGCCACTCACGTGGACTTGAAGTCAGAAACTGTAGTTTGACCTTGAAGATTCTACTGCCTTACACTGAATGAGATTCAGGAGTGGGGATTCTCTCCTTCCGATCTGCAAGACTCTAAGCACCTCTTCCTTTCCCTACTCATTTAACTAGGTCAGCTGGTATTTTAACTTGTTGTATCTGCAGAGGCACACGTGCATATGGGAACAGAAAACGGGGTGAGGTTAACAGCACTAAATGTTCCATTAATTTCACGGACATATTAGCACTGGCCTTGAAAAGGCCACATGAAAAGAGCCTGCAGGTAAAAATATTTCTACCATTGTGCAGAAGTTAAAGACATTTTGGTGCTGTGAAAATACACTAAAAGAAAATACACCTACCCCCGCCTTTCACTGCATTACTGTTACACGTACCCCATGATTCAATTTCTAAATTATATTTCAAGGGAGAAAAAAAGCAATGGCCCAAATGACTTTTTATGTTTTAAGATACATGTTACTTGCTCTGTGAAGCTTTCACTAGCCTCCTCAGACAAAATTAATTGCAAGTTCCTCAGAGTTCTCAAAGCATTTTGTTCATTCCTTGATTATATGACTTACTGCCTCTGCTACACAATGGAATCATTCACTTTTATCCTACTACTAGACTTAGCCCAGTGTTTTACACACAGTAGTGACTCTGCATAGGTATACTGAATAAAAAAGACAAGTTGAAGGAAAAATGAAAATTTTACTCCATCTTTGAAGAAGAAAGAGAACTTAGATAATTTTAATTTGCTAAAAAATATTTTTAAAATAGAAATTCAGTATGGAGGAATAGTCTCTATTTCCTCCCTCTTCACTTTTGAAGAAAGATTCAAATTGCAGTTTAGAGAACTCTTCTCTTCCAAGAGAGCAATGCTGTATAAAACAGTTGGCATTTCTTCCTTAGTTGGCAGTAAAAAAAAAAAAAAAAAGGTTTTGGAATTTTTAGGGGCAAGTTAAAAAGGGGAAAGTGGTTTCTTTTGACTGACCTAGTTTCCTGACCACTGGGGAATTTCTTCCAGACACCAAACCAGAGACTTAAATATCTAGGCTATCATAGGGATTATGAGAGAAAGAGAGATTTGTCTACAAAAAGGAAAACAAAAATGAAATCTCGGTTGTATTCCAAAACATTTCATGTTGGAAGATTTTGTGAAATAACAATGTAAATCTAGTTTACATAATAAAATTGAACAAAGACAGTATAAGGAAAGAAATTACATACTACTGTCACTTATGAACATGCGTGAAAAAAATTCTTAAAAAATACAAACAAATCAAACTTATCAATACATAAATAAATAAAACATCATGACCAAGTAGAATTGATTCCTATAATGTATGTGTATTCAAACCAAAATGCCTATTAATATAATTTACCATGTTATGAATAGAATATGAATCATATGCTAATTTTTAAGGGCATATTAAACATTAAGTAAAATTCGATATTTATTGACAATAATATTTTAGCAAAATAGGAGAAAGTGTTTATCTAAATCTCAGAGCAAACATCATACTTAATGGTAAAACAGTTAAAACATTCCTGCTAATGTCAGAATGAAGATAAGGATGCCAACATCTAATCCACATTGTATGATTGGACTTACCCAAAGCAATAAGAAAAGAAAAAAAACGCAAGGGATAAAACTGTAAAGGAAGACAAAAAAAAAAAAAAAATTCTCCTCATTTTCAGATACCATTATCTACATAGATAATAATAAGAAAAAAACATTATAATCCACTATTAGAATGAATGTGAAAGATTAGAAAGTTAGTTGGATACAGTATGAACATACAAAAATCAAAAGCATTTCTAGATGACAGTAATAGCCAATTAAAAATATATTCTAGTTAAAATAACAAAAAATTTAATTTTTAAAAGTTACATGTATGAATGTGATGGAGAAAATATAAAGCATTATTATAGGACATTTTAAAAAGGCTTGATTAAAGAGATATGATTATGGATGGGGTGACGCAATATTGCAAAGATGTCAATTCTGCCAAAATTACTCATTAAATTAAATGTAATTTCAATAAAAATTTCAAGAGAGTTCTTTATAGAAGTTGACATACTAATAAAAAAAAATCACCTGACCGTACAAAGCGTCAAGAAAAGCTAAGACAGTGCCGTAGAAGAGCAATGTGGGCTTAATAATTAAGACAATGTTCGCCTAGGAAAACCAGGTGCTGTAGGTGGAAAAAATAAATAAAAATAAAAAAATAAGGAATTGTAAGCTGATAAGGTCCTTGCAATCTGTGAGGTCAACCAAGGGTTGCCTCACCTAAAAAAACAAAAACATAAAAAATAAAATAATAATAATTAAGACAACATGGTATAGGGTAGAGATGAAAAATACATCAACACAACAGAATGTGGAGCCCCGAAACGGACCCATACGTACATAAACTGGACATGGGAGGAATGTGAAACTACAAATCAGTAAAGAAAGGATGTGTTTTCAACCAGTGGTGATGGGACCATCAGCTAGCCATATGAAAATAAGATTTGATTTCCTAACATATACCATACTTCCATCGATTTGAGTTAGATTAAGGGCATACGTGAAAAGCAAAATTTTAAGATTTTTAGGGAAACAATAGAGTCAAAGTATGAACTGAACATAGGAGATAATTTTTTAAACATATACAAAATCCATATACTATAAAAGTACATTTATTTAGCGTAGTCAAACTTATGAATTACACAACTTCCTTTTAAAGAAATCATAATTAAATTAAAATGCAAGCTTCATAGTAGGAAATGATTTTCAACTCACGTAATCCACAAAAATCACTAGCCAGAATTTGTCAAGAACTCCCATAAAATGATGTGAAAAAGAAGCATACCAACAGACAAATGGCAATAGATAAGAGCCAGAAATTCACAGAACAAATCTAAGTGGCCAGCAAAAAAGGATACTTAGTCTTACTGCAATCAGCAAAATGCAAAGTAATATGTCCCCCAATGGAATATTACATAGTAGTTAAAATAAATAGAACCATAAATCTCAAAAACGATGTTGAGTGAAAAAAAATTTGTAAAATTGACACAATTTATGCCATGTTTGAAATACGTGAAGCATGTTATATATTTTAAATAGATAAATACATATATAGTCAGGGCAACAAAATTATCCTTGGGAATAAAATATCAAGTCTTGGATAATAGTTACATATAGTTATAGTGGTAAATTGATCCAGATTATATTGGCTTGCTTGAGCCAGTTCTACTATCTCTTATCTCTTCCTAATTCCATGTTCAGTAGTATCTTGTTATTAGCTTGATTGGAGTGTTTGCACCATAGAAATTGGCAAACACTATAAATCTCAGGTTTCCCCTCCTTGTCCTCACTCTGGAGAACTAGTTTGCCAGCACGTTACTGGGCCATTCTCCGCAGGGTGGAATGCAGTTGGGAGGAGCACACATGGGCATGGGACCTCAACATTATTTGTAATGATTTTATGCTTTAAAGCAGGAGTCCCCAAACCCTGGGCCATGGACCAGTATTGGTCTGTGGCCTGTTAGGAACCAGGCTGCACAGCAGGAGGTGAGTGGCAGGTGAGAGAGCAAAGCTTCATCCGTATTTGCGGCCACTCCCCAGTGTTAGCATCACCGCCTCAGCTCCACCTCAGATCATCAGGCATTAGATTCTCAGTGGAGCACCGGTCCCTGGTGCCAAAAAGGTTGGGGACCACTGCTTTAAAGAATTTCTGAAGCAAATATGGCATAAGAAAAAGCTCTGAGCGTAGAGTATTACGATAAATACCCATGGAGGTGCTTCATGGCTATTTATCGTAATACTCTATGCTTTTCTGTATTTTGGAAATATTTCCTGAAAAACAAATCTAGTCATCTGAATTTTTCAGGCCAGCATAAAACCATTTTCTTTTCGCCCTCTCTAATTTTAGAGATTTAAATCTTGCTTAGTTGGTCACAATAATACTATATTATGTTGAAAAATCTGGACCTGAACTAATAATAGAAACTTTTAAATTATTTCAAGCCGCAACCACAGATTCGCCAAATAGTTGTATCTTTGAAATCAAAAGGATTCAAAAGAGACATTAAAATAAAAAGTCATATCAATACTCTTACTTAATCCAATTTAATAGAAAAGAAGTCTGAGCTCCGAATTTAGGCTCCAGATTTAAGAGAAATAAAAAATGAATAGGGACAAAATAGTACAGACGATTCAACTATAGAAGTTTAATAAGAAAATATTCTTGAAAATAATAATGGAATAAAAATAATAAAATAATAATAATGATATCCATAGAGATTTGACAAAAGCAGGGAGTCAGAATAGGCTAGGTTAGATGTCTACCTCTATGTCCTTGAGCAAAGGGCTGTGTGACTGATTCCTCGTCTGTCAGATGTGTACACACCTAGAAGATGAGCATCCTATCTGCCCCAGAGAGCTGTTAAGAGGATTAAATGAGATGATGCATGTACAGGGATATGTAAATGTGATCAACAAAAACAGATAGGCATGAACATGTTCACATATAATTGTGTCACTACAGTGATGCCTCACGCATCATCGTCAGGGACTCGGTCTCTCTGACTCGGGTTATTTTAGACATGTCTGGTGACTTCCTCGTTCAGAGAACATCAAAGAGAAAAGAATAGAGAACAGACTCAGAAATATAAAGTTCTTCTCAGTCTTCCAACTACTGTAGACTGGGCTCCTTCTTGTTGACGCAGGTGGCTGCTTCATTCTTATCTTTCTTTAAATTAGGAGACACATGAAGATTTGAACTCCAGGGAGTAGGGAATGTGGCAAAATGCCGGAGGTTTGGAGGCGAAGAAGCCCAAGTGAGGCATATCAGGTGATAATACACATGAAACTCTGCGTTTTGACATGAAGTAAGCACTAGATAAACAGTCATTACTATCAGCTTGCAGCCAAACCCCCAGGAGGCGTATGCCAGGGACCTCCCAGCATCTAGGCTTCCACTCTCTTCCAGGGTTACAGTGCCACTATGGGCTCTGGAGGGAGAAGCCACTCAAGGCCTTGAGGGACTTTACCATCAGCAACCGCTAAATGGGGCCTGCTCTAACACCAACACATTACTAACACGTGGACTCTAAATCCCCTCATTCGACTCTTTTATGTCCTTTTATATTTTCTTCTTATTACGTTTGTTTGATCTAAACAGTGTTTCTCAATCCTGGCTGCACATTACAAACATCTGAGGACTTGTTAAATATCCTGATGCCCTGGTCCCACCGCAGAGCAATTAATCAGAATTTCTGGGGGTAGGATCAAGCGTATATATTTTTAAAAGCTTCCCAAGAGATTTTAAAAGCTTCTCAAGAGAAATGCCAAATGCTGGCATTTTTGACAGCCTTGGCTTTCAAAATTGAAGGATGAGCTGATATAATACAACAAACATGGCTCCCAGAGGCCGGGCTTGCGCTAGGGTTTGGGACTCAAAGGTGGCAGAGGAGATGTGGGTGCCGCTCTCAAGGAGCTCACCTATACAGATTTCTGTACTCCAAGAGTGGGAGGGAGGACTCAATTTGCATTGTGTTGAGTCACACAACAGCAGGACACTGTAGGACCTTATAATGGGATTTTACTATAACAAGATCAGTGTCATCACTGGTTAGTATTTTGGTACTTCCTCTGTGCTGGTATTGAGCTAGGCGCTTCAGGTGGCTCAGTTTACTGAAGCTTCACAATAACTATATAAGGTAGATATTCTTATTTTTTCTATTCATTCATTCATTCATTCATTCATTCATTCCACAGAAGTTCTGATGCCTCCTAGGGGCCAGGCACTATTTTAGGCACTTGGGCAGTAATTTAGGCACTTGGACAGCGTTCTGTGAGTGGAGGTGGGGAGGAAAGAAACGACAGACATAACCCAAAAGTCAACCATAGAGTATGCTAGTAATTGCTAAATGCCAGGAGAAATAGAGTAGAGCAGGTAAAGCCTATGTGCAGGTGCCACGTAAGTGTCATTGAGAAAGGAAGGTGTGAGCAAAGACTTGAACTGAGGAAGTTACTTATTCTACTCTAAAGACTTACCGAAGGATATATGCATGGCTCGGCTGGGAGGTGAACCCAGACATGCTGGAAAACAGAGTCTGTCCTCTTAAGCTGCCTGCCACTTGGTCTTCCAAATAGCATCACGCTGTGTTATAATAACTGATTTGTCTGCCCCATCCACTTCAGCTTCCCATCTGTCTTGTTTACTATGGTAATTTTCTAAGCCCAGTGCCTGCTATATGATAGGCACTTAATACATGTTTGAATTAAACTAATCATTAAAAATTTAAATATTCACTAAGCCGAACTAATATATCTAGGACTTAAAGTATTTATTGTGGGTTTACTACATCCTGCCCAGTCCCTAGGCAGAAGAAAAATTTCAGAAAATCCAGTGGAGGTAGGGATGCTGCAGACTAAGCCAGCATGTATTTGTGGATGCTCTGTTCATATTGTGTGGTGGAAGAAAGGTGTCACTTCTCTGTCAGGGCAAACAGCTGTGTCCTCTGAGCCAGGAGGATGAAGTGAGATGGGACATAGCCAATAAATGTGAGACTCACATACAAACAAGAATGCTTCCGGGTGGAAGGCTTCATGGCAGGAGAGCCCGCAAAAATCTGTGAAATCGAATCGAGGATTACAGGTAAAGTTTTCTCAGGCTGCATTCATTTGCGAGAAATTCATACCGTTCCCACGAGAGGACAGTCTTCGAGCGTTCGCTTACCTGTTGAAGCAGTAGATATCCCGTATATTTCCAAAGAGGGCTAACCGGTCTTCCGTCCCCAGAGGGAGTTTCGTGTGGTCCCTGATACAGTCAAGGTAATCCTATGAAGTCAATAAGAAGGATGTCTTAAACACCGCGGTCCTCCTCCAAGTCATCTTTAGTTATGCAAGATGCATCTTTCACACCAGTTTCAAGTAATTATTATACGAACGGGCTCATTAACTCTACGATGATAAAACAGTGTCTCTCTTTTATTAATGATGATAATATGTATAGAATGGGGTTTTCGAGCACAGAGAAAGTGCAGTATACATTAATTATCTACTCCCCTCCCCAAATGTATCAGAGCTTCCTTAGATGGATAATCTAATGACCAGTTACCCATATCAGAGTTGACATAACAACATTGTCTGCTGTTTCTTTGACTGATTTATATAACAAAAATACTCTAAAATTCGTAGAGTGAGAAAACCAGAAATATTGATCTTAAAGTTTTTCATGACAAGGAAAAAATTCTCTAACTATCTGAAATGATGGATGTTAATTATACTTATTGTGGCAATCATTTTACTATATGTTATATATATATAAAATCATTATGTCGTACATCTTAAACGAATACAATGTTATATGTCAATTATATCTCAATAAAACTGGAAAAAAATTGACAGTTTTTTTTTTGCTCTTTGTTTTTTGACAGAGTTGTTTTCAAACATAACCTTTAAGTCAGAAAGCTATCAGTTGTTATAGAACTGAATTCTTCCTTCAATACCAATTTATTAAAAAAAAAAAGCACGTAACTCACATATGCTGTCTAATAGGCTATGTGAATGAGCCATGAAAAACTTTGAAATAATTGTATATGTTTTAACATAGAAATGGCTCCCAAACAGAGTTAACTGGGGCTCAGACCACAGCGGGTTAACTGTACTTGCTTCAGAAGCTATTCGAACTGCTGAGAGAAGGGAAACTGCTTTCTGCCCTCGTGTGCTGAAAGGTTCATGTTCATAACTGAGCGTTCCCCCTTCTCTCGGCAATGCTTGAAAAAAAAGAACTCTACGTAAAATAAAAAATAAATACAATCCCCCGCCCTAGGCTGAACAATGTACTATGACCCTCTACCAAATGTCACAGGGCAGTTCTGCAGCAGTTAGAGGAAGTAACCTTGCGAAAAGCCAGCCAGACCATGAAAATCCCAGCAGTCTAACCTCATTCCAAAGTCCAGTCACAAACACAATAGGATTTACATGCCACTAGCAAAAGGCAAGCCTGAAACTTAAGAACCATCAGATAATCGTTTCTTCTCTTTTAAAAACCTACATTCACTCCCTCATGTGCTTAAGTTCCGTAGATGAAAAACAGGCAGGGGTTCATCCTCAGCTTTCTTGGTAGCACATTTCACAGATGACATCCAATAACTTTCCGTTCTAGTTTTTTAATATTAAAATCATTGTCATACATGAACCCATGTTCGCAAACTTTTTTGAAACAAGCTTTGGGGTAACATCTTTTCTTCTTAAGAAAGTGGTCATCTCAATAAGAAATTAGATTCACAAGGTTTAAGTGTAGTTGACATTCAAAGCCCGTAAGAACAAGATCTAGCCTCCTTGCTTTTATACATAGAACGATTATAAGGAGCTTACATATCTGCATCGGCTACAGAGTTAATGCCCAAATAAGAAATGCTGAAGAAGGCTAGAACTGATGTAACAGCATTTTGAACATGTAAAACCTAACCTACACTTCCTCAAAAAGATACACGTAGTCATTTCTATTTTCATAAAATTACACATGGTACAAAAGGATGGGCTAATATTTAACTTGCACTGAACACTTATATTCGATAGTCGCTTAATACTTTGATCAACACTTGAAAAGGACACATTATATGCAAAATTAAGAAGGTAGAAGAGAAGGGTATGGGTGAGTGTGAAATTAAAAAAGTACACCAGAAG
This sequence comes from Pteropus vampyrus, assembly GCF_000151845.1. Classification (NCBI taxonomy): domain Eukaryota; kingdom Metazoa; phylum Chordata; class Mammalia; order Chiroptera; family Pteropodidae; genus Pteropus; species Pteropus vampyrus. The sequence continues at coordinate 630,574 of NW_011888859.1, read as the reverse complement.
GCGATGGATGGCATGATCTGCACCGAATAAGCAGGATGTAAAAAGGGGACAGAGATAATGTTCGAATGCCCAGTCCACCTAGTTGACTGCCGTGGGGTTTAATGAGAAAACTAACAATCCTTTTTCTCACTCCAAGGGCAAAGCTTGCCCATTTATAGAAACCTGAAACTAAATTCTTCATGTGAGGAAAAGACCGAGTTAAAGGGATTGAAGAATTTCAGTCGGGTGAAGAGACAAAGAACCGTGGCCCACTGCCAGCAAATGATGGCCCATCGCCAACCGAAAGCGTTTCAAAACCCCAGCGTCTGCAGTAGAGAAACTAGATTTTAAAAGATGCTTGTTTTCTGAAATTGTTGAGAAAATACATCGTTAGGAGTCCAAATTTTGTAGGCCCCTCTAAACAACAGATCAAAGTTGTATGGCCACAACTTGTTTCCCCTGCTGATCATAATTAAGTCTTTTAAATATGATACTTTAACCCTAAACCAGTTACTGAAAACTACTGTAGCGTGCACTGCATTAGCAGCTGTAATCATCTGAAGCCAAAATGAGAGGTTTGAAGCTCAGTGATAATAACAGCTCATTCTGTGCTCAAATGACAGAGTAAAGACACCAGTGAAATTTATTAGAGCCTGTCACGCTGCTTATTAATTTTATTGGCTTGATGTCAGCGCCTATGGCTACCCTACAGTTAACAATGAAGGATCAATTTAAAACCTTTGCATTGAAAACAATTATTCTCCAAGAGGATCAAGAATTCAGTCTACTTTGGGGAGGGGGTGGGGATACACATAAAAAAGAACTGTTCACCCGCCGAGTATTTTTATACAACTTAAAACTTTCCCTAAAGTATTTATTTTCTTATCAATTTATGCCCTTAAGAGCTCCGCCATGTCAGATGGGTACCAGACTCACTGCAGTGGGCACTTCATAAGGTATATAAATGTCTAATCACCATGCTATACATGAAACTAATATAACATTGCATGTCAACTGTAATCGAAAAATAAATTTAAAAAAAGGTTTCCGCCATTGTAAGAATTATACATAAGTGTCCTCATTAACTTTTTCCATTCCTTTAACATCTGTTATTGAAAATATCCAACTAGGGTCTGATTTGGTGCTATTAGAAATGTGGTAAATGGACAGGAGGTAGTTTGCAAAACGGTGGTCACTGATCTGCAACAAATACATGAATTAGGAGTGAGCGTGTGGAAACTCTTACAGCATTTTGACAGAAGGACATCTATTGACTCTAATGACAAATCTGTACCTGTATTTTGCGTGTCTGTTTCTGTCTTATTTTTCAAGTAATTCTTTTTTTTTTTTATTGTATTTTACAAAAGTGCCATCGTGTGACCGATTGGAAAGCCAACACACACGTCCGTCATGATTGCTCGTTTGAGAAGACCTGGTCTAGATAACCATCGGAAACTGGGATAGAATTCAAATTCAAGAAAGCTCGGTTCCTAGACCCTGCGCACGTCTCAAAATTCTATCTAGTGATTTTACGGTTTACTCTTTTTTGTCTAATTTCTGTTGTTAGACTTCTAAATCCTAAACCTTTTGATATTACTTCTAGTTAAGATTTTTTTTGTCTTTATCTTTGATGAAGCACCTTTTTCTGTTTCTCCAATCCCTCTGCTTTTGCTCGAATATAGTCATCTACTTATCCGAAAAGCTGTCCTTCACATGCCTTGTGTTGCATTGAGTTGCTATGGAAACTACATAACGTACACTTGTATATCAACTTACTCTTTAAAAGCACATTCACATTCATTCATACAAATCCTCCTTCTCCCTCTTTCCATTTTTTAGGACATGAGGATGCATGCCAAGTTTTGTTTTACAAGCTAGGAATTTAAAAAATGAATAAAACATGATCCCTTCCCCCAAGGAACTCCCTGTATAGTTGAAAGACAAGTGTAAACAAATAAGTACAATACAGTGTTTAGGCCACACGACTGAAAAATATTCAATACGCAGGGGAGAGGAGGCAGAGGGGGAAGTGGTCGATTCTGGAGCAGGGAGAGGCTTTACAGAGATGGTGATGGGGATGGGGGAGCTGAATCTTTAAGGATGACCAGGAGTCTGAATAGAGAGAAAGAAGTAGGAAGGAGATGACAACGTCCAGGAAGACAGAAAAGAGTGAACAGAGGCATGGGGTCACAAAATGCGGGGTGCAGCCATGACACTCAAAGGAGCTGAGATGGGCTGGGGAGAGCAGGGCGTGTGCATGCACACGTGGACCCTGGAGGTGGGCTGCCGTGGGGGTCGAGGCTGCAGTGAGGACAGGACTGATGGTGGAGAAGCTTCCATGCCCTGGAGGTGGTGCAGCCACTGATGCATGTAAGGAGACCAAAGACCATTCCAGCATCAGTAAAGAAAGTAGAACAGAAGCCATAAAACTGCCAGGGAGCCACACAGGTGAGCCC
>NW_011888859.1:615634-627234 GCF_000151845.1 Pteropus vampyrus | reverse complement strand
CTGATGCATGTAAGGAGACCAAAGACCATTCCAGCATCAGTAAAGAAAGTAGAACAGAAGCCATAAAACTGCCAGGGAGCCACACAGGTGAGCCCTGCCCGAGTCCTCGATAACCTCCGTGGAGGGGGGTGGTAAGGAACTGGAAGTAGAGAATGAGAGAAAGAGGCCAGCCAAGGCGAGAGTCACGGTGTAAGTGCCTGAGGGACGCAGTTGGCTTTCAGGAGAAGGGAGTCTGGACTCCTCTATCCTCTCTCACCTTCCACTCCAAGGATGAGGAGTGCTGTCTCCTAGCTCCCAGCAGGACATTTTCTCATTCACCTGGCAGTGAGTGGATTAAAAGGCAGTGACGAAACCAACCCTCCATCTCCTCTTCCATGTGGCTGCGGCATGGAGAGAGGTGGGCTGCTCCCTCTGGGGAGAAGGACCGATCAGCTTTCATTCTTCCTTCTGGTTTTTTTTTTCCCAGGTGGATGTTGAGGCAAAACTAACATACTGCTGCTGCTGCTGGCTGAGCCCCCAGAGGCCTGGGCGGGGTGGTTCCAGGCCTTTCTGGCTGGCTGGTACCCTCTGTGCTGCAGTTCTTCACACCCAGATAAAATACTCGAAGAACCTCTGGGGATTTGTGGTGAAATGAAAACAAGGCATATCTTTGGGCCTACCTCGCCTAGACAGCAGATGGCTTGGGCTCCCTCATCTTGTTCTTGCAGTTTGCATGCTTCTGGGGCATAATTACATCTGTCGAATGAGATTCCATGCTTGATTCACAACTTCGCTTTTTCCACTCAGTGTATGTAAATACACGTAATTCCTATATGTAAGTATAGTTCTTTCTCATTCTTTACAATGGCTGCGTTGAATATAAGGTGCTTAGTTGATAAAGACTGGCGGCGGGGGGGCGGGGGGGGGCGGCGCATCCTATGTGCTAGATACTGTGTGAAAGGGGGGACAATCAGAGATGAGTAAGAGGTGAACCCTAATCTTCTAGGTGCTCACAAGAGAGTAAGGGAGAAAGATGTGTAAAAGAAGCAAGTTATAGTATGACGATTTAAGTCTTATAAGAATTATTTACAAAGTGCTGTGAGAGTATAGAAGAATACATTTTCAAATGAAAGAAACCCTTATCTTTCTTCTAAATTAAGCCACTCAACAGGCTGTATAGAAGAAGTTCCTGCTGTGGCCTGCAGATAAGGTATCAGAAGTCTAATCTTCAAGTTAATCTCTTTTTTCTTCTTTCTCTGTCCACATCCATGGGGGAGGCAGGTGCAGCCGAAGAAATGGGATCTGGGGGTCTCTGGCCACACTATCAGGCTGGAAACAAAAGCTCTTATTGTGGGAACAATGTTTTCTCTGACTTTATATAATGTGAACTGCACTGAAAATACAATGTATCATCAACGCAATAAAATCTTTCTGCCAGTATCGTTGGGGGCGGGAGAGAAAGGGGGAGAGAAAGAAAAAGGAGGATTAAGAGGAGGATAAATGGGGGTGGCAAGGGGAGGGGAAGGAAAGAAGGAAGAAAAAGAGAGAGCAAAAAAGGGAGAGAGAAAGGGGAAGAAAGAGTGAACGAGGAGGTAAGAGAGAGAGAGAGGTGGAAGGAAAGATAAAGGAAGAGAGAGTGGGGAGACAGGAATCTAAATTAAAGTTAAAAGCAGCATCTGTTGCTGATACGATAGTTCTTATTCTGTTTTCTAATTGATCTTTATTGGTCAAATGTGGAAGTAAGTGTTGGTGGAGTAAAATAATGGTAAAAAACTGGGAAGTTTCAGCCTCCTTTACCTCCTCTAATACTTCCCATACAGAAGACATCAGTAAAAAATGTCAGGAATGGCCCTCTTGTTAAGTGGTGACAAATGATACATGTGCCTGTTCCGTCATGTCCATTGTTTCAGATCTTCCTCCTGAAAGAAGGGAGCTCGGAGGTTCCTTGCAGGGAAGAGACAGATGGGATAGCTAGACCTAGAAATAGGGCACCTAAATAACAGATTTTCTGTTCCCCCACCCCAAGTTTCTCTTTTTTTCCAGAAAGAGAAACTTGGGGTGGGGGAACAGAAATTCTGTTTAAAACAGCAATGTTGAGTACAAAGAGCAATATAATACGTTGGGAATATTTGTTTGGTTTTCCTCAAAGACTTTAAGCAGAAAATATTTGTGAACTGGAAGCCTACAGTAATCTAATAAACAAGATATTAAGAAACAGAATTAGCATTAATATATTAAAGTTCTGAACACAACTGGATGCCCATTTCTCCCTACACTTCTGACAACCATCGCAGAGATTGATTGTCTTTATTTACTCCATGTTGGTGTCAGGAGGAATAATTTGACGTATATAAATGTATTAAAAAGAATTTGGTATCAATACAGCATTAAAATTAATCTCTTATATTGCCCTTAGTTATAACAATTAGAAAAGTTCTTAAAAGACTTCCTTTTGGAATAATAACAGCAGAAAAACTTGTAATTTTTCTACTGCTTTGTTAAATATTTTAAAAACTGTGATCAGAGCTTTTAAATTACAGTGATAATGTATGCAAAAGCTGTTTTTAAAACACGAGAGGTGGACACACCCATGAAGAGGTCCTGCTGCATATTGAAATATCTTTCCATACTCATTTGAAACCTACCATTTTTTTTTTTCTGTACTCTTTAATCTTATCATTTCTAGCTACCAAGAAAAAAAAGAGGAAAGCCTCTGGGGGATAATCTCTGTGCTTACTGAAAGCACAGAAATGTAAAATATGTTTAAAATCTTCAAAATAGGCAACCAGAGAATTTGCCAGAACCACCCGGAGAAAAGCCAGGCACCAGCTTCCCAGAGGGTGCTGGGAAGGTATCGAAGTGAAGTGAGTTTATCAACCACTCCCTTAGGAACCCTCCCTGGCTCTACTTTTCTGTAACTCTCTTTTTATGTTTTCCTTCACCCTGGGTCAACTTTACTTAGCATGATTTTTTCTTTTTTTTCTGCCTTTCTACTCTCCAGATCCCATGGCAGGTAAGGAAGCAGACAGGTACAATTAGACGTGGCTCTAATCTTTAAGGAGGAGAATAGTGAAGGCTGACGAGGTGGTGGAGGGATGTGACGTCCTGGCAAGGCTTTAAGTGCCTGAAAATAAGAAACTGATTAATCTCAATTATAATCACGGTACTGCTGTGTCATTTGAAACATAGTAATTAAGGAGAATTAAATAAAGCTCAAAGGGTTTTGTATGTGGGAAAGAAAAGATCAGTAAAATAAATTTATACTTATTCGATCGTCTGAAGTTTTACTCCTCCTCACTGTAATTTATGACTACTACTACTACTATTATTATTTATTATTATTATGATGTTTATGTTTATTGCTAGATATTGAGCTCACTGCTTTATATGTATTATAAAGCAGCCCCAAGAGATGGGTCTCCTTATTATGGAAGCTTAGGAAGGTTCCATCACCCCCCAAGGTCATACAGAAAGTGAGTGACTGACTCACTGGCATCCAAACCAGGACCAGTTGGTCACGTCCTGAGCACTGAAACTCTGCACTACTGCTTCAAAGGTTTTAGACCTTAATCCAGATCTTTAAACAGTACAAGAGGTTTGCTGCTGACTTCATCTGGGGATTAAATGTGGATTTTATCAGGTCTAAGGAAGGAGCTGCCAAAGATGACCGCTCTCACCGACCAGGCACTTCCCACGTGGCAGGATCGTCACACACCGTCACTGCATCCATGCCCATCCATGCATGTGCCGCACTGTCCCCATCATGAGCTCATCAACGCACACGCCCAGCCAAGCACACCAGCCTCAGCCATCTGCCATTTGACTTTCAATGCTGGCTCAAGCCTTCCCATCCTGCCTACAAGTCCTCTTCCCTTCCTTCTCTCTGCTCCTTTGGAACGCCCCACTTCCCCTGCCAGTCACCCCAGGGGCCGTCATTCCATCGCTCTTCACTTGTCTGACTCTCTTTCCCCACGGGGACACACTCCTTTACAAAACCAGCCATGCGGAATTACTACAAATGAATTCTTCCAGCTCTCCAGGCTCGGGGCTACTTTTAAGAACATAAAAAAATTTACATGACGAAGAGCCTGGCAAGCAGAGCGTATGAAAGCTACGGAATGAGGAGTAGCTATAAAATGAGGAGAGAAATCGCAGCCCTGAATGCACGGCCTCCGTCAGGGGGAAGGCGGAGGAACCCACGCGGGATGCACGAGGCTGGGCCGGCCGGGTCTGCAGCTTGCGGGCTCCCATACGGGAGCCTGCACGAGAGCAAGCTTGTTCCAGTAACTTCTGGCGCGTTCTCCTGACAGCAGGCAGTCTGGGTTTCCCCAGGTAGGCTCCGACTTCTCCACAGAGCTCTGCTCATCCCTTCTCTACACCGATGGCCTAAGAGCCTCCGCTCCACATCGAAACGTGGCCATCGATGTCTGCAGCGAAAACATGTCGTGTTCACAGATCCAACCACCACCCACGTGTCAGCCGAGGATGCTTCATTCTAGAGCACGGGACGTGTTGAAATAAGGACATCACATAATGGCCCATTAAAACAGAGGCAGCCACAGGGTCCCGCATGCGCACCACCGGCTACTGTGCGCTTAACTCAATCATGCCTCGGACAGTAACGAACCGAACCGCATGGCTTAGTTAATGAGTCGGAACACTTTCTAGCATCTTTTCCTGACACGGAAACTGTAATACAGGTAAATCTCAAAGTAATCGGTCTGTATACAGTAGATGCTCAAGTAGCACTCGCTTGATAGATACGAAACAAAGCCTTAGAGACAAAAGCCTAGTGCTATTTGTGCTAATTTACTTGGAACTTTAGCCCTGAAACAAAACAAAGTTTCGACCAGGCCAAAAGCAGGATAATATTAACTAGCGAGTGGGAAAAGATGGAAGGTATTAGCTGACTTCTCATCTACTGAGTCACACAGATTGATAATGACCTTTGAGGTCAAGCTATTTTACTCGAAAATTGCAGTGCAATGAAGCTGTATATATTAAAATAAAGAATCGACATGAGGACCGATCTGGTGATGGGCGGTTTTCAACGCGGATGGCTGTGATTGTTCTCCGGCGATTACGCGGATGACTGTGATTGTACTCTGGCGATTAGGAAATCCAGTGCTAAGTGCATATATGCACAGGCTAAGCCGTTCCTTCATCGCCCTGAAAAACGAGGAGCACCCCTAAGGGCATATTTTATTGCTTCTCTGGCTACACTGTTGATGTCATCACAGTAAGATCGCAACCAGAAGTTAGTTATTCACACAGAATCGGCCGTGGGCTTGGCGATCTGCAGGGCAGTAGGGAGAAGCACTATGCAAGCAGAGGGTGAAACGGGGGTGCGGTTGGGCCAGCACGATGGCGTGCTCGCCAGAAACTTGACCTCAAAGAGCTCCAGGCCTCTAGGATGGGGTAAACACAAAGATTTCTTTCCGTCATGCGTACCAGCGGCTTGGTTCCACTTCGTGCCCGCAGGGTGAAATGCATGATTTGAAGAAAGCTATTTTTCCTCTTCTCTGAAATCTTAAGCAGATCACCTACAGCCATCTTGTTACTTAGAACAGAGAGGGGGAAGGGGGAGGAGAGCTGGAGGGCCTGACGGAGCACAGAAAGAGGTTTCCGTAAGTGATTTTTCAAGAGACTGTGTAGGATGAATTTTTACAGCAGCAATTTTACAATCTGAACAGAAGCCCACTCCATGCTTGTTCTTGCTAATGGATGCAGTTTCCACCTGCTGCAAATATGTCCTAGAAGAACAGATTTACCTGGAGACCGAGCAGGGCACTGGGGACAGGACAGTAGATTCCTCATAAAGGCCTATGCTCCAGTGCTGCTCCAGATGCAGGGTGGCGGGAAATGCATGGGCTGCAAAGGCCAGCAGCCTCCCTGTTAAGTAGGGATAATACAGCTACCCACGCCTCCCCTTCATTCTGGGGGTTAAGTGACAAGGCCCATTCAAGGAGCTGGGCACAGGGTGCCCCACATACACTAGCTGGTAGTGGAGGCTGTTGTGTGCCAGCTTCCTCCTCGTAGAGCAGGGAAATAGCCAGATTGGAGCCTCTTTTGGTTCAAAAGCAAATGAACTCTATTTGCACCCTGATGAATCGTAATAAAAACTTCTCCCACCACTTTTCTCTGCCCTAGGAAAGCTTATTATTAACCATCATTTTGTTGGGACAGGGTCTGAAGATTGTAGGAAGAGACATACATACAAAATCCCCATGACACTCGAAAGTTTCCCAGACTCTGGCCCTCTCGCTAGCTACATCCACTGAACAATAAATCCTGCCTCTCCTGCTGTCTCTCTTTGGAAGGGGACCCCTCCTCTCTCTCATGGCTGCCTTGGTCTCGCTGTTCACCTCCCAGCACGACTGCTGCAAGGACATCCTAACCAACCTCTCGGTTGTGAGCCCTGCCCCCTCCAACTTTTCAGAGTGAATGTAGCGTGACCTTTCTAAAACTCAGATTTGATGTATGCCTCCTGCAGAAAATCCGGCCGTGACTCCTGACAGTCTTCTTCGGCACAGAGGGAGGTCCTCCAAGGCTTGTACTCCTGCCTACCTTTCCAGACTGCTCCTTTACCACTTGGTAGCTCCCTCCCGTTCTCCCCCCAACACCCCAACACACCGGCACTCACTCCTTGTACTGTCAGGAATGTCCCCTGTCCCCTCAGGCTTCTCTGTCTTTACATGTTCTCTTCTCACCAGCAAGATCCTCTCTCCTGCTGTCATTACCTGCTAAGCCCTCCTTCAAGATTCTTCCTAGGAATCTTCCTCTCTGATCCTTCCCACCCCCTGTCTGGGTCAGCTGCTCCTAGGCGCATTTACAGTTGTAATTCCATAATATAGGAAGCCAGGGTAATCATCATACATTGCTATAGACATCTCTTTGTAGATTCTTCTCTCCCTTAAAACTGACCTGAACGATTGGTAGGACTTATGCTTTAGCTCTCCCAGCACGGAATGTCGGCAGAATGAGCAACTGGGGCATCCATCTCTGTAAACCAGATCAACTGGTTAAGCGGGCGAACCAGAGGCTGGGAAGGCGAGGGTTAACTGAGTCCCTGGCGGATCTCTCTTCAGCGCTCTAAGTGACCGAAGTTGTATTGAACTGTAACCCAACCCAGCATTCCTCTTTTGCTCCCTCCCACTCCCCTTTGTCTCTGGGACAGCATTTTTTACCAACACAGACCTCAGGAAGATGACAAAGGTTCCTAAACTATGCATTTTGTTTTTAACTCTCTTCCCACCCACCCCACTCTCTCCTCTGCACAAGAAAGGCTTCCTTAATCAAAAGTAGATTAACTCTCATCCTTTTCTCTACATTCATTTGCATTTTTGGAACACCATTTAGGAGCTATAAACAGACCCCCGGGTCGAGTGATTTACCCACTGCTTTACGGGACAAAGGCGGCAGGCTTTTCAGCAGTTCTGTATTTACCGTCCGCAGCTGCCAGAGGCCCGAGGGGCTGAGCCCTTCCTGACTCATCTCCCACTTAGAGCCTCTGAAAGGTTAACAGCAGAACTTTAAGCCCCATTATAAAGCTGAAAAAACACTTGTAACATTTCTCGTTGCTCCAAAGAGAAAAAAAGGCTTGTTTCAGAAGAAAATATTTTAAAGTGTAGTTTAAAGGAATAGCTCATTCTGCCTCCTCCCAAGACACACGCGCGCGCGCGCACACACACACACACACACACACTGTCCTCTACACTGCATGTGGAAAAAACTGAGGAGTAATTTTGCCACTTGAAACCACAGACTTAGGCTGCAGCCTCTCTCCATTTTTTTTATGTGGCCTACTTTGGGGGCGGGAGGTGCCAATGATTCAAGCACAAGAATCATTATAAATTCTTATATTAGCTTAACAAAACAAAGTATCTTCACCTTTAGGACTAGCATTCCCTTTTGTTTTGGGCCGGACAGATGCTTGCAATTTCTCGTCATGCCTTTATTATTTTCATAATTCCTCCCCTTCCAGAGTAAGGGTGATTCTCACTTTTTATAGAGTGTCATCTCACTTCTGTTGAGGGATCGGCTATTGTACAAGAATTTTCCCAAAGAATTAATAGTTAATTATAATGATACATACTACAACATGGATGAACCTGCGAAAACATTATGCTAAGTGAAAGAAGCCAGACACAGAAGGACAAATACTGTATAATTCCAGCAAATTCATAGACAGAAAGTAGACTGGGAGTTGCCAGAGGCTGGGGAAGGGGAGGATGGAAAGTTATTGTTTAACGGTAGGGAGTTTCTGTTTGGGATGATAAGAAAGTTCTAGAAAGGGACACTGGCAATGGGTGCGCAACATTGTGAATGTGGCTCAATGCCACTGAACTGTATACTTAAAAATGGCTAAAATGGTACGTTCTGTTATATATATTTTACAACAGCGAAAAACATTTAAAAAGTCAACTATTATAATTAAATAATCACTTTGTTTATGAAGGCCAAGCACCTGACAATGTATTTTAGATGCTCTACCAAACATAATGAACATTTTTCTTGCTATTCAGTCTCATTAGTAAGGACTTCGGTTGTGCTCTGGGCCATAATTCACAAGTACAATTCACCAGGGTGACCCCGAGGTGAGTCTGCACCCATTCTAAATGGCCTTACATTAATTCACCTACTAAGGGTTCTTCCTCTGCTCCTTAGTGCTGTCACTTCTATCTCCTTCAGCTCCCTCCCTTTGCCATGGGCTAGGAAACCAAATAATTAAGCTTATTTTAAACATGGAGGTAAATAGGCTCTTAGTGAGAGCTTGGGGCCTCTCTTTGGTTAAAGACACAGGATTTACTGTTTGGCGTTTGAAATATCTATTTTGGCTACTCAAAGGACTTCCTTATTTCCTAGTTACATTCTTGAGAGCTGAGGCTGGAGGAGATGCAGTCTCCGGGCATCTTTAGATTTGGGCATTTTTGAATTAGACTCATTTACAAAGGATGAAGCTGAGGTCAGACTGGTCATTTGTCCACGGGCACACAGCTGACTGTCAGCATGGCATGGGCGCCCAGGCTGGTGCTCTGTCCCTTAAATCAATCTCACTTTGACCCGGCTCAAATCAAAATTCTGAAAAGAACTGAAGTCCTTTATGATATTAAGAATGAATTTCAATTACAAGTAGGCGTCAGGTAAACTAAAAATCACATGATACATCCTTTTTAAATTACAAAGTTAAAACCAGAGGGCAGAGGAGAGAAGGGAGGGGGGAGGTAGACTGGGTAAAGAGGGTCAAATATGTGGTGACAGAAGGAAATCTCATTATGGGAAGTGAACACACAGTGTAAATACATATATGCCCTCCTGTTAAAGTGTACAGCTTAGACTTGTTGGATTTGTTAACCAATGTCACCATAAAAAAAAAATGAAGTAAAAAATAAATCACAAAGTTAAAATAATTTTCTGAACTACTTCTTTAACATAGATTAGTAATCACACGATTATATTTTGGAATCTATCAGAAATTATTGGCCTTGTCCAAATAATATCAATTCTATTAATAATAATAACTCTCAGTGGAGTGCTTACTGTATAGTGCCAGCACTATGGTAAGCATTTGGCATGGATAATCTTACTTAATTTTCACAACAATCCTGAAACTTAGCGAAGTTCAGTAACTTGTCCGAGAACACGCAGGGAAAGGGCAAAGTCAGGATTCAAATTCCGTTCTTATAGATTTTAGCTTTTCATCATTTCGTTATATTCTCCAGGAGGTGGGAGAAGTAATTTACGTTGGCTTTAAATGTCTGTTGTTTGCTTTATAAAAAAAGGGGGGGAAGTTTCCTTTAAGACTATGGACCTCATTGTTGATTGCCTATTGGACTCTGGAGAGCTTTAAGAAAAACTGATGCCGCCCCCCAAAATTCTGATTTCTTTAGTCCAGGGGGTAGCTTAGGTGACTGGAATTGTAAAGCCCCTAGGTAATAATCACATGCAGACTTTGCTTTAAAAAAAAAAAAAAAATCTCTTTTTTAGTTGCTTTTCCTAACTAGACTGTTTAGGTGATAACTAATAGCCCCTTTGAACCTGTTTATGAGCATTTACTCTCTATCTCTGGTATGAATCTAGCTGATGACCAGCTAATTGCATGTTTCTCAGAAGGGATCTTTACGATGTTTTAGTTTTTCCTATTTTTGAAGTAGGGATTTTCTCCTCGCAGATTTTCATACCCAAACCAGTTTTTCAACATTCTAGATAATTTTGAATATTAAGTAAATGTACACGTATTATCAGTAAACTACCTTATTCCTTTTCAAATAGGATCTGGAGCTTCAGAGCCAGCTTCTAGTTCAGAACAGAGGTTCGCAGAAGGGGTCCCCGAGCATTCCGTGGTCTATTAATGACCTCAGCAGACTAGTCCAGACTCTCTGGTGTTGCAGGAGGCAATTCTCACCCTCACCAGGCTACTTACATCCATGCTAGGGGATGAAAGGGCAGTTTCACAGGCTGCTTTAGACTTGTCTCAAGAAGTTGCTAAGGAAGTGTCCCTGAGTATCCCCACTTGTCCTCTGTACCACCGCTATGGTTTCGTCTCAATGATGTGGTGGTTAGATGGAGAAGTGACAAGATCTCCCCTTCACACATGTCCATGTCCATTTTGTCTTTGTCAATGGCTGAGATGTAGAAAACTGGGCAATAAAAGTTATGTGTTTCCAGAAAATTTTATCAACGAGAATGTATGAGGGCCCTTCTTAGTTGGTACATTGATTACCAATGAATAATGTTAATAAATGGACATTAACATTATTCATTGGTGATAAATTATTACCAATTCACGCATCTTGTTTTCTCTAGTTGTTTCTAGATGAAATGGATGGTAGACAGGACCTGGATACGGTCTTGGCACTGCCAATACTTCCCTGTAGGCTTGAACAGTGAGTGTTCCCACTGTGCCTGGTCTATGCCAGGTCTGTGCTTAAGCACTTAATGGGCGTCACCTCATTCAACTCCCCTAAGCCCCAGGAGGTAGATAATATCTCTTTCATTTTAAGATAAAGAAATCACACGTTATAGAAGTTAAGTCACTGTTCAATGTCAAAGGCAGCCAATGACAGAACTAGGATTTGCATTCAGCTGGAAAAATCACTCGGCTCTCTGAATAACCATTTCCTCATCTATAAAAATGGACAAAATAATTCATTCGGCGAACATTTCCTGATAGCCTATTAAGGGTCAGATACAGTGCTGAATGTGAGGAATAGAACACTTAGCCAACATACCTCACCCTTTCAGAATCTATAATTGGTTAGACCTCGTTGAGTGACTTTCCAGTTCTAAAATTTGTTGTGGTTCTATCTAATCAAAAATTCTGTGAAATTGGAAGCAACCTACGTGTCCATCAAAAGAGGAATGGATAAACAAAATGTGATATATGCATACAATAGAATATTATTAAACCTTAAAAAGGAAGAAAATTCTGGCACATGCTACAACATGGGTGAAACTTGAAGACATTATACTGAAGAAATAAGCCAGTCACAAAAGGACAAACGCTGTATGATTCCACGTAGAAGGTATATGAGGTATCTAAAGCAGTCAAATTCACAGAAACAGAAAGTAGAATGGTAGTTAGTAGAAGGAGGGGAGAAGGGGAATTATCATTTAATAGA
>NW_011888859.1:603028-615584 GCF_000151845.1 Pteropus vampyrus | reverse complement strand
AAGACTATGGACCTCATTGTTGATTGCCTATTGGACTCTGGAGAGCTTTAAGAAAAACTGATGCCGCCCCCCAAAATTCTGATTTCTTTAGTCCAGGGGGTAGCTTAGGTGACTGGAATTGTAAAGCCCCTAGGTAATAATCACATGCAGACTTTGCTTTAAAAAAAAAAAAAAAATCTCTTTTTTAGTTGCTTTTCCTAACTAGACTGTTTAGGTGATAACTAATAGCCCCTTTGAACCTGTTTATGAGCATTTACTCTCTATCTCTGGTATGAATCTAGCTGATGACCAGCTAATTGCATGTTTCTCAGAAGGGATCTTTACGATGTTTTAGTTTTTCCTATTTTTGAAGTAGGGATTTTCTCCTCGCAGATTTTCATACCCAAACCAGTTTTTCAACATTCTAGATAATTTTGAATATTAAGTAAATGTACACGTATTATCAGTAAACTACCTTATTCCTTTTCAAATAGGATCTGGAGCTTCAGAGCCAGCTTCTAGTTCAGAACAGAGGTTCGCAGAAGGGGTCCCCGAGCATTCCGTGGTCTATTAATGACCTCAGCAGACTAGTCCAGACTCTCTGGTGTTGCAGGAGGCAATTCTCACCCTCACCAGGCTACTTACATCCATGCTAGGGGATGAAAGGGCAGTTTCACAGGCTGCTTTAGACTTGTCTCAAGAAGTTGCTAAGGAAGTGTCCCTGAGTATCCCCACTTGTCCTCTGTACCACCGCTATGGTTTCGTCTCAATGATGTGGTGGTTAGATGGAGAAGTGACAAGATCTCCCCTTCACACATGTCCATGTCCATTTTGTCTTTGTCAATGGCTGAGATGTAGAAAACTGGGCAATAAAAGTTATGTGTTTCCAGAAAATTTTATCAACGAGAATGTATGAGGGCCCTTCTTAGTTGGTACATTGATTACCAATGAATAATGTTAATAAATGGACATTAACATTATTCATTGGTGATAAATTATTACCAATTCACGCATCTTGTTTTCTCTAGTTGTTTCTAGATGAAATGGATGGTAGACAAGACCTGGATACGGTCTTGGCACTGCCAATACTTCCCTGTAGGCTTGAACAGTGAGTGTTCCCACTGTGCCTGGTCTATGCCAGGTCTGTGCTTAAGCACTTAATGGGCGTCACCTCATTCAACTCCCCTAAGCCCCAGGAGGTAGATAATATCTCTTTCATTTTAAGATAAAGAAATCACACGTTATAGAAGTTAAGTCACTGTTCAATGTCAAAGGCAGCCAATGACAGAACTAGGATTTGCATTCAGCTGGAAAAATCACTCGGCTCTCTGAATAACCATTTCCTCATCTATAAAAATGGACAAAATAATTCATTCGGCGAACATTTCCTGATAGCCTATTAAGGGTCAGATACAGTGCTGAATGTGAGGAATAGAACACTTAGCCAACATACCTCACCCTTTCAGAATCTATAATTGGTTAGACCTCGTTGAGTGACTTTCCAGTTCTAAAATTTGTTGTGGTTCTATCTAATCAAAAATTCTGTGAAACTGGAAGCAACCTACGTGTCCATCAAAAGAGGAATGGATAAACAAAATGTGATATATGCATACAATAGAATATTATTAAACCTTAAAAAGGAAGAAAATTCTGGCACATGCTACAACATGGGTGAAACTTGAAGACATTATACTGAAGAAATAAGCCAGTCACAAAAGGACAAACGCTGTATGATTCCACGTAGAAGGTATATGAGGTATCTAAAGCAGTCAAATTCACAGAAACAGAAAGTAGAATGGTAGTTAGTAGAAGGAGGGGAGAAGGGGAATTATCATTTAATAGACAGAGAATTTCAGCTTTGCAGATGAAGAGAATTCTGAAGATTGGTCGTACATTGTGAAAATACTGTGGCAACTGTATTGTATACTTAAAAATGATTAAAATGGTAAAATTTATGTTATATGTATTCTGCCATAATTTTTATTTATTTATTTATTTATTTATTTTGAAAGAAAAGAAGGTTGCCTGAGGCTGGGGAGAGGGAGATAAAGAGTTATTGTTTACTGGGTACAGAGATTCAGTTTGGGGTGATAGAAAAATTTGGGATGGATGGTGGTGATAGTTGTGGGACAATTTAAATGTACTGAATGTCATTGAACAATATGCTTAAAAATGGTTAAAATGATCAATGTTATGTATATTTTACTACAATTAAAAGAGATTTTAAAAATTCCATGCAAGCTGCTATACAGAACTACGCTATCCCCATAAATGGCAAAGTAGTCTTGGTGAGCAGAAGAGAAATTGAAAACATGAATGATCAGAAAACAGTTAACTCCTGAGTATGTAGAGTGATAAGCCATACATCAGGCCATGCTGCTTCTTCCTTTTCTGTGGGTTATAGAGTTGCTTTGACTCACACATACTGACATTAGGCTCGAATTTACCTAGGCGAATGACGTTAGGTCAGAATTTACCTAGGTAAATTCTTTTATGTGATTAGTTTCACAAGGTGCAAGCAACATCTACTCTTTGGAAGAAATTTCTGGTGATGGGAAAATTCTCCCAACTTGAAGGTTGGTTTGTTTAGATCATAATTTTTTGAATTCTATAATTTTCTACCCACTCAGTATAATTGAATAGTCAAGATGGCACACACCCAAAAGCAGTATCATTTTAACCTACTGAACAGGACCTGTTTTAGCAAATCTTCAACAGAATTCTGCCCACAGGCAGTCTTTGAA
The DNA here is from genome assembly GCF_000151845.1 of Pteropus vampyrus. Taxonomy (NCBI): domain Eukaryota; kingdom Metazoa; phylum Chordata; class Mammalia; order Chiroptera; family Pteropodidae; genus Pteropus; species Pteropus vampyrus. Next base: position 612,861 of record NW_011888859.1, on the reverse strand, counting down.
ATACATTAGCTGATCTTTAGCAGACCAGTAATAATGGCTACTCAGTCGCCAGAGTTAACTTAAGTTTTCAAAATGCCTTTTCATTAAAAAGCAAAATGTTGCCTTAAAAGAAGGCCTACTAGAACGGGAAGGGATGTTCTAGTTGGAGGCATTTTTGCAAATTTTTGATCACTCAAAAGAAATGAATGTACTCAGTTACATCTGAAAAGTACAGTTTCTATTTTCCTTTTTTCTCCCATTTTGTGGTAAGTTGATCCTTTAATACACTGCCTAACTGAATCTGTAAGTGTAGGTGGAAAGAAATTATTCCAATTTTAACACCAGAAACTCACTAATATTTGCCTCTTAAATCTCCTTGTTGTACTGAGTTTCAAAGATACCAAATGCTATAGTTTGTGCAAGAATATTTGACCAAATTGTGCAAATCCTTTCAGTGAAAAAAAAAAAATCTAACTATTTGTATTTACAGGTAATCACATTTGCTGGTCCAAGATTAGGGTAGGTGTTCAAAAATATAAATAAACTCAAACTGTTAAGAAAACTTGGAATTCTTTTAAACCATTTTTTCTTATAAGGTAGAAATAAGAAATGCGCTAAGGATATCTGTCATAGTCTTTATCGGTCTATGGAAGACCATGTGCGTTGACAACTGGTATAGCGTGTTTTGGTTTTCCAGTCTGAGCAAAGGGCTGAGGGGGTGGTGAGACCGATTCATAATGGGTCATAACACTGCAAAGAATATGTACAATCAGTTCTATCACATTTGTTTTGAAAACATAAATTTGTTCCCACACGATTACTACATTAGGGATTGATTTGAACTTAATTCAAATTTCTCAGTTTCGCCTTTGCTTTCGGGCAGGATTTCATCCACAAGAAACACGAGATGAACGCGGAGAACTGCACCCAAATTTCACAGCTCAGCACAGAAATACAAAGCACACATACCCCTCAAACGCCTACAGACTACCTCAGTCCACCTGCGTGCATTATGAGCCACGCCTATTCACGTCAGGTGAAGCAACTTGGTGTTGACGGCAGGTAACCCTGTTTCATAATAACTCATAAACTGCAACCCTGCAGATGGCTTCCTCTCGAATTTTTTTCTCTCTTCTCTTAGCCTGTGTTACATTCCTCTCCCTCTGTTCTCTGTTCTTTCTCCTCTTTATGGGTCTTTTTTCTTCCATTTTTCCTCTTGCTCCTTTGGGATGTTCTCTTCTTCTCAAGTAGAGAGTGGCAGGTGTGGGAACCAGGTGGCTTCCACAAGAAAGTTCAAGTTTTTTCATGGTGAAGTGTCATATTTACTATAGTATATATGTATTTCTTAATCCTTTAACATAAATAAAACTGCTTCCAGTTTTTAGATTCCTATCTTTTTTTAATGTCATCAATGATGTTTTTGAGTGTTGTGCTCAGCACCCAGTTTTCCTACAAGCCCTATTCCCCTCCACTCATGTGATTTTGTACAGTGAGTGACTTTTAGGAACATATATGTCATGTAACATTATAGCAGAACCAACTGTAGGTACTTCGAAACTCATACAGCTTTTCTCTCTTCCTTGAGACAGACATTTGACAGGTGTGTTAAAAACGACCTCTACCTATAAACTGTCTCAGATCTTGAATTCTTGCAGCCCAGAAAGAACTCCCTCTGAATCCTGACTCAGGGCCACTAACTCCCGGACATCCTTAGACTGACCTTGACTAGTTGTCCTGGCCCCAAGTTTCAAGAAGTAAGTCACAAGTCAGGATTGTGGGAACTCAAAGGAGATCTTTTCACTACCTGAGATTCAGTATTTCTTGGGCAGAACTGAGAAATGTCACTGCATCCATAACTATTATATGAATTAATGAACATCACCCTATGGCTGTAAAGTTTTGAGTAATTTGAAAACTGTTCCACAGGTAAAGGTTGAAAACATACAGCTGAATCTTGAACAACACAGGGATTATGGGTACCAACCCCCACACAGTTGTGAATCCATGTGTAACTTCTGACTCTCTGAAAGCTTTATAGCACTCGTCCCTTGGTATCCGAGGGAGATTGGTTTCAGGACCCTCTGTGGATACCAAACTCTGCAGATGCTCAAGTTCCCTATGTAAAATGGTGCAGATCGATGCATACACACAGTTGGACCTCCACATTTGTGGACTGAAATGGTACAGAACACAGCAACCTTGGAAGCCGTGTGCTGAAGATGACAGCCTCATTGGCTTGGGTTCCTGATGACTACGTGGAGGCGTGCCGCTCCTGCTAACCTGAACACACACACATGACTGTGACAGGAGCAAGAAATGAACTTCCGTTGTATTAAACCACTAAATGTGGGGGGTCTGTTTGTTACTGTGGCTTGGCCTACCCTTATACACTATGTATTCCAAATCTCTAGAACACTCGGTCTCAACCAGAGGCAATTCTGTCCCCCAGCGGATATGTGGCAATGTCTAGAGACATTATTGGTTGCCATAAGCAGGGGAGGTGGTGGTTCTAATGGCATCCAGTGGGTGGAGGCCAAGTTTTCTGCTAAACATTCCACAGTGCACATGACTATGCCCCACACCGAGAACCATCCATTCCAAAATGACTATGGTGCTGTTGGTGCAAACCCTGCTCTAGAGAGCTGAGGAAGATGGCCGAAAACCTTGACCCCTCTGCCAGATTCTGACAGGAGATTCGTGACAACAGTGTGGACTAGTGGCGGAAGGAGTGGTCATTGAGTGACACGTGGGTTCCAGTTCCAGCTCTACCGCTAGCAACTTCCGGGATCTAGGACAAGTTCCTTTATCCTTTGTACATCCGATATTCTTGTGCTAAAACAGGAAGATTATAATCGTACCCACACGATGGGGATGTGAGTGAGGACGGAAGTACTAATCCAGTGCCTGATATATGATAAGTACTCAAATATTACTTGTTGCTAATATTATTATCTTTTCATGCTTTTGTTGTTATTAAGACATATTTCTAGAAAATTTAGTAGTGGTATCTACACAGTAGTAAAATTTACAGCTGTTGGAATCCATGAGGTGATGAGAACAGTCACAAAGCTTAAAGTGTCACACTGGTCACACTGTCTACCATGCTTGCAGGAGAGTCTGACCAGGATGGGTATTTTAAATAACTTTCCTAAGTTTTGACTCAAAGTCTGGTCATAAATTAAGATTTGGCTGTAAAGATTTTTTCTGTAACTGAGTAACCTAAACTGGCATTAGTGATTAAATACACACGGATTCTCCTGAGCAGCCAGCAGCTACTTTTGCATAGCAACTCTGCAAACCTCAATGCACTTTGCTTTTAAATTTTGCTCACTGCGAACTGTTTTTGTTGCTCATTAGCAATGAATCAGAAGGCATTAACAGAAGATTCTAGATGGGAAAACCCATTAGGAATGGAGAGAGGTAAAAGGGTTCCTGTCCTTCCTCCCATGTTAGATGGCAACGGGTAGAAGAGAGTGACACTCTTAATCACTGTGGTTTTCAGTTTTTGTCACTGTTGGGTGGCGAGAGATGACATAGAGGTAGCATAGGGAGGAAGGGGGTGTGATGATAATAATAACAATAACAATAATAATAAAGAAACATGAAAACGAATAGTCACTGAAACTTGGGGATTATATACAGTGATTAGAGGTGCTATTTAAGGACTACTTTCTGCATATTCAGAAAACTATCTAACAGGCCTGCTTCTAAACGATCATAGGTCTTAAATGGTTTTAAGAAAGATCTCATTCACTTTTATGATAAAAGCCCTCGGAGGGAAAAACGAATAGAGACATTCACATAAAAGCGCTCATATGCCATGTAAAAGAAAAAGCGCATTAAATTGTGCCAAGTACTACAGTGCAAGTTCTCTATTAAATCCACCCACATAACAAGCCTTCATTAAAGACAATCCCTGCCAAGCCCTACACTCTAGCGCTGAACACATATTTCCCTTAGGATTCAAGAATGCTAGTGTCTACAAACCTTATAAAAAGTGTCAGTATAATAAACATTATTTAAACCAGAGGGAAAGTATTGAGTGAGGACATCTGCAAGTACCAAGATAAATAACATCTATGACAGTTCACCAATTCTCAACGGCCTTCTCCCTTGGGAGAAGACCTTTCTCCTCTTGTCAAGCGTCCTAAGCAGTTATGGCTGGTCAAGGGGGAAGGCCCATGTGGAATCGGTCCTTTATCACTCAGGGCAATAGTGACAGAGACACAACGATCCTCCCCACACCCAACGATTCTGTCTCTCCAACACAATCAATAGGAATTCAGGCTTCATCAGAAACCACCTCAAATCAATAGTGTTGTCCTTGAGGGAGGGGCGGCCCTGGACAAAGCAAACTCAGGTTCCATTCTACCCCAGTCTTAGTCACTTCATGAGCTAAGTCTCGAAGCAGAGTTAATGGTCCAGTCATGGCACAGACTCCTCAGGTCTGGTCCCTGGGTTTTCTTTTTCTTTCTGCACAAATATGGGAGAAGGCTTGCTTCCCAAGTGGAGGAGAGTTCTCCTTCCGATGAATTGGATGCCGCTAGTACCAAGAGCAGCCCCTTCTCTAAGCTCTGGCAATGAGCAGAATAGTTTTCAATGTGTTTCATGTCCCTAAGTGTGTGAAAAGTATCCACCTACCCTGACACTGTGTGTACTATCATGAGATAAGCAAAGAGAAATGAGAGGTGGGTAGGGGTCAGAGATCACCATTCTCATTCTACAGCTTTTGAACAATGCTGAATGCTGTCAACAAAACTATGTTTAAGGCTTTGGCTTTTAAAATGTTTAAATTTTAATAATACTCATTTCTTAGCTTTTTTAACACACTGTATGGATAAAGGTACTTGAAAAGGATTTTAGTTCTCTAGAACATGATGGAAAAAAATACACAGATGTTACACAATATTCTACCCACTTTTTTCATAATACACATGTCCTCAACACTCCCAGAGATGATGATTTAATTTAACATCTCTTATAGTTCAAAGATGACATTTTGTAGTAGGGATGTAACTTCCAATTACACAACATTATGTAACATTATGAACTATTTAAAAACTTTCCTAAAAGGTTAAAACGGGCCATGAACTATATCCAGGGCCAAAGCTTCTGAGGCACTCAAAGGCTCTTTGATAGATCATTTAGAAAGATTAAAGAAACCCACTCTACCCACGAGAGTCCCTGCTCAGTCAATCCGAGGTCACAGTGAAATGAAAGAGACCCTCATTTTCTACTTTCCAACTATGAATTTCTCTCCAGACATTTTTTTTTTCTCTTCCAAAATTGTATCATTGGCTATTTAACTTTTAACTTTAAAAATGTGATTTCTATTTATTATCTCATTTTGTTTGAGACTATTATTAGGAGCCATATAGAGAAATGGAAATAACAGCTCCATTATTCCTTTGAGTAGGGGTGACAGTCAAGACCTCACCTCTCTCTCTCCCTCTCTCTCTCTCTCTCTCTCTTCCCCTCTCTCTCTCTCAAATATCAAGTGGGCAAAAGCAAATGACTTGGATATCGGGCAAAGGAGCACAAGATGGAGCAGCCACTATGGAGGAGGGAGCAGGAGGCCCAGAGAGAAGTGTCTGGGCAGTAATGCAAGGAATGAAGAGTAATAGAAATAAGAACGATAACATTTTTTAGTTAAATTTTCAAAAAGCATTAAGAAGTCATTTCTGAACTCCTAAATGGCATGAGAAAGAAAAAATACCTATGTATTTGGGCTTATACAATGTCTCTACATATGGAAAAGGATACAACCTGCTTTGCATATGTAACCAACGTCTGGGAACTTTATTGTCTAAATAAAGTTAGAAAGACCTCTTCTCAGAAGTAAGCTCCTCTCATGATATTGAATATATCAAATCACATTGTGTTAATGTCTCTTCGGTCAATGTCTATATCCATGATCCTTCCCCAAAATGTTCTTATTTATAAATCCTAAAAACCAAATTTAAACCTGAGCTGTGAGGATTATGTATGGACATAGTATAGAGAAAAAATGTACTACTTACAGGGGAAATTAGTTAAACTGAGAATGACTATTAAAAGGATCTCAGTTAGACAGGATTCAATAAAGCAGAGCACAGAAAGTTCAAAACTGTGCTATTGCATAAATGAAAAGTGACTTACCAGTTATCACTATAAATGATTAGACTGCCCTCCTCACCCCAGCCCAGAAATAATACTTGCTGAGAAAGACCCAAGTAACAAACAGCTCTGCCTTGCAGGTGTGGTGAGAGCTTATCACAGGAGGTTGTTAATGAGCAGCCCTTTTCCCAATTTAAAATTCTGCACTTAGAAAATCAAGGATATTGGAGGAGTCAGCGAGAGAATTGTACAAACAGGTTAGACACGGATGAAGGAAAACAGATTTTAAAGGAATTGGGACTTTGTATTTTAAATTAATACCTTTTATAACGGTCTCTCCTGGGTAGCGTTGCCGCAAGTGAGAAAATACAGTAAGTCCTCACGCAATGTCGTCACAGGTTCTGTGACGACACGGGAAATGGAAACGATGTATAACTAACTGAGCCAATGTACCAAGGCCAACTGGTACAAACGAGCGGGCAGTTCCTCTGGCATCTCATCAATGCTCTAATAATGGACATTATTCCAGGACCTGCTGTAATTGGTTACTCTTCATTAAGGTAAGAACCAGGTAAGATGGGTCTAACCATTCTGTTAAAATTGTGATCTAGAAAAACAGAGACAGTCACATAGCAAAAGTATGTGAAGAAAGGACAGCCACGACTATTCCCTGATTGAAGAGATTGTCGCTGTCTAGGTGGTAACGGTGGGTGACTCAAGGTCTTTGGAGACTTCTGGAACAAAGTGGTATCTACTTCTTCCCACCTGGGTACCTCCTTGTGCTGTTGGGGCTTTTCTTCCCCAACTACCCTCCCTCCCAACACCCTTCTTCACCTTTCCTCTCCCTAACTATGTGTCACCTCAGATTTTCAGAGGATTAATTAGAAATAATCCAACTGAATTCAAAATAATGTCGGCATCACCCATTTACATTTTTTTCCCTAATTAAATTTCTGATGTAGTGAATTGGCTAATCTGATTATTCTTCCGAAAGACCCTAGGTAAGACATAGTATAGTTACTCTCAATCAGCAAATTCAAAGGAGGCTGGTGATAATTTCCATTTATTGCTTGCCATGTGCCAGGCACTGTCGTAAGAGCTTTTCATATCTAATCTAATTCTCATAATAATCCTGTGAGGTAGGTACTATTTATTAGTCCCATTTTACAGGCAGTGAAACATAGGCACAAATTTACTGTGTAATAAAGCAATCAGCAAACTATGGCCGTTCAGTCATATCCGTCCCTAAAGTTTTACTGGAATGTCCACACCCATTCATTGACATAGTGTCTAAGGCTGATTTTTCAGCTACAATGGCAGAGCTGAGCAGTTGTGACTGAGACCTCAGGGCCCAGAAAGCCCAACATATCTACTATCTGGCCCTTTATAGAAAATGTCCATCAATGCCTAATGTAAAACATGATTAATTCATGGATAAAGAAAAAAAAAAGCAAGTACATTTGGACAGCCTGAAATAGAACCTCTACTGAAACCTTAGCAAATACTCTTTCTTGATTGTTTTTCTTCTTTTTTTTTTTTCTTGTCACCAGAAAGGATTTATTCGGGGGGAAAAATGATTGCGATCTGGAACACGTAGACATGGCGACTTACGCGAACACTCTACTCTCTTCATCTCCTTTCTTTCATTCATATCTTATCTTATTTTTCCTCATTCAGGTTTATCAACTAGCCTCGGAGAAAGCAAGAATGTTCATGGAATCCCAGTACAGTAAAGAAAGGGTCCTCCCCTCAATATAGCAAGTTTTGATTAGGTGAAAAAGATTCCAAGAAAGAAAGAGGGAGGGAAAAAAAGGAGAGACCAAAGAAAGCTTGACAATCGTAAATTTCCTGAGAGATTGTAAAAGTTTTGGCAGTTTCACAGGTATTTCTTCTCAAGTACAAATGACATCATTGTTGAAATTAAAACAATTGGCCTGGCTTATTCGACATTTGGTATCACATATTGTTTGGTTGAGCATCAATTGATTTTTCTATTTTTACTGGGAAGTTATGTCATAACTATTTTTAGTAGACAATGTCTGCTTCTATTGTTTGTGGAACTCAACACGCAATCATGCCTTAGAATTTTTTTGCTAAAGCCAGAAGAACGTATGTATTTAGTGGAGAATGTTCTCATCAGCAAATATTCTACTATATTCTGAAACCTATTTTGGATTAAAAGTCTCAAATAGGAAGTAGGCACTAACAGATGAAAGAATTTGGCATATTACTAGGCAGCAAAGTGAGCATACCTTTATAATAGATACATTTGCCTTTGAAATATTAATATTTTTCACATTACTTGAGAATGAGTTAACATCTGACCTACCCTGATAATTCTTACTTTATCCTTAAAAACCTACCTATAAATCAAAGTCAAATTAATAATTGAATTTCCAGAGTACATAATCTGGCACATAAGCTGAACTCAATTTGCACAGTCCAATAATTTATGCAAACTTGTTTACTATAAAAGTGAACAAAAATTCCAAGACAAGACAAAGCCCGGTTGTGCCTACCTTTCACCACCTTCCCCCAAATGCCAACCAACCATTACAGAGAACAGTATTTCCCAAGTTTGTCTGCACATTAGAATCACCTGAGATCTTTCACAATTCCACCACCCAGGCCACACCCCAGACTCATCAAATTAGAGTCTCTGGAGGTGGGACACAGGTATCAGTAGTCTTGGAAGCTCCCAGACACCAGTTGACAGTTCTGATTAAAGTGAAGATAGCCTAATGGGACCCTATCTGGATACATCTGACAACTCCATCCTCTGTCTGCTCCACTATCTGCCAGGCACTCAGATCTTTGGTGTAGGATTTCTTCACACGACATACTGGTGAACGTATGGGTATTATTATTCTTGCTCCTAACGCTTAATCAATTTGTTAATGCAAATATTAAGAAGATTTTAACAATGAGTACAGCCATAGGGTTTGTCGTACTTCCTTCTGATCTGTTTTAAACGTTCACATTACTTCTGCGTCTTAGGAGACAGTGCATCCCTGACACCTGGCTTTGTTCTTTAGTTTGCAAGCATATTTATCCCACATGACAAATTTAAAAAAAAGTTTGCCTTACCTCTACGATGCTTTTTAAATCTTGCACGTAAGTCCTTTCGGTCTCTAGAATTTCCTGAACAACTCTATCCACATAGAGGAGCTTGGGGCTAGTGGCCGATTCTACACTCGTTTTGGTGGCCCCATTTGCCTCCACTCTCCGCTGGGCCCGGAGCTGCCTTTCGTCACCCTCATCTGTGCTCTGTTGCCCGGCTGGGCTGTCCCTCGGCAGCTCGCTGCTGGAAAATGGCCTGGCTGGAATCAGCTCCAGTTTTATGGCCCCTGCTTCCTTATCCTGGTGAAACAAACCCAAGTGGCTATTTGATACTAAGGTCATCCTGCTGCCGAAGGACCCGTGGCTGTCCCTGGAAGAGGCAGAGGATGACGTGGAGCCGAAGCTGACTGGGCGGTCGCTGTCAGAGAGTTCCATGGTCTTCGGTCCTTGGGAGTGGGGATGCCTGGCGGTGGTCCCGGGAGCTGGAACTTCAGTTACAGCTGATGGCACTTCAAGACGCAACTGGCGCACATCTATACACATTAAAAAAAAGAAAAAGAAAAAGGACAATATAGACAAGGTAAGCAAGTATTGTAAATTACATCAAGCTGAAGGTTTAAAGGTCAAAACCCAGCCCAAACGTATGTAACGAGTTAGATATAGAAATGGAAAGATACCCGAGGTAGGGTGAGTTGCAA
>NW_011888859.1:592918-602978 GCF_000151845.1 Pteropus vampyrus | reverse complement strand
TCAAGCTGAAGGTTTAAAGGTCAAAACCCAGCCCAAACGTATGTAACGAGTTAGATATAGAAATGGAAAGATACCCGAGGTAGGGTGAGTTGCAAAGTTAGGAGTTTCTATAGCATCACCTGGGAATGTGCTAGAAATGCAGAGTCTCAGGCACTAACCCCAGACCTCCTGAACTTCAGTCTGCATTTTAACAAGATGCTAATGCCATGTGCACACACACTCAAGTTTGAGAAGCACTGCAACCATTGCCTCAAAGTGTGACCACCTGGAATGACTAATAGATGCAGACTGGTCACGATTTTCTAAATTAAAGGCTCAGCGGTGAGGGCATAAGGAATCTATAGCTTTAACAAGCACCACAAGTGATTCTTATGTACTTAAAACACACCCTAACTAGATTCTTATCAAATTTTGCAAAACACTTCATTTTAAGTATTCCACCATATTTCTGCAAAACTTTAAGCCACTGTCCTTAGAACCACCACTACCTGACTTCATGGATGCTGACAATTTTATATTTTACTTGTATACAGCATTAGAGAAAGTGTGGCATGGGCGGTATTTTTCTAACATCGGGCAAGAAAACCCAAAATATTAAGACCTACATCCCCTTTAAAACCTACCCTCTCATCATGACATTTCTCTAAATCCCTACTTGAAAGCTGACACTCCACGTGGAGTAAAATGGAGTTACACTATTACAGGGTATATCTGATGAACTATAACACTCTCCATGTAAAGTCAGATACCAGGACAGTGTAATGATGCAATTAAATAATTAATAAACATAGGAACTCAATTGTGAGAAAAATGCTGTATTTTTAAAGAAACAGGGCTGTTTGTGTTTAGCAGAGACCAGGAGAAGACAGTATCTGCAAGGCAAAAGGTTACTTCATACCCACAGCACTGAAAACTTGGGTCCAAAAAGGCCCTATGTGAAATTTAATCTTTCAAAAGCCATTTCGATGAGACACACAAAGTTCCAATCTTCGTTTGTAAGGCAGGATCAACATTTTCCCCGCTAATAATGAGATCTCAGGTTTATAGCAACAAGATGCCTTTCAATGAAGAGTGATTAATAAAATTTGCTTCATTTTGGTAGGTTACTTTACCACCAAAATCCATGTTTACGGGTTTTGTTAGATAAATAGGAGAGTAAAACTTAAGTTTGGAAGGTTATAACAAGACAAACACAATAACAAGAATATGGATTAATAATTTTTCAGAAGGAACACAAATTTGGTTTGACTCTATAATAAAGATGATCAAACAGCTGGTACCAGTATTTCTAGAATATAAAGAATCCATCAGGTCTGCATCCTTCAACATGCTAACGTTATCTGGATAGTTTATATTTGTGGCGAATAGTAGTACAAACTTACAATGAAGATATTAAAATTATTGAATAAAATAAAAGAACGAATGAATCAACAGGAAGGAATGGTAAGAAATGTATACGAAATGAGTCATTTATCAGCATAAACACTACCACATGGTATAATTTGTCGCAAATTTTTTAAGCTTTTGCCATATTCTTTCTGCTTGCCTTATAAACTTTATGGCCTATAAAACATGGACTGGTTATAGTAGTTAACATGCACTTGCCCTAAAAAGCACGATCCAACTCGAGCATGGCAAAGCTCCAAGCAGTAGCCAGGCATCGAGGTATGCTTGCCTCAGAGGATGCTTGCCCATGTCTGGGACTGGTGTTAAGGAGCCCTGGGCAGTTCAAAGTAGAAGCAGACATAACATGGTGTTTTTCCCATTGACATCCACCATAACCGTAACCAGGAAGTTGATCTCACTTTCAGAACTCGCCACTAACTTGGGAAGTACATGAGGCTTCTTTAAGGTCCCAAGGGTCCAATGAGGCTATGAGTTAGAACCAAATGTAAGTTGGATATACTGTATATGAAAGGTGGGGCATCTGGAAAGGTCTAGATCAAACTACCCCCTATAGATCTGGATATATTGGTCTCCAGGGCAAGTTATGGTTTTCTGACTAGACAAAAATCAACCTTATCTCCAGTATAGACACCTAAAATAGTTATATAACTGTTGGCAAATATTCATTGTCAGGATTGGTGAAAAATGAACACAATAGAAAGACTCACTTCTGTACTTACTTTCACTCTAAGTTGGCCAGCCAGTATTGGAACAAGGGATGAAAGCGGAACAAAATTTACCAGTGTTTTAGAGGAGTCCATGTTGGGGTGCTTGGGGTGATGATGCCCTTTATTCTTTCAAAGGATAAAGTGAGATGTGAAACTCAGGTCAACAGGGGATTACTTCATGGGTAAATCAAATAGCTCCATGAATTGACCCTGCTTTAAGGAAGGCTACATATGTTCCAATACCAGGATGTGTACACTTGACCCTTGACCAAGACTGGTTTGAACTGCACAGGTCTTCTTCACGTGGATTTTTTTCAATAAATACCTGTACTCTTTTCAATCTGTGATTGAGAGTCTGTGGATGCAGAGGGCCGACTGTATGTATTGGTCTACAACATTTTATACAGGGGACTTGAGCATCCGTGGGGTTTTGGTACCTACGAGAGTCCTGGAACCAATCTTCCACAGATACCAAGCGACAACTTGAGTTTCTGGAGAGTCAAAAGTTATATGTAGATTTTCAATTGCACTGTGGTCAGTTCTCCTAACCCCCACATTGTTTTGGGATCAACAGTATTCCAGGCTACTGGACTATTCTTCAGACTGCCGACCAGGCACCTTATAAAATAGGATATTCGAGATATTTGCTATCTGTAATATTTAGCCAAGTATACTGCCCCAAATTAAACACCTTCCAAAATTACCAATGGCAGAAGTGAAACATTTAAAGCTAAGTCATATAATGGCATAATATGAGGCTGCATTTGCTAATGGGTAACATTTTTCATGCTAATTCATTGCTTAGAAGATAATTATAGTTTTCTTATGTAAGGAAATATACCTCATAAAAACTGTCTAGTCTTGTTCTCATCTCCCTCAAAATAATTTAAGATTTCCACCCTGTCTGGCCTATGCTTCCTAATACAACTCACCAATTTTTAATATGTATTTCAAGAGCTGTACTGTTCAACAAAGCAGCCAGAAGCCCTATGTGGTTACTGAGCAGTTGACATGCAGCTAGTCTGAATCGCGATATGCAATAAGTGTAAAATATACACCAGATTTCAAAGAATTAGTGTGCCACAAATATACTATAACTCGTTAATGATTTTTATATTAATTACATGTTGAAATAATATTTGGGAATAGTGGATTAAATAAAATATCTTCTTAAAATTATTTTCACCAGTTTCATTTTACTTTTTTAAATGTGGCTACTAGAAAATTATGAATTATATGTGCAGCTTGCATTATATTTTAGTTGGACAGTGCTGATCTAGAAGTTTTCTAGACAATTCTATTATTCTGTAAGATTTAAATTTATTTTCTTATCAACCTTTGTTCAAATAGTACTGAGTGGAGAAGTGCATATAATTCAGTTTGTCTTTCCTTTTATTCCATTCATTAGCACACAACGTTGTTATGAGTTAGCAAAAACAGAATTGTGAGACAATCACTGCGTACTAGATATTTCCCATGATAAACAGAAACACCCAGATGGAAAACTGTAGAGCAAGAAAGCTTTCTCCTCGTCCTTGAGTGACAGATGTCGGCAAGTTGCATTAACAGCTGGGTAATTTGCTGCTTTTGTTTTCATTCTTTTCCACAGCCTCTCGTTCTTTCCTACCGGATCCCACACTCAGGGCTAATAGTGCACCACCTTCTGCAAACTTGCAGACCATTGCTAATGGCCCATGTCAGTGGGTGTTGTGACCATAAATACTCTAAAATAAGCTGCTTCCACCCACCTTAAGGATCTTGGTCCTTCTGACTCTTGGTAAACCAGGAGGTGGTCGTGGTGGAAGTACATGTAGAGGGCCTTGGTGTCCTAATGATTCTTACCATTAGCCTAAAAGCCATCAAAATAAAATATTCCTTCTCGTGCCATCCTCAATAAAAATGGCTACAATAGCTACCATGTTGACACATTTTTTACTTCATGACAAGTCTCTAATTTTTTCTCGGTGAAAAAGCTTTAATTCCTTGGCTTGTCTTTGTTTGCTCTTCAAACTTCCATTATTTTAATTGCTCTCCATTGGAATGTCACTGCCAGAATCAAAAGCAGCTCTTCTTGGCTGTAACTTGTCTCTCAGGCTGATTTAGGGTTGAGGCAGAACTTTCCATGGCCAGTAGAGCCCAAGATTCCTGGGACTGTGTTTACACGTTGAAGAGGGTGGGAGGTGGGTATGGGCGAAGGGGGTGGGGAATTAACTGATAGGTCCAAAGCTGACCACTTCCTTCCTGTTACAGCTCCCAAGGACAGCCCTACGAGGCAGAACTCTATACCCAGCAGGGGCTAAGAAGCGATCAGGATTTCCAAATTCTGCTCATTGCTATTCTAGGCTATAAATACCTTGTCTGAGATCTTTGGCAGGACAATCATGGAAATCAAGAGAATGTGTTGTGCTCAAGACGAATGAATAACTATAACTGTGTTGTTCCTTATTACACTGCCTGTGAATTACTCAAAGAGGGCAGGCAAGAGAGAGACTAAAGTATGTGCAAGAAGTGATCCTATCAGCCAGCAAAGATCATTTAGGACAGAGCCAGTCCTTGGTAGAACCTCAAAGTGGTAAACAATAGACCTCATGATTTAAAAAACAAAACCAACAAACGAAAAAACCCTACAAACTTTTAAGAGTCAGAGCTGTAAGAAATATGTAAGAAATAAAAATGTAAGAAATACATTTATGTATTTCAAGAGAATCCTCCTTTGCTACACCCCTCTGAGATAGTAGAAAAAAGCAACCAGATAGCAATGTGAATTTCCACTTCTTGGTTTTCTAAAATACCAACATGATTCTTGCATTAATGGAAGGGCCTGGACAATAATTCCACAGGTTCTTTACTGCTCAGAGTGTACAATCCAGGAAACATGATTTTCACACTTATTTGTGGCTGTTTGGTGATGAAGAGGTAAAAAAAAATCTTGTTACCGTGTTAATTTCTTAGTTTGACGAATGTTCTATGATTATGTGAGATGTTTATATTAGGGAAAGCTGCATGAAAGGAGTATGGGAACTCTGGACTTATCGTGGCAACTGTTTTTATAAATTTAAAAATTTTCCAAAATTAATAGTTAAAGAAAATCTTGTCCCCATTGAAGAGTCAGTAGCAAGAAGATCAAGAATAGAAAAGATGTTTTGCAAAAAACGTTCTTGTTCAAACAAGAGGTGTGGGGTTGAATGACAAAAAGAAATTGCTTCAAGCTGTGAAGTCTGATCCTAAATATTCGGATAATTTGCTGATTGATTCCTATGCTAGTCAATGGAAACTAAGAGGTAGCTGCGCAGGGATGAAGTCAGACAGTGAATGCATCTAATGAAATTGATAAATGGCCTTAGCTAAGTGATGACTCCGGAATTTCTACATTGAAGGGCACAGACGTGCATTTGGGTTGCAAGGGTACCTTAGGGAACTCCTGTTCAGCTTTTTATGCAAATGCAGCTGTTTTTACCTTTACTGTCTGCTTTTGGGTGACGGTTTAGCATGGGAGGTGAAGGAGATTATGGGGTGGGGTTAAACTAAACTATGTGTTGTGTGTTTACTTTCAGAGGGGACTGAGAGTTGTCTACCAAAATTCACTCCCCTCTCTTTAGTGAACAGGGTTTTAGCTGAGCACAGCTCCCAGCCTCCTGGCCATTAGATGTGGCCATGTGGTCAAGTTCTCACTAATGGAAATACGTGTCCCTCTGGGGGTCTGCTTCTCAAGCATTAGACATTGTCCCTCTATTCCTTCTCCTTCCCACTGGAACCCCGATGTGGCAGGGATCTCGCAGACAGGACAACGGTGCCCTATAGTATGGCAGAGCATGAAGGCAGAAGGAACCTTGCAATAATTGGGTCTGGACATGCTCTGAGTCATCATATTAAGAAATCTGGTTATCTCGAAGCTGACGCGCTGGAGAAGCCGGGTGGTGACCCCGCACTGATACATAGAGAGATGCTTAAGCACCGCAGCTGTTCTGGCCCCTGCTGTTTGCGTGTTTCCAGTCAAGGCCCCAGACATGTGAGAAGCCTTAGGGATGACCCCCAGCACTGTTATGTCTGATGGCCACCTCATGGGTCCCCAAGCCAAAACCACCTAGCAGGGCCTCTCCTGAACTCTTGACTCACAGAAACCTTGAGAGAGTCTAAATGGCTGTGATTGTTTCAAGCCACTAGGTTTGGGACTGATTTGTTGTACAGCAAGGGATAAACCAAAGTCTCCATTAGAACAGCTTAGCCTAACCATAATATGCCACTGCTTTAACTCTGTATCAAAATGATCCTTAAACACAAACAAACAAATCAAAGCCTCAAAGTTCATTCACGTGTCATTACTTTTTAAAAATTTTATAGATGGAAAAATATAAACAGAGAGGTTAGGCATCCTCGTGGTCAAAGTTGAACTGTGAATCGGAGACCATGGTTTCTGATTTCTAGTCCATTTTCCCTTGTACTTGGCTATAGATTTATACAATAATAGGAAGAAAAAGAGCTTAGAGATCAGGAAATGAAGGACTAAACATATGCACTTGTGTAAAGCACACAGTACCACTGTGCCAAAAGGGCCTACGTAGTGTGTGCATGTGTGTAAAGGAACGAACATGTGCCCAACCATCTGTATAGGAATTCCTCAGAGGACCAGCCAGAAATTAAGTTATGACATAACACTCTCTCCTTTATTGAAAGATCTGCATTTCTGCCCTGGCTCTACACCACCGAGGTTCGTGTCTGTGGGTTTCTGGTCTCCTCGCGTGTAAGTCAGGCAGCTGGACCAGGTGACTCCTCAGCTCCTATCCAACCTTCAGAACATGACTCCAACCCTGAAATAACCACACAATAATGCTACAACTATGCCCCTTCCTAGCTGGAATCACGGCACAAGCAGTAACCACAAAATAACAACTTTTCTTCTACCCCTTACGAATGTCAGGTCTTGGATAATAAAATATATATCACTGACTTTCCAAAGGCTCAGAAACTCAATTTTTAATTTAGATTAAATATGCTCCAGCTTCACTGTGAATAGTACCTTCCTGTTAGTGGAACTATCTGTCTCAGGGCAAGGACTAAACAATGAGTTATATATCATTGAACGAAGGTCCAAAAACATCTCTGTGCAGTGGAGAGGGAGGCATTGGGCTAAATAACATTTTCTTAAAAAAAAAAGAAAAGAAAAAAAGAAAAGAGGAAGAAGAGGAGAAATCCAAGTGACTAACAATAGCACTCTGAGTAAATAAATCCATCCCTAAAGTACTCTAAACATTTTCTTAGAGAAAAAGAAGGAAGTGAATTCAAAGTATCTAACAATGGAGATCTAAGTAAATAAATCTATCTAGAAGGTACAATACAAAACTATTATAAGCCAAGTCTTTTCAAATCTCTAAGGGTGTAGAAAATGGTCACAATATACAGTTGAGTAAAATCAATGGTTTATAAAACGTAAAATGTGATCCCAATTTTGAATTTAAAATGTCACTTATTTATTATCCATATTAGGAAAAGATTGAAAGGATATATAACATTAACTTTGGTTTTACTAAGTAAGAGGATAGATTATTTTTCCTTTGATATTTATCTGTAAATATCACTTTTCCTCAAAACATGTATTACTTTTATAATCCAAAAAATTATTTAAAGAAATTCAAATTATAACCTCAATTTGCATCAAATATTTAAATATTTTAAATTAATTGATTTTTACGGTCCATATGACTGATGCAAAGGAATGTTGAATATATGCATCTTCTTTCCAAAATATTAGATTCACTAAATTAAAATAATTAATAAAAAAATCAGATTCCAATGTACAACAGCACTAAATACAATCCATACCTCCTTGTCCCCAATGATGCCTCCTAGCTAAAGTATTTCTCCCAATAAACACTCAAAATGGAGACTGTATTTACTTAGTTAACTTTGGTGACCTCTCGATTCAAACTAAATTTCATCACTACAGTTGCTAAGCATAAAGTTTGCAAACATTTATTTTGCAACTTCCACTCCCCGCCCCCACCCCCAGCTGAGTCTGCAGAGACCTCATAAAGAAAGCACGTTAAAATACTGAGGATTCGATGCATGGCAACTTAATTTCAGTTTTTAGTTTTCTCCCTAGAGTCACAAACATCAGCTCTCTAGATATTTCAAAGCAACTTTTAGAAAAGAAAACCAAACAAAAACAAAGCAAAACCATTTAAGACAGACTGCGGTTCAGATGTAGGAAAAAAGAAATCACCTTTGACTAATTCCATTGTTGGATAACTCCTTTCGATACATCGCTTTTATAACAGAACAGCTGTAACATATCCAGGCAAGCTGCTGTCCCTGCCAGTGTCGTGAAGAAAACATTCCTGCGACAGCTTCTCACTGCAGTGGACCGGCTCCCTTTGCTCCAAGAGGCAAGGAGCAAGTTTGTCCCGGCATCGCTTCTTTGGGGCACATTCTTTAGCACCTACCTGTGCTCTCCCCAGGCTAAGCCACATCGTCTGCCTTCAGCTGATGCAGTGACCTCACTGGGGGCTCAGGTAGGTAAAACAAGAAGTCTTTACTAGTCTGTGCAGCTCCTTCCCTCGAAATATTGCATGAGTCAGCTTTTATCTCTCAAAACCCAACACACAAAGGCTTGACAAAAACCTGATTTGCAACTTTCTCAGTGCCTTTTTCCCCCTAGCGAGCAGACCACAGACTTCAGCATCACTAAGAGCCTTAAATGAAACATGACATCATTCAATTGAGAAACAGGACAATAGACACCACTGTGGGTAACTTGAAAATGCACACTTCGCTGAGCAACACCCTGTGCTTGCCATTCTTTTGTGGACATCAAATCCAACCCACAGCCACTTAAAGCTGCTCCGGCTTCACCTTCCTGGCTCCAGCTGCAAGATCTTTGGAGCTCTGATATTCCCAAGTTCCTTTCCTGATTTATAAGTTGTTTCAAAGTAAATGGACACATCTTTAACATAAGTTTTACAGTGAAGTTTGAGGGCAGGAGCAGGGCGGTGAATAACATACAGCTGAAGGAAATTTGGTTATTTAGTTTCTATGAAACAAGACATTTAACAAAGTTTTAAGAAAACAAACATGATTACATTGAAGCTTGACTTAAAAAGAAACCTATCTGGAGACAAATACCTGAAATGTAAACTTTATAGGTATTTCTTAGAAAAACAATTACGTTTTGTGATTTTATAGTCATAAATACTAAGTCGTAAAGTCAGAATGATTTAATTTCCACACTTTAGTAGGAGAGATTTTCAAATTATTTTGGGTTTCGATTTCCCTAAGGCCACCTGACCCTCTTAAAATGCTATATCTCTTTTTACATAAACATTCCAAAGGTTCACATTTGAAAAAAATATTGAGTTCTTTAGATGAAGGGTCTTCAGAAGTACAAAATGTTATTGAAAACTGATACCATCACCAAACTGATACCATGGAGCTAAAACTCAAAGTATGGATTGTGCCCATGTATAGACACCTGAAACTCAACTATTTCAAAGGATCAAAATTCTTTAAATGGAAGTTCCTGATAAAGCATTCATTTGTGGTTATGGAAATAACATTAGCTGATCATCTTTAATATAGCTATTTCTATCACACCTATTAAGTGATTTTAAACTAACAACATAAAAGGATAATTTGTTTTAATGCCTATTTCCTTCAAATAAGGCTGAACAGGGCTACTGAAGTCAGTAAGCCATTTGGATGGAAATTTATCAGTCAGTTCAGAAGACAGTTTGTTGCAATGAATTCTCTCCCACAAAATTGACCAGTAATCACTAAATTATGGGTGCCGAAAAGAAACGGTCCTCCATTCTGAGCTCTACAGAGATCTCTCTTGCACCCCAAATGATGCCCCCCCCTCCACCCTCTGTTTCTGCTTCACTAAGAGAGTCACCTTGGATCTCACAAGCTCCATCTGATCTTCCATAACCATTCCAGCCTGCTGCTCTTTCCAA
>NW_011888859.1:589745-592073 GCF_000151845.1 Pteropus vampyrus | reverse complement strand
AGAAAGTCACGTTTCTTGAGTAACACTCAAGGCTTTTCCACACCCGAGAGCCGAGGGCCTTCCGTGCCTCGGTGTTTTCTTACGGCCCTTGTTTGTCCAACCTTAGCGCTGCATGGTTTCCCTTCCCAGCCCTTCTCCTCTCATATGCCACACACCACTTACACTGGAGTAACTTGCAGGTGCCCAGCTGTTTTGTCACCGGACTGCCACGCACGCAGCCAAATACATCCCGAGACATGCGAAAGGCACAAATGTGGTACCCTTGCTGCTTCTCGCCGTATAATTTATTCGCCAATATTAACAGGAGGTGAAAAGATCGTTTTTGCTCACCAAAATCTCTTCGTAAATGACAGTGAGACTAAACACGCACTATCATTTATGCACATTGATGCCTCGTTAGGTGAGAAAGTTTCTCGTATGGGAAAGAAGCTCTCGTTAATTCTCTCGAAACACTATTATACCATCAGGAAGTAGGAGTGGGGACCCAGCACACACAGGACGTATCAACAGCCAGCAGGGGACACAATCTAGCCAGCAAGCTAAGTGCAGGCCAGCCTTGTGGCCTAATTGGAGGAGGGCCAGAGAACCCCGCCATTTCCCAGAATCTGCCATCGGGCCTGCAATTCCAATACGAGAAACCAACTCGTTTTGGTTTCAGGTAAAATTTGTCAGTTGAAACTCTAATATCGGCTGGGAAGGGTTATGGAGTCATTGTCACAGTAGTGTGAATTAGCCTGCATATCCTTCTGAGGCACTGTCAGGTTTTTTAGGGAGGAGGCCAGAGAGGGGTTGTCTGGAAGGGCAGGAGAGGCTGAGTGGAGGAAGTAGAAACAGCAGTCCTAGGGGCTTGACAAGGTCTGACCTAATTGAGATCCTCTGCTGACTTTGCAACCAGGCAACAGCTCCAAGAAACTGTGCCATGAAGGATGGAAGAACATCCAAGAGAAAGAAAGGAGGGAAGAAAGAGTGGCGAAGGCAATGCATACACGTTTCGGATTCAGGTTAAGATTTCGCTTCACATAATCAATATTGGATAAGGCAGATTTAGAAAATAATCTGACATTTTTTTCACATACAAAGGCGCTAAAAGTTATAAGAGATATTTTAAAACACAACCCATACTTTACATATGGAGCATAACAATTTAAATGCTGGAGGAAGGAGAAAACTTGTTTAATCTTGTGATTTTAACCCAATGCTATTGGGACACATTTTCCAAGACAAATGGTAAAACCATAACTGTTTTCTAAAGCACAGGCCATTGACGAAACATTCTTGATGTTTTTTAGTCTATTAGAACTTTTTTTCTTTGAAAGAAAAAGGCGTGAGATTACATTTTTTAAGCGCATACCACGGGATAAATGTGATAAATATTAAAGTCACTTGCATGCCAAGAGGTGTTACACATCCCCACTGACGTGTCTACACTGCCCTTCTCCTGAAAATGAAATGTGATGTACTAACATCCTTTGGCATTGTAATTATTGTATATTAAAGATCTATATATACTCTTCCAGATACTCTCTGCTCTAAACCCAGAAAATGTTACCAACTATAAATTCTGCCTTGCTATTATTATACAAGGCAAACTATACATCTTGTTAAACAAAAAAGCTAAACTATTTTTTTCCAAAGGACTGTTTTCAAAGTGAAATAATTTTATGGTGCGTTTGTCTTCACAAATTTCAAAAGGGTTTACTCTCAGCGAAAGACAGAGGTCTAAGGCAGACCAAAGCACTCCAGTCTAGGAGAAATTAAATGAAAGCATTATTTTTTGTTAGTCTTGGAGTATTGAATCTAGCAGTGGAAACCAAGCTATAAATAATAAATAGTTACCAGTACTTAAGTTATCCAGCTGAAAATGTAACTCCTCACCTCCTACTGGACTAAAATGTCAGCACCGAGGCATGGCCATAGGAAAGTTAGAAAACAAACACACAAAGCCCGTTATTCACCACACTTTCGTGGCCCAACCTTACCTTGCAATCAGGTCATGATTTAACTCCATCAGATATCGGTCTGCTATGAAAACCATCTGAGATGACCTGGAAAGGCACGCATATTGGATTCTAAAATCTTGTGCTTTCAAGAATTCCACCACAGGCTCATTTCTCTGCTTCTAGGACAATCGTCAGCTCTATTTTTCACTCTGTTCTTTTATTAGGATATTTTGGTCCTTATTGTCCGAAGACGATGAAATCAAGTCTTAGTTATTTCTGAACGGAACAGTTTTTAGATATCAAGCAAGCCATATGTTACAAATAGTCTCTTGCTTTCAATACTAGATCAGTCCCATCTTTAAGGACACCATGGGAGGACTCGCTGTGC
>NW_011888859.1:577595-589675 GCF_000151845.1 Pteropus vampyrus | reverse complement strand
ATTACCAAAAGCATCAGTGGTGAGGAAAGCTTGCAGGGGAGACACAGACAAGTCGCTGAGAGCAGTTATGAGTCAGTCTCTGGGCTGATTCTGAATCTTCCCCATTGCAACCTCCATCTTTAGGATCACTGCCCTTGGTCTTCTTGCCCTCAATCCAAGGCCACCTTCAGTGTCACAGTGGCTGACATTGTATTCTCTGAGAGCAAATGGATTTATTCCAGGGGAGGCTATCTAACTTCTAGAACCGAAGTGGGGGTGGTTTGAGCTTCTATTTATTTGGCTTCCTGAACCAAGTCACAAGCATGATCCCATTCAGGCAGAAATCTGTAGAAAGCCAAATACAGAGCCTGCTCTAGGAAAGCCGAACTCATTCCTCTCTAAAGGAGCTGAGATGACAATACTTTCCGGGACTTTTTTTTTTTTTTTTTTAACTAAAGGTAATGGGGATTACTAACCTTAGGTATATTATGACAATGGTCTGACACATCCATCGGTTGCTGTGGTACTGCCTTTTGCCTTTCAGACCTTCGGCACACAGCTGACTCTTCTCCCTTCGCACCTTTCCTCCACTTTAACTAGGAGCATCAACCACTTACCCTTGCTGACTGGGGACTGACTCAACGCCCGGGCTGGTGTCGTGCTCAGCGAACGGACGTGGGCTCTGACTTCTGGAAGCTCCGGTGGAGCAGGACTGGACGGGCATCAGATAAATGATGACAAGTGTGACGAGTGTGACGAAGCAGTGTGGGACGCTGCAGATGTAACAAGAACTGTGTACAGAAGCATTTGCTCTATTTTCCTAAACTGCCTTTCACCCTATTTTCAAAGTGCCCTTCGAGGATTCTTAAAAGAAGACAGAAACTTTATGTTGACAGTAAAATCCAGCTAAGCGAGGATGCCTTCACTTATATTTCCTTTCCCAGTCTCAAAGAGGGAGCTCTGTGGGACTCATCTTTCATCTTATATTTAATTACTTGGTATCCAAGCTGAGAGCCAAACCCGCTGAAAGTCTTCGTGAGTCCAAACACTTGCTTAATTCCTAGTTCCCACAGAGGTACATGAAGTAACTTGTTTATGTTCACAGAACAAAGGAAAGGAAACAAAGCCCTCTGTCAGGCTACAGCCTTTATCTTAATTAGGCCAAGAAACAAGTGTAACCAAATTTATTTTGGTTTATTCTGAATAGAAAATTTTGAATCCTCGACAAATATATGTAAAAGGAAAAAGAAAGAAAGAAGGAGAAAAAGCCAAAACATTCATGCCCTCGGTTTGAGAGACGGGATTATGTGGGAGGTTCCCTTACTACTCACTGTGACCCAGACTCTGTATTTGCTCTAACGACTATGTGTTCTTTGTGTGTGTAATTAAAGTAGGAGACGAACGAAATTAATTGATGTGATGCTGATTCCCCCATGCGCTGTCCCCTCCCTGTCCCCATCTTTCTCTGCCCTGTGCTGGCCAGGTCTGCATGCCCTGCCCCACACTGGCTGGCTTCCAGCTGAGTTTGGCTAATGGGAGACACCAACATTAGGAGGCAGGAGGAGAAGGAAATGAGAGCATTTCGTCTTGCTCGCTGGCTGACCAGGGGCCCGGGGCTTAGCAGTGCCTGCGCCAGAGGCAGCTGGGCCCCACGGTTCCAGCACTCAGGGCTCCCTCAGCTATGTTGTTCTCCTGTTCCTTGAGGGTGTCTGTCGGTTGTCTCTGAGAATGATGGTTAAGGCTTCTCGCCGTTGCTATGGTCTCTGAGTGCTTCGCATTCCTTGCTGGCTCCCTTAGCCACACCACCTTTAATGAAGTAGCCCCCTCATTAAACTCTCCATTCGAGCTAATTCAGTTTCTTGCCAGGTCCCTGGCTGGCACGACTTTCTACTAACACCAGAATTTCTGGTGTGAAGGGCTGATAACTGTTCGACTTCATATGCTTAGTCGGCGTGTTGATCATAGCTTTTTATTGCCCGATTTTAGCCTCTTTTTTGATTTCCAGACTGCTTGATTCAGATGAATGAAATAAATGCTTAATTGGAAGCTATTCTATGCCAAAAACATATTTTGAATTTGATATATCTACTGATATATTTGTTGACTTGGTAAATATTTATCGAGCAGCTACTATATACGAGGCAAGGTTTTAAACACTAAAGATACAACAGTAAAAAAAAAAAAAAACGGGAAAAAATCCCTGCCCTTATGACGTTTGAGTGGGGGGATATATGGACTGGAATTCTACAGTAACAGTACATTGATATTGGAAAGATACTTAGAGGTTTTCTAATCTAACTCCTTCTCTGGTGTTTGAACGATCGCTTACGATAGCACATCAGGTATGTGTAGCCTCTGCTGGGATACTGTGCATTACTAGGCATTTGCCCCTTGCTCAGACAGTCTGTCATACTTTGGGGCGATCCTAACCTTCAAAGTAATTTCTCACATGAAGCTGGAATTCTTCAAAGACCACTATGGGAAAATGCAAGACAAATCAGAGCTCACTTCTATGTGAAGTTCCTTAGTTATCTGAGATGCTATCAGGTCTCCCATAAGTATATGCCTCTTAATTCAAAAATTCATTGAGTAACTATGTTCAGTGATTCCTGGAGGCAGAGTTTGTGGGGTGGGGGTGGGAGAGAGTTGCCCCTTGTGCTGCAGGGACTGTGGGACAGTACTTAAAAATGCCACCACCCTCTGATCACCGTCCCCTATGGCTCCCACCAAAGCGTTTTCAGAATTTTAACGAAACTCACGCCAACTTACTGTAAAAATGTTAAAAAGATGTTGTTTTCTAGAGAACATCCTCTGGAAAATAAATGTTCTCCCTGCTCCTCTGAGTCATACTTTTAGATACAGCAACAACACTCTGTCCTCAAAGGCACAGTGTGTGGCCAGGGAGACAGACACTGAATACTCACACCAATAAGTGACTGATTCTGTACGAGGTGTGTACTGTGTAAGGAAGGCATGGGGTGCTGGGAAAACATGTAGAGGGAGGACCAGGCCTGGGTTGGGGTGGTCAGGGAAGGCTTCCCAGCTGAAGGGATATGTGACATCTGAAGGCTGAGAAGAAGAGGTTAACTAGGGGAAGCCTTAGAGAGAAGAAGCTGTCCAGGTCGTTTCACTTCCTGTAAGTGCAGACTGCTGGTATACCTTGTGTTACGCCCACACTGACCGCTCAACCTAGATTTTTTTCCCTGGATAATCTTGTTTGCCAATACACTGTTGCATACCACAACAATAACTATGTTTACTGTAATAATGCCCCCTCATTAAAGTATCTTTTAGTTTCCTTCTCTACTTTGGGGTGAGCCCCCCCACCCTCTGCATTAAAGTATCTTCTAATTTTCTTCTTTACTTTGAAGAGACCGCACCCCTCCCCCGCTCACCTTCCCCTCGAATATATCAACCTCCTTCTTCTCAGCGTTTCTTATTCCTTATCCAGACAGTGGGCGTTGCTAGGCAGTATCCATGACTGTTCTTGCCCAATCACTTGGACACGTTCCCTTACACAGTGTGGTTACAGTAAATCACAACATAAACTTCCCTGGCCAGCATTTTCACCCAGGTATAACCAGATTAAAGTGTACAACAAAGGAGGAGGAGTTAAGGAAGGACAGACTGGGGGAGGGGTCGCCCTGCTAGGTTTGTCTTGCTACTTCTGGGGGACTTATGAATTGACAGTGTGCATTTGAGCCTTGAGTATTTTCCAGGACCAGTTGGTTATCTTTCCTAGGGGACTCAAAGCCGGGGACAATTGCCCAGTGCCAGCATGGCTCCAAACATAAGATATGGAGACTGCGTAAGAGACTACAAATGAGGACATGATAAAATGGCAAACCCCCGTGGATTAAGCTGCTCTAAAAGTATTGGGGAGTTGGGTTTTCTCAGTGTCTGTTAGTTATCGTCCTAGTGATACGGCCAAAAAAACCAGCCCCAAAGCTGAACGAATGTTGTTCAATCTAAATCATCATCTACTGCTCACAAAATGACGTGTGTACGGGACACAAGATCTGGAGTGGAGGTATTTGGAACCTCAGCTCTCCTAGGCAATTTTGTAATCTTGGGCAAGTCACTGAGGTCTCTGGGTTCCAAATTCTTTGAGAGTTAATAAAATGAAAACTCTCGAGTCAATGACATTTAAGAGTACTTTTCCATCTATGAATCTAAGATTACATGTTTTCAGGTGACTGGTCGATGCAAAGATCCACTTCTCACTTCCAAAGACAGTCTCTCTTGAGGCCCCAAAATAACACGAGGATCTTAAATGTCATCCCACTTTTAGAGTCAGATGACCATGAATTGATGCAAAACTAGGAGCATGCAACCCTTATGGAAAGAAATGCTGTAAATTACCTCTAATTCCCAAGGTGACAGACATCTTAACAACTATTATCAATGGAAAGAGTCCCTACAAAGATTTTGAACATCTCTGGCAGTAGGCCAATGTCTAGCATCAAGATTATGCTTTTTACTTATAGTGACCTCATCGCCACTTTCTGCAAAACTGCACTCTGAAAACCAGGCTATAACGAAGATTGGGAAATAGCTCATTTGACCACAGGGGTATATAATTTGGGGTTGCATTCCAACCAAGTACCTGACCTAATGTACTCCCGGAATAGTGGTAACATAAAAGTTGACATAATTATACAACTGCAAAACTTATGCTCTTATAGCACACAGATAATGAAAAGTATGGCTTGTTCTAAGTGATTCGAGGAGCTCACGTACTTTAAGAACATATGCAATTATGATGATTAGAACAAATTCACTGTAATGGGTGTCCTGGAAATTGGAGATTCTTTGTAGCTGTCCCCCCAGCCTGGTGACTTGCTCTCATTGGCTGACTGACTGAGTGCCTGAATGACTGAGTGATTTTCAAGGGGCGAATTTACGATGGCTCCTCAGAAAAGAATCCTGACAATATCTGAAACTGGGATTCAGATATTTTCAGGTGTCTATCACAGATTCTGTGTGGGGTGCAGAGGATGGGGCTGGAGGTGAGCAATCTGATGGTAATGAAAGGTTCGGTGGCCTTGGGAGAGACTGAGGAAGGAGGTCAGCAGAAGTGCTGGTTTCTGGTTTCGTAAGTTACAACCACTCAGGCTGGCCTCACCCCAGCCATGCTGGCAGCCTGTGAATGCCCACAGAAAGAAGAGATTCGATGGTAAAAGAAAATGAGAGAGAGGGAGAGAGAGAGAGGGTGAGAGAGAGGGGGGGGGAGAGAGGGGGGGGGGGGGTGGGGGCAGCTCTAACAACTCAAGCAACTTAGCTGTGGGATTCTTCTACGAAAACGCAAAAGGAAAGGGGGCCCTTTTCCAATAAAGAGAGGTGAGCACCGGCAGCCTAGGGGTAGGAGCTGGGTGGCCAACGAAGTGAACTCCCATGGAGACTCCGAATATCTCGGGACAGGTGGCCTCGGGAAGGTTAGCAGCCCGGGGGCAGAGGGCAGAGGGTGAGCCAGCGAGGCATCACCTGGGAGTAGAGAGAAGGACACTGAGATCTTGTCCCCATGCCGGTGAGAAGGGATCACTGAGCTGGCACAGCTTAGCCTTTTAATGCGACTTAACCAGTACCCACAGGGCTCCTGAGGCCTGGTGTGAGTCCCCCCGAAGTTGTGATCTGATGCTGAGCAGGCAGAGTGTGACCTGAAGATCCATTTGTCAACACTGGGTTTACATTTCTTTGAATCGATGAACCAA
The DNA here is from genome assembly GCF_000151845.1 of Pteropus vampyrus. Classification (NCBI taxonomy): domain Eukaryota; kingdom Metazoa; phylum Chordata; class Mammalia; order Chiroptera; family Pteropodidae; genus Pteropus; species Pteropus vampyrus. The sequence goes on along the minus strand of NW_011888859.1, from coordinate 583,985 downwards.
ATTTTAAGTCAGATTTCACATGAAAATATTTCACATAAAAATCCAGATTTTTTTTTTTTTTCCCCTTGGGAAGAAGGTGCCAAAAAAAGAAAGAACAAACATCAGTCACCACTACTCTTATAGTCCCAGTCGGCAGCAGTGGATGGAGCTAAGCTCGGTCCCTCTGCCCTGGCCCTGTGCTTTCTGGCTTGCGACAGGCCCCACCCCTCCCCTGTCCCCCTTCACTCCTTTACACGACGTGCCCGCCCCGGAAGCCGTCGGCATTTGACTCCGGGTTACACACATGGACACATCCGGACACTACTCTGTGTGCTGGGTTAGTAGTCCTAGAATGACCAGATGACTGGAAATAATCCGGTAAAAACAATTTCTTCCTCTTCGGTTTGCAAGTTATATGAAAATGAAACATAAAGAATTAAAAATATCCCTTGTTGTTTGTCACGCTATCCAGGATTGAGAACAAAAGAGGACCTTAACACTTAGTGAGGGGCGTGAGGGGAAAATGTTCCCCGTGGAGGGCTGGGGGGAATATTAAATGCAGGTCAGGAAGTCTGACTCGTCTTTACCGTTGAACCTCATGAGCTCTTATTTTCATTTTCCTACTTTTTATATTAATCGAAGTCTTTATCCTACTATCTCTTTCAGAAACCTACAACACACCAAGAAATGTTAGAATTCGTTCAGGGTCTCTATGCGGGAATTAAGATAGGACCAACAGTTTAATTGGTAATTCTGCCAAACCAAACACCCAATAACTTGGTGTCATAATTTTTGACGTTTAAAAATCCTGGGACAGTAAGACAAAAAGCACAGTTGGAAGAATGACACATGGAGACGTCTGGCCACACTCATGGGGGAGAGGGGCGGGCGTCCCAGCCATCTAAGACCCTTATACAAATATTGCAGTAGGAATTCATTTTCGATACTCTTCTGAAAAACAAGCCAAGGTCAACTATAAATGTCAAAATTTACATATCATAACCTAATCTTATGACACATTTGTTTGTAAAAATATAAGAGGACCGAAGGACCTCAGACCAAGGACTGAGAACTGGAGAACCTAGTCCCATCAAAATAAATAAGGGCTATGGATTTTGCTTATGCACAAGAAACAGAGACGGAATAAGCAGGCCCCGACACCCAGAGGCATTAACCATCGCATTTTTCCTAGAAAGGGGAAAACACCCCACGCTGTATCCATACCAGTGTTCATTTCTTTCTGAACCCTGGAGGTAAAAATTTAAATCTTCGGTGAGGATTTGCATGGGTACCCAAGTCTTTGTGAAGAAGAACCCATCTGACATGTGATATCTTCCCTCAGGCGCGGGAGGAGGGGGAGGGAGTGGGTGAGGGGGAAGGAAAAACAAAAACCAGCTCCTTTCCCTTGATCCTGATGTGGCAGAAGGAGCAGAATGCTTAAAAGCTCCCCCGAGGGAAAAAGCTACTCCAGACTGCGACGGATCAACCAAGTCTCACAAACTTCAGAGGACTTAACTTGCTTGTGTTTCTCCTCGTGATTTTCAATGTGTTTAGGGAGGTCACGTGTTTTCAGGCCACCTCCTCGTTGGGCCCTGGCATCGAGGCTCAGGTGAGTCTGGCCATTTCTGGCCCAGGGCCAGGGCAGAACAGGGTTGGAAAACCCAGATTCAGGCCAAATGAAGCGAGCTGGTACGAGGCTTTCTTCTGCGGAAACCCCGTGACAAGGAAGTTGAAGAGTAGAGGATTCTTTTTCTCTTCTGTATCAATAAGTCTATTCCATGATTTCATTTTAAAAAAGTTCTTCTGAAGAACAGCAAAACCATTTATAATTTAGGAAAAGGAGCGCTCCGATGGCATTCAAAATATAGTTTGCGTTTCATTCTTTTGTTGCCATTTAGAGATTTCAAGCTACGTAGACATTTTAACATGTCCGTTATCATAATGGTGTCGTAAACCAAACGCCTGACAAATGAAACCACCGATTCCTAGGACACACTCTAAACCAGCATTTTTCCAGCTGTGACCCGACACCTCCTCAATCGCTGTTATCGACAGAGTGTGTATCTCCCTCATCCCCTAGAATCACATGGTGAAGCCCTGTGATTCACAGCACAGATTTCTATGTGACTGAGTTTGGAGACAGAGCCTTTAAGGAGGTAATTAAGGTTACATGAGGTCTTCAGGATGGGGCCCTAATCTGTTGGGCTGGTGTCGTTATAGGAAAGGGGAGATACACCAGAGATCTCTCTCTCCACTGGCACAGAGCAAAACGCATGTGAGGTTACTGGGAGCGGGCAGCCAGCCACCCGCAAGCCAGGAAGAAAGCTCCCTCCAGAAGCCAACCCTGCTGGCACCTTGATCTTGGACTTCCAGCCGCCAGAACTATGAGAAAATAAATGCCTGTAGTTTAAGCTCCCCCGTCTGTGGTATCTTGCTATGGCAGCCCGGGCTGGCTAATACAATCACCATCAGCTGTATTTTCAACAAGCAACCAGACCACTGACCCTGCCTGAGGACACTGAATCGGACCTCCAGGGACGGGACTGGAACAGGCGGGGCTAACTAAGCTTCCCTGGTGATCTCTGTGCATAGTGAGGGTTGAGAACCATTGTTCCAAGTGGAGTTCGCTGCACTGCCAGCCCCAAACCCCTCCGTCCATCTTCCCTATTCTAACACCCCAAAGAGGAAAAGTTTTATGGAGTCACTGGTAAAATAGAGACCTCAAGTACTTAATATTAGGCTCCCCAAAAGAAGAATGGAAGACTAGAAATAGAAAGTGATCGGGAATCAGGATGGGGGCCAGGGTGAGGTACGTTGTGGGAAAAGTCACTTTCGCGTTTAGATTTGGGCTTGTTCTGAAAGAATCCACATGAGAACTTCTCAGTCACACTGAGAGGAGACCAGGTGAGGATTTGGGCGCAAAGCCAGACGTAAAATTAAGGGTCTATTTTTTGCTGCAGGTATTCCCCACCCTCAGGGGCCAGTGTGGAAGTGCTGGGTTGGGTACCAGTGGGTTTACACTTGGGATTCTGGCCATCTCCTCCCTCACTTCAAACGATCAGCTTACACTGATTTCCAACATCCTGACAGGTAAAAAATGGAGTTGGACCATCAACCAGTATGGATACTTGCGACTCTGAAATTCAAGGGCCAGCAGAAAATAAACATTTGCTATTGTTGAACTCCTTCTTAAACGCCTCATGAATATCACCTGAGTGAGTCAACAGAGTGAAGATGCTACTAAATCAGCTAAACTGAAAAGACTTGAAATTAATATAGTTATACTGTCAGGAATAGTAATAGTATATAAGCAAATTCAAAGGCACCAAGTAGTTCAAGTATATAAAAATGCCACGTAAAATCCTGCAAACCTTTAAAAATCAGGTATTAAACAATAATCAAACACTATTTTTAAAAACACAGCACATTCTCTCGTGAGACCAGGGCACTAGTATTTTTTTCTTAAAGTGATTCTTATGTATTGCCAGAGTAGAGGCCACAGCTGTGGCTCACAAATGTAACTGCAAATTAAGGCAAGATTCAACAGGAAAGCAGAACAGTTTCTAGATTTATTTATGTTTTATATTATAAGAAGTACTCTTCAAGTAAAATAGAGCTTTTCTAGTGGACAGAATGAAATTATATTTTTCAGTATTAATCGAGTCAATATCTAAGAACTCTCAGTAGACAATGTGTATTCTCAAACTGCTTTTAAGTTGAATAAAATCATGGGAAAGAGGTGAATAAGGAGGGAAGTCGTACAGATTAGTATGATTTTTTTTTTTCGATTGTAAGACTGAAGACCTGGACATGGCTTCCTGTCCCTGCCAGCTCAGTACCTCCCCATGCACCTTGGTCATGTTCTCATCTGAAGGTCTACACAGATAGAGGAAGAGTAATGAAGATCAAGACACAGGTCTAGGTGAGGGCCTTTGATTTTCACAGGTGCAAATGAGAGAAGCATTGTTGATGGTCGGAGGGTCCCAGTGCCCTTCAGAAGGTTCTCCAAACACTGGAGCTTTTGACGATTTCTCTGTTGTGCATTTGTGTTTGTGAAGCAGCAAAAGATGTCTGGTTTCACATGTTGAAAATTTAGATTTTATATTTTAAAAGTTCAACAGCTAAACTAGCTATACCAGAGAGTAAATTATGGAATAAAGGAGCTCTAGTTTCAAATCTCGGATCTACAACTTACTATGCGGTCGTGGACTTTAAGTTCAGTGACCATCTTATTTCTTGAGTTACCGTTTGATTTAAGTGATATACCACGTATAAAACATTCATCGTGGTGCCTGGTACCTAAAAGCATCCAAGCATAGGAAACAGAGCTGCACACACTGCAATGCCTATGATCAGAGTTCCAGAATTTTTTAGGGGGCGCGGGAGGGGTCTGCTCATACCGAATGTGTGAGAACCTCCTATGTGCCAAGTGCCATTCCGCACGCTTCACATCGATTCCTCACAACCCTCTTCGGTGCTATTATCTTCATTATGTGGATGAAGGTCTCGACAGACAGGAAAACTAAGTAGGTTGCTTGAGTAAACGAGACTACTAAGTGGAGGCACCAGGGTTTGAACCCGGCCGGTTAGATTTCGGAGCCTGTCCTTGTAAGGACTACGCAATACCGCCGGATATATAAATTTACAGCCAAGATTCATAGCATTAGAAAGCTTGGGATGCGGGCCTGGAGTTCAGAGGGGGCCTTAGAAACAGTTTACTACAAAGCTTCTATTTCATAGAAGAAGCCGCTGGAGCCTGGAAAGAGGATTGTCCCGGGTCAGCTGGCCCGGTGGTCCCGAAATTCAGCTGGCATCAGAATCATCGGGACGGCTTGCTAAACACAGACTGCCAGGTCCCACCCCCGGAGTCTCTGTTTCAGTGGGTCTGGGGTGGGGCCCGAGAATTTCTAACCAGTCCCCACATGGTGCTGATGCTGCTGGTCTGGGAACACATTTTAAGAATCGGTGACCTTAGTCAGTGGCTGAGCCAGATGAGGCTTCTGCTTTCCTCACTTTGCGCCTTCCCAATAAATGGCGGATCTCAGCTGCTCTACAATAGTGAGAAGCTGAGGGAGGTTGGTCAGCCTGCTAGAGCATCCCTGAGTGCAGGCATGGAATGCATCCTTCTCCCAATCTAATCAATCGATCAATCGATTGATCGATCAATTAATTAATTTATCTTCTCCTCCTCCCAACTTAGCTAAGATATCTGGAAGCTTCTATGTGGCATGTTACACCATGATTCACCCCAATATTGCTACTTCGTTATGACCCTTTCTACCTACCCCAGCACATAACCAATCTGAAATAATACAAACCTGCTTATGGACAATAATAAATATTATTCTCACTCTGAGCTATTTACCAAAACTTATGATCTAAAATTTGGCTCTTTCAATGCTAAACGCAGCAGGAGTTAACAAAAGCAGCAGGAGTCATGGATGATTGCCAGTATTTATTCTCCGAAGAGAGGAACAATTAGACAATTTCAAAGTTTTCTTTTGTTTACATTATAATTCAAAAGGAAATTTTTTGTTTATTTGTTTAGCTAAGAGGATCCATTGCCTTTCATTGATATCCCTCATAGAGTGAACTATTTTGAAAGTAGGGACCTTAATTATCATTTAAACTTGCCACATTTAAAACTGCTTAGTTTTTGTGCCATCACGGGGTACTCTGAGGCTTAAGCTACTTAATGACTGTAAGGCATGACTGAGGCTAGCACATCCTAGGTGCTCATAGAATGTCAGCTAACTCTCAACATTACTTCTCCTATTCTTTAAGAGAGCCCATGGGCTGGTCCAGTTGTTTGGGCAAGTAGGTAGGGCCAAATGGCATGATCTGAGAGAGTAGGCAGACCTCATAATTAAAACTCTCTCTTTCCCATTAGCAAGCTGATCTAGAGACCATAACACTCAAGAAACACGTATGGAACACCTACATTTACAAAGCAATTATCTGTTACCCATAAAACCTCACAGGACTTAATACTCAGTCACTTATTGAACTAAGCAAGGCATCTTTTTAGAATATCTGTTAGGCACTAGAGACTGCAACTGAGGGTTCCAGAGAATTGTTATATTAAAATAATTTTTTAAAAATTTTGAAATAAGTATAAATCCATAAGAAGTTGCAAAAAGAAAAAAAAAAAGGTACAAGGAGGCCTCCTGTGTCCTTCACCCAGGTCCCCCAGTGGGCACATCTCACACACCTGAGGCACAGTAACAAAACCAGGACATCGATGTCACTCCAGAGTTCATTCAAATTCCACTGGTTTTAAGGGCAGTTACATTTTGCTTGTGAAAGACGGAAAAACAAAGAGGAGAAATAAAAAGATGTAAAGGTGATGGACACAAACATTATCATCGGCTGTTACTTTGAAATGCGCCTCTGCACCAGCCATGAGAAAGA
>NW_011888859.1:555583-574865 GCF_000151845.1 Pteropus vampyrus | reverse complement strand
TCTGCAAAACAACACTAATGAGTATTTGAGTGCTCATGCTTGTTAGGCACTGTCGTGAGCACTTAATATGCAACGTCTCATTCGGTCCTCATAAGACCTGTGTTACCCCAATTTCAAAGATGGGCAATTTGAGGCTTAGGCGAGTTATGTAACAAGTCCAAATTTTCACTGCTGGTAAGCAGCAGAGTGACGACTGTGTCTAGATCTGTGTACTCTAGTGCTAGTGTTCTTAACTGCTGCCCTATACTTTAAAATTTCAAGGGAGGGAAATCAGCAGTTTTCTCTACAAGGAAGAAATACTTTCTTCAGTCTAGGATCCTACCCCGTAGAACAGAGATATATTTCTAGCGAATTCCGAACATTTTCTACACCCTTATCTCAAACTAAGACCAAGTAAAGGCAGCTCAGCATCAAAAAAAACAAAGGATAATGTGCTTGCTGCATTTGCAGCTTTTAAGAAATTTTTCAAAATTATCAAATATGAAAAATTACATTTGCAAAAACATCAAGCGAATTTCAATTTCTGGAGGCATAAAGCTCTGAGCAACCTCTTTGTAAAGAAAATGGAAACCAGAGTCCATGTTCAAGTAGGACAAATATTGTTCTTTGGAACAGAAACTTTTGCTGATCTCACCATGGAGCAAAAGAGTTATAAACTTTTGAAAAAATAAGGTTCTCATGGAAACAAAAACACAACAGGAACTCTAATACAGCGACCAACAGATGCTGCATGTCTTCCCAATTCTTTTAAAAGCCATTGTTGGCTATTAAAATGTCAATATAGGAATAATAAAATAGCAATAATCTTAGTATTCAAGAGGAAATGCTTATGCTGAAGTTTTTGAACTTCAGTTTTATAAAAATTTACTAGCATAGAAGATTGATGAAGTGATGACTTAAAAGGATAAAGCACCTCCAGTTACCAGGAATTGACTAGAAAACTTCTAAAGTATGGGAATCAGTTATGTGGACCACAAACTGATAACTAATAATAAGAGCTAACACGTATTGAATACTTCTTATGTGCCAGGTACCATTCCTAAGCTTCTTTTAAAAAATTAACAAATTTCATTCTCATAACTCTAAAAGATATTTATCACTATCATTCCCATTTTACCCTTGAGAAAAACGAGGCATCGAGAGATGAAGCAACTTTCAAAGTCAGACGACTAGTAAGTGGTAACACTGGTATTTGAACAGACAGTCTAACTCTGAGACTGAACTTTTACTCCCTCTGCTGTAAACCCCTGTAGCTGAGCCCTGACACAAGGCGAGGGGCTGTCCCCGCATAACTGAACTAATGGTGGATAGAAAACAGGAATTTCTGCTGTGTTCCTTTGGCAAAAACCCTTACAAACTAGACCTGTGGTGCCTCTGTCTCATGGTTTACAGTCCGTTAACGAGTCAAAGCCCCAGGTGAACAACAGGTGCACGTGGTAAGATGAAGATGAGCGAGAGAATAACTACATGCAGAGTGGTACCAATCAGGCTGGGAATGACTTCAAACTCTCGTGTGACATAGCCTCCATTTTCTCGAATTGTTATTTTTGCATCTTTTGCCATTTTACCCCGCCTCTGAAGCCAGTCACAAGCTCCCTGAGATCCTGACCTGGGCCACTCATGGCTCTACATCCCCACCACGGCTTTATGCAAAGTAGATGCTTCATCGATCTTGTTGCATGACTTATGTGTGTCTTGGACACCTTCCCACAGAGGCTGAGCACCGAGCTGGCTCTTCATGGGGTGATGCGTGAAGATGTATGGAGAGAGGGGGTGAGAAGGCGGCCAAGTATCAGAGAACAAAGCCATGGCGGTCGTAAAGAGACAGAACTCAAGGGGAGTGGTCGGCCTGAACCAGGGAGTTTGGACTATGACCGAGCAGGGTCATTACTGATACAGGTCCTCACGGTCTCTCCCAGGGGATTCAGACTTTACTCCATAGGCGCTTTGGATCACTGGCTGATGACACAGGGGAGGAAGGAATCTGATGAGGGCTTTGTTGGCTGACACAAGAGCTTCCATGAGCCAGAGTTAGAATGATGATGAGAGGGGGGGTGGGGTGGGGAGAGAAGCCAAAAGCTGAGAAGCAATTCCAGAAAGGGAGGGGATGGTGATTAAGTCACATGTTTAATTAATTAATCAATTACTTAATTAATTAATTTTAACATGCGAAATGACAGGCCACTAGTATACAAACACATACATCTTTATACTATTCTGACAAAGTAGGGAGAAACAGAAAGACTTACAAAGAGACAATGAACCACATAAATCTAGCACTGTTCCCTAGTCCAGTGAGCTCTGGGGAAGCTTCTACAAATTTCCATTACTGTTTTTCAGCAGGACTAGTCTCCTGTCTTGAGCCCAGAGTGAGGAAGAATAATCAAGCATTGAAGGCCATGTGCAGTAGAGCACAGAGATTACCCATCAGGGGTTGGAGGTGATGATGCCTTGGATTAAATCCAGGAAGAAAAATCATGCTTATTGTGTGAACCTGGCTAAGTTGTGGAATCGCCTTGGGTCTCATGTGTAAAATGCGGACAGTTCAGCACTTAACTGCAGATTGCTGAGAGCATTAGATGAGATAAAGCATTTAGCCAAGCGTCTCAGAAATACACAGATTTTCTAACTTGTGTCTTTTTCCATTTTGTATTCATCTATTTGGCATCCATTAATTATACGACCAAGCTAACAGCCAAAGTTGTTTACATCGCCCCTGTGATCCAGAGCACGTACCCTGAAACACCTCCTCATCTAACTCTCACACATCGAAGCAATATTTCCCCTGCACTACTCACCCCAGGGCCAAGTACCAGACAACTAGGAACAACCCCTATGTGCCAAGGCCTGCTGGAATTATTTGAACTAGCCAATGCTAAGCTGTCTACCCTGCCCTGCTTTGCCTTTCCCATGGAAGGGCTCAGCCTAGGCTTTCCTCTCGCTTCTTTCTGCTTCCTGATTGACACTGGTGCTTCTCTGTGAGGCCCTGTGTGGCATGCTATGCCCCTCCTCTTGGGAAATGTAAGTAGTAAAAATCTTTCAATGGCATTAGTTTCTCTCTGTTGTAACTCAGTCATCTCTATAAATTAAAATCCATGGGCATAATCATTGAGATAATAGAGCACAATAAACAATAGCTATAATAACGTTTATATAGGTCATGAAATAGAATCAGTTAAGCTCTTCTATCTATCCTTTCTCTCTCTGTCCTTACAGTCACTTTCATAGTTTTGGCCTGAATCATTGAAATAACCTCCTTCATACATCTTGATAAATTCAATCTCTTGCTTCCTGAAACCAATGCTTGACACAGCTATCTTCTAAATCTCAGGGTGTAGGTTACCCCTTGCCAGGAAAGCTTGATGTAGTTCTGTGGTCTACAGATAAGTCTAAGCTCTGTGTCTTGGCACTCAGGTCTTCAAGGGTCTGGCCTGGAATTGCAGCCATATTGGACAACGCACCATGCCCCACAAATGTCAGGAGCTTTTCGTGCCTCTGTGCCTTTGCTCATGCTGGTGTCTGCCCTTGGACTGCTCTTGTCACTGTTCTCTAGACTTGGAAATCACAATGTACTTGGGGCCTTTGAATTGCTTCCATACTATAATCGCCTTGACGGTATATAACTAAATTAATTTTGAGTTTTCAATTTGATTTAGTAGAACCTTCATGAGTTAAAGACTGAAAATGTAATAAGAGCAAATGGTTACTTTCTATTAGCCCTATTTTCAGAATTAAAGTATCCTCAATGATTTGGAAGGCTCAGTTCAAGTTATACTTATGTAGTACACTCTTTAGTCTCTTAAAATTAATCATTTCTTCCACTGGTACCCTTTCAGCCTTATGTAATTCTGTCTATTCGTATTATATTTTTGGCATTTCTTTACATCGGTTTTCTCTAGATCACAAGCACTTTTTGAAGTCAAAGATAAGACTTAGAATTTTCTTTTATCTTTCCAGCATGCCCATTAGTCTTACGCATAGCAGCTGCTCAGTGAATATTAATTGAATCATGAGCCCTATGATTATTCTAATTAAAATAAGGGGCTCTTATTAAATGATAATTACATAGTTAATTATGGGGAACTACAGGAAAAGGACTATAAAGCCTATCTAAACTAAGTAAAATTAGTTAGGTCAGAGTACGAGTCTATTAAATTCCATCAGAAAACAGTGACAGATGTAGTAAATTATTTTAAAGCATTATGGTCAATTTAGTCATTATTATTAATTATAAAGAGAAGTTAATTTTAATTTCGATTTGCAAAGAGAAAATAACTTTTAGTTTATAGACAAGCCATACACCAAGCTGTGATGTGCGATGTCTCCGTGTTCATTTCACCCGTGCCTGAAGTTGCAAGGCCATACATGCACTAAGGTTAAAAGCTCCAGTTGGGAAGAGAAGCCTAAGCAGAAGCCTAAGCAGGCTACTTCAAACTTCCCCAAGTCCTCAAGAAGGAAACGGGTCATGTCCTGGCTGGAAAGGAACCCAGATCCACCCCTGGTCCCCCTGTTCTTTCAAGTCTAGGCTGGAACTTAATGAGGAAATCAGGTTTGGGTAGAACCCAGTCACACTCTAATGGACACCTGAAACTTCTCCCAGGTCCTCAATATATTTTTGGCAGTTAGCTGACTTCATCATCTGACTTTCCTCCCAACAGAATCTTTGAAAATGAAAGTGGGCTGAGCTTTACCGCTACCTCTTCTCACTAGGTGGGTGGTTGGGCTTGGGAAGGAATGAGAACCATTTCACGGGTACAAGGAGAAGCTGTTCCCCAGACGACATAATGAAGGAAACAGTGGTTTAAAAAGAATGTTAAAAATCACTCAGAGATGATTACAGGCTGTCACTGAGAAATGAGGAAGGAAAGGCTTTCTTTTCGACTACAGGGTGTACAGCTCTACAGACAGAAATTATTATTTTATATTTAGGCCAATGGTAGTCTGTTTGCCTTTGAAATATAAAAAGCAATAATAACTTAAGTACCTGGTATGACTTACGAAGCATCCAGATAGATCACAAAGGCTATATATGAAAACCAGGTTCCTTTATAACCTCTTGCATTTCATGTTTCTAAAGTCATCGCTATCGAATATTCATTGAGTGCCTACTCTACGGAGGACTCTGGGCATGGTGGCTTTAGACAGCATCAAGCCACAGAGTTCTAACTGGGCTCATCATTTAGATAAGGAAGGAGGATCACAGGGAAGGTGAATGCATGTGCTAAGCTGCAAATGAGTGACACAACCAAGTTTTTCTGGGGTCCACAAGAGCTTCACCAAAGGAGAAGAGAATTTCTGAAACATACACTAAAACGAACACTTTTTCACTCAACAAAGCAGATAATTTAATTGCAACTTAAAATATGCAAATTTTTGTTTTTGATTAGATATCGAGAAAGTGGGCAGGGAACTCATCTATAGCAACTGTATCCTTTGATCATGTTTTGAGTCTTAATCAAGGGGCTCCTTTTGCATTCCTCATCCTTCCTCTCACACCTTTTGAAATAGTCGAAGAATAGTAAGAGCATGTGTGCCACATGGCAGGCCGCCCAGCTAGGGTTCAAATAAAGTGAGGGTTCAAATAAAGCACCCTCGCTTTATTTGAACAGAACTGGAAGAAACATAGTTAGATTTTGTATTTAAAGATGAAAACTGAATCACCCAAATCCACCTTTGCCTTCAGTTTCCTCACCCCAGTGAGGTGTAAAAGGGATTCTCGAAGTCGTGGCAGCTTCTCTTTTAATTTGACTGCTTCCAGTTCCTGAGCCCAGCACTGAGAAAGGATAACCAGGCAGACAGGACCAAGAGCAGTTGTGAGTTGAAAAGACTTGTCTAAAGCCACACTGTTTAGTGGCGGAGATACTCGATTAGAAACATCACCAAATATTCGCTAAAGGCCTGAACTAGGCATTGTCAGATTTCCTGAGTGAACTTCTAATTGGTCGTAGTAAAATATTTATATTATATAACAATCTACTCTTGATATTTAGTGATTTTATGGAGTGTGAAACAATTGCAACCATACATTTTTATGTCAAGAGAAAACATTGCTGCAGAGAATAAACAACTAAAGCATAAAAACTATACTTAAAAAAAAATTTTTTAAAAATCTCTTTCTTGGTACCTAAAAGTGAACCCTTAAAAACCATTCATCTTTCCATGTCTAGATAAATGTGTTGAGTAATTACTTTATACTGGACATGGACTAGGCATTAGAGATAAAAAGATGAAAAAAAAGATTAATCTATGGCCCCTGCCTTTAAAGAACTAACTGAAAATAAATACCTCCCCAAGAGTCTCTTCATCCTTTAAATAAGTATAAAAATACCAGCAGACTGAAAAATACCCAAAGATTCCTTCATGACCAGGTTAGAAATTAAGGTAAACTTAACTGAAAGAGAATAAGATAGAAGGGAATGAACACATATCATCCCATAAAAGGAATGAAATTTGGATACATGCTATAGATGAATCTTGGAAACATTATGCCAAGCGAAATAAGCCAGACACGAAAGCCATACATTGTATAATTCTACTTACATGAAATATATAGAATAGGCAAATTCACAGAGACAGAAAGAATCAGAGGTTACTGAAGGCAGGGGCTGGGGGAGAATGGAGAGTTACTGCTGAATGGATACAGAATTTGTTTGGGGTGATGAAAAAGTTGTGAAAATAGTGTTTCACAATATAATGTATGTATATGTCTTGCTGTGGAATTGTACACCTGAAACTTACTGGATTTCATTAACTAATGTCACCGTAATAAAAATAAAAAAATAAAATCGATACGATGAATTTTAAAAAAAGAAAGAAAATAGTGGTTAACAGCTGCACAAAACTGTGAATGCAATTAATGCCACTGAATTGTATATTTAAAAATGATTAAAATAGAAATTTCATGTTATAAATATATTTTACCACAACTTTAAAAATGAATAATGTAATATATCAGAAACCATTTAACTGTGCCCTTAAAGTGGGTGAATTGAGTGGCATGTAAATTACATCTCATTAAAGCTGTTAAAAAAAAGAGACCATTCCTTATATGTTAATATATTACTTTGTCATCTTGTAAAGTTCCGAATATTCTTAAATAAATTCACCAGGAGCAGAACCAGGTGATCAATGTTTGAAATACTATGATTCATGCTTCTTATTGAATGCCTAAGTTTTGCAAATAATTACTAATCCTTTTGGCAGTTTAGAACACAGGAAAGCCCTGTATCTTTTGGATATCTGGTTAAACAACTAATTTACTATCTCACAATGAAGAGACCATTTTCAAAATAATCTCTTGCTTTGATTCTTCTGGAGTATACAGTCAGCCAGAAAAGTATAATTGGAAGCCACTGTCAGAACCGAGCACATTACAACAAATTTTTGCACTTCTCAATTGTAGGTTAGCTATAGCTCAGAGCATGCTGGTATCTGGAAAAACGCCTGGAACATATGGGCTTTTGATCCATATTTGCTGACATGAAAGAACAGTTGCATTTACTGCTTAGAAAACTCTCAAGGCTCGGGTCAGATAAAAGCATTTGGAGGGGCGGCAGGCCAGCCCAGAACACCCCTGGGAGTTTACTACCCTTGGTACTTGCTTCCTCGGCTACCCTGCACTTCTCTCATAGGTCAATCTTCAGTAAGACCAAAGAGTCCCCTTCAAAATAAGTATCATTAAGAGTCCAAGGTCTAGACAGAACAGAACAAGGTCAGGCATTTCAAAAGGATTTCATTCCAATGAAAATTTGTTTCAGAAAAGGCATGACTTTTAGAAATAAGTGAACAGGAGAGCTATATTTTGGTCATTTGTTCTGTTGTTGCCTCAGATCAATAGTCACAAAACAGAAAATAAAAGGAATAAATGGGGAAACTCAGAAGTTAACTACTTCATCATTTCTCATAACAGAGGTAATACAGTAATATGATTTCGACTAGAATTTGCCAAAAGCCAGTAAACATTTTCTATCCTCCTTGTTAAATACAAATAACACAAAACAGGATTCCATCTTAAAATAAAAGCTTTCGAAGGAAAATAAGGTGGGAATAATAATCTTTTACTGTGTGGCTATTGAAGGTACCTACACCTTTGACTAAGAAGAGAGAAAACAAACCTCCCACAAGTGAGTTAGCCATAATTTATAATAACCTGCGAAGAAAAACGGACTCTAGATTTGTCAATTCTATTTGAAGGGGGAAAAGCTTCTAAGCTCATTATCACCTTCCTAAACCCTTAAAAAGAATCATACAGCCACAGCACAGCATCACCAACATACCCTGAGTCCGCATCCCATCTTGGCTCTGTGGAATAAGCAGCCTGGATTCGGCCCTTCGAGGAGAGCTTCGATTCCTCCACCCTCTGACCAGAGCCCCGACCATGGCTGTTGACAGCATGCTCCCCGGCCAGCCGCTGTGGCCCTGCTGGCTGACGGGGAGTGGGTGGATGGCCCTGTCAGGCCGCCACCATCAGGAGAATCACGTCCACCTGTGACAAGGTGCTACGCCCAAGGCAGACAGGTCCGGGCGGTTCTGCCTGCCCTTGTCCTCCACCCACATTCTCATCCTCCTTGTGTTGTTAGCCCTCCCTCGGGAGGCCCAGGGAAAATTAGGCAGATGAGATGAGAAAAAGCAGACAATAGCGAAAATAAAAAGGAGGATATGAATAGAGTCAATCAATAGAAGAGGATGGTCAATCTTACAGAAGTGTCAATCTCTTTCATGAAAGCTTTTTTTAAATCTTTCATTCTTCACTTAAAGAAGTCCAACTTTTTAACATTTAAAAATGACTGTGTGTGTGTGTGTGTGTGTGTGTGTGTGTGTGTGTGTGTGTGTGTGTGTGTGTGGCGGCGGGTGGGGGCGCTGGGAAGGGGTAGGTACCTATGTATCTATTTCTCTTTTTCCAGCCTATTTTTTTTTTAATTGGAACAAGTTTGGGGGCAATTATTTTTCCAAAGAGAACCATTCTTCCAGGTAAACAGAATTTGTTTACAAAATATGAAGAGTATTTCTAATGTTCCGAGTATTCATTTCACAGAATTATATCAGCTTTTGTGGATGAGGAAAGTTGATTAAGAAAATTTAATAAAAATTCACAATCAAGTAAACTCTCAAAGGCTTTTTAAAAATGAGTTGATTCCGATAGCCTAATATTTCTCTCTCCTGGTGAGCTGGCTGGAGTTGCCTTTTACTGCATATGTGGTACCTGAGCTTCACTCATATAGTACATTGCTCATATCTGCCCCCTACTGGTCAAGATGCCAGACGCACATTGGTTAGACACCAATGACTGCATTAAAGCTGTGGGAGGGGCAAGTGGTAGAAAGTTCTAGAGTGCCTTCAGTATCTCTGTATTCATTCAGACTGGGTGGTACTAAGATTGAATTAACCGTAGGCAGCCTGAGAGGTTCTGATATTATTTACTGTCCTTATGACTTATATTGGTAGAATGATCTGTACCTAATTTCACTCTTTTTTTCCCTTCCCCAGTTATACCTTATTTAATAAGATTGAGGCAAATTCTCCCAAATCCCCCCAAAATGACCACAATTTTTTTTTAAAAAAGGCTACAGTTTACGAAAAAGCAGCAGTTTTGAGGAGACACATTTGACTTATTTGTTTAGTTAAAATTTCCCTCATTTGCTAATTATTTTGACATGTCCAAAATTTAGAAAAACTTTAGTATTGTTGCAGATGGAGAGAAAGTAGAAACGAAGGATGGGAATCTGAAATGATACGAGAGTAGGAAAATGTTGACTCTGTTCCTTCCGTACCCCACCTTCACAGTGGGGTTCAGGCACAGATCTGAAGACAGTATGTGACCACGGGGCATTTGGTGAGTGGTGCAAGTCCTGTGGTGTACCTCTCTTTCCTCATGGGAACAGGGGCTCCCTTGGTGGTGGGCAGCTCCTGCCACAGAGGGCTGAGCCAGGTTCTGATGGGGTTCAGTGCAGAGCTGCTCAGGGACAATGCTCTCTTACCGTTAGGGAAAAGGTCAAAGAGGCCTTCAACAGTCTCTCAGTTCCTGTGACACCCTGCCCTTCCAGAGTCGCAAAGCAAAGACAGGCTGAACTTACTTTCTGTTGGGGAAACTGCCTGAGCAGATGGGGTGACATCTGGGGAAGGACAGCAGTGGAACCGTGGACTCGAGCTTTGGTCTGGTCTGGGCTCGGAGCTGAAGGATTAAGCAGGGATCTTGAAGATGGTCCAGTGTTGCTGACCAGGGCCCCAAATCCAGAGGCCAGAGCGTAGCAGGTATATTAGCTTTGAATCACTTCTCTTGGGAACTCCCGTGTCTAATTGTCAGAAACTGAATGGGTCGGGGATAAGGCATGGCAGGGATTCTAGCAGAGGCTCCACTGGGCCCAGCAGATGCCACCTTTGACCCCATCTTTAGGGTGAGGTGGCAGAGACACCACAGTGATGCTGGAAGCAGAAGATCAGCCACGAAGACTATAAAGAGTCACCAACACCCTCCAAATGGACCTCTCTGTGGGGCCCTGCTCACTACTGCTGCCACATCTGAGGTCCCTGTAAACAACAGACACCCGTCCCCAGAGGGCTAATCGGAAGTCCAGGGCGAGAGACACAGGACTCGTGGCCAGAGCCATTTCTGAGGCACAGTGGACTGCTCAAATCCAGGCACTGAGAACACTGCACAGCTGCTGTTATCAGCCACAAGGTCACATGGGAGGAAGTATGTGAGGAAGTCAGTAAATGGAGCTAATTGATGCTTCCGATAAAATCCCCCACGCCGGCACCTGAATGGCCGATGTGGCTATGTCTCCTTGGTGCTCTCATCGTCCCCTAGGCACACACCACAGCACTTCTCACCCTCCTGCACCATCTACTTCCTTATGTCTGTCCACTCAACCGGTCATCCCCAAACCTCATCACGCATCGGAAACACCACAAAATACAGATTCCCAGGGCCCATCCTGAAATGACCGCTCTCCCAGGTCTAAGACGGTGCCAGGGAGCCTGGATTTCCTCCAGCCCCCAACGCTTTCTGACACTGCCAGCCCGGAATTTACCCAAGGACGGTATGAAGAAACCAGCTTCCTGTGGGCTTCATGAAGCCAGGGACCAAAACCTTGACCATCCTTGGGCCTAGCAGTGTGTGCGGCCAGCACAGAGTGGGTTGTATGAAGAGAATCGACACTGCGGCCAGAGGTCCAGCAACACCCACCCCGCATCTGCACACCAGTCGGGCTGCCTGACACCTCCATCCTTCTATGAAGCCCCCATGCTTCTTGCCACCATCCCCAAATGCCACTCTGGCTACAGGTACCATCTCATGACATCATTCTGTCTCTTCTCCAGCCCAGACCCCTCGAAATCCCCACATATCACTCGCCTGTGTGGTTTTGGTCCAGGGCATGATTTGTCAAGGTGGCAGTTTCCTGTCTTTCCACCTCACAAAGAACAGCTCCATCTTGGCTTCAGAGGCTTTAGGTCCGGGACACTGTTGAGAAGAGGTCTCTACGTAACGTAAACTCGAGGCTCAGCTCTCACAGCAGCATTGGACACTTTGCTGCCTCCAGTTTGCCGGTCTTGGCAGGTGGACACTCAGTAGCCAAGGTTCTCCCCAACAGGAAGCTGAGCAATGGCCGTGACTGCTCTGGGAAATGCAGTCAGGAAGAGGAAGCAGAGTAATGTCCTGCCCATGCGGGTCAACCCGCCCTTCCCAACTCATGCACAGTACTTCCTGCCACGGACCGCCGCAGGCCGACCCTGTTCTCGCACCCAGATGCAAAGGGAAACAGCCCAGCCGTGAGCACATGAGGTCATTTTGTCCCAAATCGGTCTTATTATAAGACGCCCTGCCCCTCCGCTCATGAAAAAGGACGTGCCAAGGAAGGAAACACACGTTTTCATTAGACAGCATCTCTAGAAAACCAGAATCACGCTAAAGGCTTTTTCAAGGCCAATATGGCTCACAGCAAACTTTAGTTCATAGATGTTTGCTTCTGATTTCCCACGGTGACCACTCGTTACCAACTATTCTCTCAATTTCATAAACATAAACAGTGTCCTCACGCACCCTCTTTAGCGTATGAGGGCTGAATCGAACCACTGGTTTCTTTGTAATCTCCTAGGACCTGTCGTAGCTCTGGAGGGCACCTGGCAAATGCTGGCTGGATCGATGCACGTCAAGCTGCGATGCTGCTACGGCTGCAGACTGTTAAGACGTGCGCTAAGCCAGCAGAATGAAGTATGGCTTCCATCTCGGCAGCAAACGTAGGACCTCCCACTATTACTTCAGGAAGGAGCTGCTGGGGCGGACAGTGGGCTGCATGGGGGGCATTTCTTCCTTGCCCCTGATGGGTGGGGTTCCAGGAGCTCTGTCTCCTTCTGACCCCTCACCACATATTTCTTTGGGGGGCAGGAATCCAGAATTAGACCGGCGAACGTAGAAGGGAAAATGGAGCTGGAGTAATCTAGCCCCAGTCTTCGGCTCTTTGGGCAGAGGCAGCACATTTTCTGCTTTGCTGCTACGGCTGCTACGGTAGCCGTAGTGTGACATACACAAAATCTGCTCCTGTGTGGGGAGTGCTGCCCAGGGCAGCCCAAGGGCAGGAAGGCTTCCGAGTTTAGTGTTAGGATGCCCCACTGACCACAGAGAGAAGACAGAATCTCTGAGGTCAGCTGTATGGGTAACAAAGGTGAGGGTTTAGTCCCGTTCTGCCTCCGTCCTTTGTTTCTAATTGGTCCAGAACCCAGGTGGGAGGAGAGGGTCTTTCTTGCCCTTCCCCCAAGCTCCAGCATCTGGTGGACTGGCTCATGGATATGGCATAGGGACAAAATGACTCCTGAAGACTAATGCTTCTAGCAGATGCTGTACTAAGTGTAAGCTATTAGTGTTTGCTTGGCGATTTACAGCAAATTGTCAGCTTTTGTGGTCATGCAGTTGGCTTTTTTTTGTGACCCGGTGAGCAGCGCTCAGCCTTATGCCACATGGAATTTTAAGATGACTTTGCCTACAGGTGAGTGGCTCTTTCTAGAGGGTCAGATATGCTGTCTAAAGAAAGTGTGTTTCCTTTCTCAGTGTGTCTTTTTGTATCAGGGCCAAGCAGGGCTCAGGCCTTAGCCTCCTAAGCAGATGGTTGGGTGCCTTCGGCAAGTCCAGGCTAAGCCTAATGGTGGGGGGCTTTAGGAGGGAGGTGACTACTGTCTGCCCTTGACCTACACAGGAGCAGGTATATTGAGGTGAAAAGTCAGCTATAGGAAAGGAGAGTCCCTGTGTTTGCCTACTTTCTAGACATCAAAGCTGGAACAATAGTGCAAGGCAGCAAGTTCTGTAAGCACCACTGGTAGGTTGTAGCTTCAAAGGATTATTTATTGCCAGGCCTATCCAGGCGGCACTCGATTAGCTGCCCCAAATTCCATTCCGCATTCAAGGCCAAGAGGGAACTGAGAGGTGAATTCGAATTTAGGTAGCTCATCCACGGGTTTGAGAGTCTCCCCACGCTATGGGGTCTCAAGCTGGCTCTAGATTGCTTGGTTCTCTGACTCAGTATCACTGAGACTCTGCTCTGGACTTGGCGATGATCTTTAGATCAAAGCACTGCATTCAGGCAAGACTGTTGTGCGTAGGTAACTGCTCGAGGAGATGGGAAATAAAAACCGGTTTTCTACATTTGGAGGGTGTGAAGCCATTTGCATTTGCATAGTTCTCAATATGAAGAACATGGAGGAAATTCTACAAAGTTTTCTATAAAGGAAAATGAAAAGAAGACATGATGCTCTCTCTCGCCATTTCTCTTTTCTCTGAGTGATAACTACAGCCTGGACTGAACTGCTGTCAACTGGATGCTGCACAAAATTCACCTGAGCACCACACTAACCTCCATGTGCCGTAATTACGGTCCTCGGCTTTGTGGCGCTCACATATGGGGTAAAGACCAGCACATGCGTTGTTTCTGCTAATATAAATTAATCCCTGAAAAATGTACTTTTAAATTCATATAGAATTTGGATTCTCATATACATAAATGGGCCTTGCTGTCTAGAGATGTTTATTAGCTGCCAAAGGCATCCCTTCTCCATCTGCTCTAACAGTAGGAAAATGCACTCCAACCCGCACATCTAAGAGGACGTTCCCTTGACTCTCCCTGTGTCTTCCTCCTCCAGATGTAGCTGTCTGCTCTTCAAGGGTAAACATCACTCATGAGTTACCTGTACTCATCATCTTCGCCTCTTTCCCAGTTACTCCAATCTAGTTTTCCCTTTATCCTCTCCAACCAGTAAAATAGCTCTCTGTATTATGATGTTGCTTGGTCTAAATGGTAGGTATCAGCCTCTTTCTCATATAACTTCTTGGCAACATCTGACACTTTTGGCCACTTCCTTCTGCTTGATACACTGTCTTCCCTGGGGGACCATGGTCCCTTATTGTCCCGACATTCCTCCTACCTAGGTTGATGTTCCTTTTCAGTCTCATTTACAGGACCATCCAATGACTCATTTATATCTTCAGCCCAAACATCTGAGCATCAAACCAGTATATCCAGGTGATTATTTGATATCTCAGCTTTGAGATTTCACAGGTAACTGAAACGAAATATTCCCAAAATGAAACACAATCTTTCTCCCAAACCTGGTCCTCTTCCAGTAAACGCCACCACCATTTATGTGGATGTACTAGCCAGAAATTTTGGAGCCACTGTTTCTACTTTTTTCCTTTCACTCCAGATATTCAAAATCATTACCATCTACAGTCAATTTTTTTTTTTAAACTTCTTAATTCTCTCTCTTAAATGTCACTTCTTTTCTCCATCTCCACCCCGGCCATCTTTCATCTGTACTAGTATAATGTTCCAAACCTTCTCCTGGAGCGTGTAGGACTAGCGCACTGCAAACTTCAAATTGCAAACTTGATGCCACCCATCCTTATCCTACCAACGGAAAACTTTTCCACGCCTTTTCATTTCTTCAAGGACAATGGCCAAATCT
This sequence comes from Pteropus vampyrus, assembly GCF_000151845.1. Lineage (NCBI taxonomy): Eukaryota > Metazoa > Chordata > Mammalia > Chiroptera > Pteropodidae > Pteropus > Pteropus vampyrus. The sequence goes on along the minus strand of NW_011888859.1, from coordinate 559,913 downwards.
GTGATATGGTCTCCAACACCTCCCATGTCCAGTTCCTGTCTCTTGCTGACCTTACTGGCCGTCTCTCCTGCACCACCCCAGGCTCATCACTCTTCTCTAGCTTCCTCCAGGGAGTCATGGTCTTTCTGTATTGCTTTTCTGCCATGAACAACCTCCCACCACAGCTATGACTTATCTGTCAGATCTCAGTTCAGTCACCACGTCCTCAAGGCAGTATCTGTATTTTTTTTTTCTTTCTAGCATTTATAATTTGCAATGAATATTTGGCTTATAGTCCTCTCCCCCCCCCCACTAATCCACTCTGCACTATTGATAGGGTGGGGCACACATGTTTTTTTGCCCACATCAAATTCCCAGAGTCTGGAATAGTGCCTGGCACATAGTACATACTCAAGGAGTACTTGTTCAATGAATGAATGAACAACTGTAGCACTGGGGACCTTGGTATAATTAGTGTGCATGATATTTCTCTCACGACCATGGTAATTTTTAATTAGATACTAAGTTCTGTAAAGAAAGTGGTCCATAATTATAAAATCATTCCCATGAGAAAACATGATCAGCTTTGTGATATCTACTTCATTTTATGGATTCTTCAAAGAGAGCACTTTAGTGAAAAGTGGGTTGCCTATATTTACCTTTTATTTAGATTTAAGATTTACATCTTCTGTGCCCCTGGAAATCCCATCTATATTGTTCAACATAGAGCCAGGAAGCTCAAGAAGTTTAACAAATGACTAAACATCTCTTGCAGCTTAATATTCACTATACGATTAGAACCTAGGTTAAAATATATTCAAAATTATTAAACTTGAACTTTATTAAAAACGCAGCAACTCAAACCAAGGCCAAAGAGCCTTCTCATGCCAAACCCTTGATTTACTGAAAAATTGATTTTCACATTTATGTTCTCCTACACATCAAAGTAAGGCAAAGCTACCTTACATTAATGTGGTACCTTCCCTTACATATGCAACGTAATAATAATTTGTTTAACACATTGGTTTTGTAGAAAATTATTAAGATGTTGGTCCTTTTTATTTTTTTCCAGGGATTTATTATCTGTTTTCTCAGAAGTGAGACTTAATGTGTATAGACTCATTTCTAGCTTACAATTAATTGGCATTCAGAGATTGCAGTTTTTAAAAACTACAATATCAATGTTAACATAGTATGATAAAACCCAGGTTTTCTAACTGTATTTAAAAGGCACCTAGAAATGTTTTGTCTTTAATTCGCATACTCATTCATTTGCTCACGGATGGCTGGAACAAATTCCCAAGAAAACCTCAACATTTGGCAGTTGGAAATAACCATCCGCCTTAGCAAAATCTTTGTTATTTGTAATTCCACCCTGAAATGTGAACGCTATAAAACTGCAGAACTCTACATTAGATTGGTGCAAAATCTTAAACCAGAGAATGTGCCAGCATTTCTCTCCCTGTCTTTTAAAAAGAGTATGCGGATTAATTACAAAGTGCTGATTGACCTGGATTAGTCTTTATCCCTGTCTGCACAAAATTAATTCCTACCACTTACATCAATTAGATTGGGTCGAGATGGATAATTCAGACTGAACCCAATACAAAAACTTCTGTTCACTAAGGCATTTGAAGTTAACATGAATTATTTCTGCTAAAAAAAAAAATAATTCTTGTTTATATATGGAGAGTTATTAACGGCATTACGACTTAAATTTCTCCATGCTCACTTTATAGAATTATTAAAGCTGGCTCAGGCACTGCTGAATTGAGGGTTCATTGGGAACAGTTTTAAAACATTTGACTAGAAAAAGTAGGAAACATGTTTACCATTTTTTCCATTTTGTCTTTAAGTATCAGATAATACTCATATCAACATATAAGGGGTCACAAATACTGTCTACGTTAAAGACAAGGGAACACGGTGAAAAGAACTCGTAAGGCTTCCTTCTTCGCTCTTGCTGAAAACACTGGATAGTAGACTTTTTAATTAATAACGAGTTAGCTAACTGGATTTTCAGCTAACAGAACTTGGGCCATCTCAGAGGGAGCATCTTTACCCAGGCCACCTCCTTCTCGTAGTGACCTCCTTCTCCCCTCCCAATGGTCTCAACCTGTCCCTTGATGCCCCTGGAGGTAAATTCCTCCCCTCCAGGGGCATCAAGGGACAGGTTTAGACTGTCCTTGTAGGCTCCCAAATTTGCAGTCCCAAAAATCTGTTCTTGTTTCTGCAGACAGCAAGAAAGTGGGTACAGACACACAGTTCTTAGCCATAATTTTAAATGGCTGTAGACACCACTATTAATCAAATAGTATAAGAGATTGTATTACAATTAACCATATTAGGGATTAAGCAGGCTACTATATTTTGCCTCCAGTTAAACGGAAAACAGATGGTTCGGAATTCAAATTTCAGAATTTCTTTCCCAGTAAAGACAAGATTCTACACAAGGGGTTTGTCAGGTGTTGTAGTGAACACAGGTGAACCCCCCGATCTAGTCTTGTGTCTGTGTGTATCAGAAAGGGGTCCACACCATGAAGATGTCCCCACAGAGGATGTTATGTGAATTAAGTCCAGAAGAACAAAGAGAAATAAATAAGAGTTGGGGGATGGGGTGAAGGGCAGGGAGAGGGATAGGTGCGCAGACCCACGGTGCCAATTTGGGGGAGCTGCAAGCAGCACCGTAAGGTAGAAACTGTGGCGTGTGTGTATTTGAAGTTGTGAGGCGGAGGAAGAGACAAGAATACAGACGTCAGCAGGAACCAGGGCACGCAGGGCCTTATGTATCGTAACAAAGAGTCTGATTTCATCTTGAAGCAATGAGAAGGTTCTGCAAGGCCTGAAATCGAGGAGTGCCGTGATCAGACCTGTGCTTTGAAAAGGCTCTCGATGATGTTGGGAAACAGACTGGCGGAAACAAGAAAGCAAAGAGGGAGATAACGACCAGCCAGGACAGAGAGGCTGAAGACAGGCAGCGGAGTGAGGTGCATAGGTTTGGGAGTTGCTTCGATGGGGGCGGGGTGTGAAGGAGAGGAGGAGCCAGGGAGAGGGCGGTGGGCCCTGAGGGGCTGGCATTGCCATTCTCAGGGGTATGACTAGAAGAGTAGAGGAGTTTTTGTTGTGGGGTGGTGGGCGATTCAGGAAAACACTGAGTTCTTCATCTTTAGACATGTAGGCTACCGCTAGTAATTTTTTTCCATTATAATTCCTCCTTCGAAAATATTTTTGAACACGTACTGTTTTAGTACGTTTGAATTGTCTCGGATTATAATCCGTCTCTTTCATCTCCACTTCCCACAGCTCCTAACACCGCGGTTGCTCAGCGAATGCTTATCTCACGATATCGTCACGACAAGTTCCCAGACAGAATGCTCCAGGTTCAAAGGGTGAGACCTAACTATATAATAATTCTTAGTATACACTGCCAGGTGTGCTCCAACAGGACAGAATGGGTGTGCACCGTCGGCAGCAATGCATGAGAATATCCTTTTTCTCTGCAGCCCTTCCAGTGTGGTCTTTGACTTTTGTTCGCTTGGTAGGTGTAAAATATTTTCATTAAAAAATTTATTGACGTTAAATATATCTTCAGATTTAGTTGTCTATTTTCTTTTTCTTTCGGGTGAAATACCTGTTTGTATCCTTGGACCACTTATCTGATTAGAATTTGTGTGTGTGTGTGTGTGTGTGTGTGTGTGTGTGTGTGTGACCACAGCTTAAATTTGTGTTATGCATATTTTCTCATGTTGTTGCTTTCCTGCTGTAGCTTTAAAAAGTCTTAAGTTTTATGTAAATCCATTTGTCCATCTTTCTCTTTCAATTTTTTTCCTTCAATAAAATTTTCTCCTTTATAGCTGAAACTGTGCTACTCCAAATATATAATTCCTTAATTCATTGGGAGTTCACTGAGTTGATATATATATATTATTGTATGTGGGCTGAATCTTAGATATTTTTTCTTTTGTATTATACCTTGCGGTTAGTAACTTTATCTTTACTAAATTTTTACTTGATTCATCTATAGTTTAGAGGTATTTTATCGTGATATTCATGAAAAATATTTATGTAGGTTCATTTTGGCTATTTAATTTTATCATTTGAGCTTTAAATAATCCGCATACTTATTCTTTCACTAAGAAAAAAAAAAATTTTTATCATTAAAGACAAGCGGCCAAAATAAAACTATCTTAGGAAGGGAGTAAAAGACTCAAGATACCCAAATATACTAAAAAAAGAAAAGCCAAAGTTGTAGCGGCAGGAACTCCCTTCTTCCCCGGACCACACTCCCCCAACCTGGAAAGCATGAGAGAAAGAAAGGAAAAGATAGAAAACTGTATGAGAAAATGCACCT
>NW_011888859.1:543128-555533 GCF_000151845.1 Pteropus vampyrus | reverse complement strand
AGGAACTCCCTTCTTCCCCGGACCACACTCCCCCAACCTGGAAAGCATGAGAGAAAGAAAGGAAAAGATAGAAAACTGTATGAGAAAATGCACCTGAGACACTGGAAGCAGTTAAAGACCGCGCTTTGGTGTCTGAGACATCTGGGTGTGAGTCCTGCGTCCACCACATATGACCTTAGGCAATTTCCCAAATCGTGTAAGTTTGCTCACCTTGTGCATTACTAGATGGTGCAAATGGAAGTGGGTTGGAGGGGACAAGCGTGGGTGCAGGAAGACCGGTCAAGAGCTATTATCACAGGGTGGTACAGGGGAAATGACAAAGTGCATGCAGATCACCTACCTGCACTGCCTGCTGGCACAAGGTAAGCTCCCAAAATGTTACCTGTGGTTGCTAAATAGTTTTCAGCTAGGCTACTTCATCGATTCACACAAAACTTTTGCATTTACCACTACACTTTCAATAAAAAACAGTTCCTATTTTTTATAGAAAATGTGTGAGGCGTAATCTGGCATAATGCAATTTAAAATAAAAGTGAAACCCAGGTGCCATAAATGTACTTCCATAATAATTGGTAACAATAGCTTAAACCCAACTGGCTCTCTGCCCTAAATTTACATGAAGATCATTCTCAGATGAGCTTATATCACTTCCTGGGAGCAAGTGGATTCTGGGAAAGTCAAGGGCGACAAAGCTTGGCCTCTGAGGTCATTAATTCTGTCATTATTAGAATAAAATAGCAGTTATCCACAATCTCAAGAGGTGAGAAGTTCTGCCTAACTCAACTTTCTGGTCACATTAGGGTTAACAATTCAACCTTCTTTCAACCCTTGTTAATTTTTAAAAAAATTTTTCTAAACTGGGTCATACAAGTTCCCACTCAGTAGGTAGGTACCTCTCACGATTCAGACTCTTGCTCTGCCTCAGAGTCAACTTCATGACCAAGGGGCGTCACACCAGACTCCAGGAAGAGAGGGTAGATGAAGTGGGTTTAAAAAACACTGATAGGATAGTACGCTGCAGGAGGTTTTCCTTTCTTTCTTAAATAATCTTTTCATGGCTAAGTATTTGCATATGTGGTGGGAAGGCAGGGTTAGATCTTCTAGAAACTGAGTTTAGAAGAAAAAAAAAGTCCATTAAGGGCTTTGGCTTACCTAGATTTTATTCGACTACAGGTGTATACAACGCCCTAAATGAGAATCTCGTGTCCTGAGAAGTGTTCTTGAACATATTTCAGCATCTAATAGCAAGTACTGTCTACAGACAGGCAGAAGAAAATCCACTTTGCCTGCCAGGCTCTTCATCTAAACACTCAGGGATTCTTCTGACTAGAACGGGGGGGCTGAATTAGCTGCAGCCCTGCAGAAGTCACGGATTACACAGAGCGTTTAAAAAGAATGCAGAAGTAGACAGATGTGCAATGCCTGAAGATAAAAGGATCTTTTACTAGAATGGCGTTTACCTCTAAAGTGTTTTTGGAACTTGTATCCATGATGATTTGCCCTTTAAAGAGGATTCTAAAGGTTAATTTTCGGTGGCATAAGGACTGCAGACAACTGCCAAGATTCTATTCCCAGACCTAAATTATATAATCAGAAATAGAGCATTCAAACTGCACATCAAATAGTCTCGCTTTCTGGCAGACTATGAAAAAAATCAGTTTCAATGTTTGAAGTAGGCATTTGTTTATATAATGCAACCGACCATGACTGCCAAACACAATAATTAAATGCTTTAACAAGTGAGAAATCTTGCCAGAATATGTAATTTGAGGGGGAAAATAAGCAGAGAGTTGATATGTAGCAGAAAATGCTGAATTACTTATTTCATGCTACTCAGAAGCAGACACTCATGCTGTCAGTCTACCTGCAGAAATACTAAAAAAGAAAAGAAAACATTAAAAGGCGCTAGTTATTTTATTCAAATCTTATCTTATTTTTTTTTATCTATAAATAGGGCTCTTTCTTACCACTCAAACTTAAAAAAAAGTTCTCTCTCACCTTCCTTTCATTTTAAAATTACCTGTGTGAAAATAGTTAAACATCAATAAAGAAACAAATAATTATATTTTTATCTTTTCATTCTTTGAATTATCAACTAAAAATTTATTCATTTGGGTTCTTCTGAAGAGGGGAAGAGTATGATTTTTTTGAGTCCATGGTAAGGGGGTGCTTTTACGTCATTTAATTCTACAAAAGCAAACAAACAAACAAAATGGAGTGTTAACCGAATCATCTTTAAAAATTCTTTCTAATTCTAAAATCTTCGGTATGATTTTCTGTTACAACATTCAAAGGAAAAAATGATAGTACATTAACAAAGAGCTGATGCTATGATGCATCAATGCTTTAATATTACTTAATAATGGTAAACATTCCTCAAATATGACTTATATAATAATCTTTATGTATATTATACATAAATAATTTAATACATATATGTACATATTTATATTAATTATATTACACAGTGTCAAGGTAATAATGACTTAAAATTTTTATTCTCTTATTTCACCTAAGTGCTATCGGTGAAATATAGCAAAAATTTAACATAGGCTTTTAGTTACAATGAATAACTAATTAGAGCTTTTCAAAGGCTAAAACTTCTAAATCATCCTTAATTTCCATGTTCCGTCATCTCCACGATCAAACAATATAAGTGTCCTCTGGCTTCCCCAGGAACTTAAAGGAACAGAGGAGAAAACTGAAGAGGCAGCAGCAATTTCTATAATTTGTACAGCATTGCAAAGCACCTAGTAACAATGACTTATTCATATGGACATCCACGGACTGGAGTCTAACTTTCTCCGTGGTATCGAGAGAACCCAGGCAGTCCTTGCACCACTTACAAAAGGGATAGGTAAAGGAAATATTGGAAGACTTCTGGTATCATTCCCCCTTCCCATTACGCAAAGTGTAGTTTCTTGATAATATCTGCGCATCTTTTGTGTGCCCTGGCGGGTAATTTCTTTAGTATTAGGGATCCCCTGGTCCAAGGGACCATAAGCCTACTTGTCAAAGTCTTCTAACTGGTTACTTTGTTTTCGTTCTTATCTGCAATCATTCTCCACTCCAGAGATAAAATGAATCTTCAAAAAGCTAAACTAGATTACATCACTCCCCTGCTTAAAACCTGTAAATATATTCTCATTGCATTGAGAATGAAAGCCAAACTCCTTCACGTGGCCTGCAAGGCCGTACATGATAAAACTCTCATGCATCCCTCCAGCCCCATCTCATTGTCCCACTCATCCACTAGCCGCTGGCCCCTCACTAGCTGCTGGCCTTTCTGGCTCTCATTCATTCATTCTTTCATTCATGCCCTGACTTCAGACAGGCCTTCCTCAATCTCCTCCTACCAACGAAAGTCCACTCTCTTAGGAGTACCCTGTTCTCATAATTCATAGCACTCATCGTGATTTATAATTATACACTTATGATGGTCTTTAAGATTATCTTTCAGGTCCACTAGACTATAAGCTCCCTGCAAGTGTCAGTCTCGCAGTACTTACTACAGCACCTGGTATATGGAGCCCTTCCCTAAATGTTGGCTTCATGAAAGACTGAGCAAGTGAGGTATGGGAAGACTCCTGACTTTGACCAATTCCTTGACAGTCTTGCGCTTTGGTTCCTTCTTACTCATCATGGCTCTGCCCTTTTCTCTTTAAAGGCGCACTCTTCAGGACAGAGGGGGGAAAAGAAATACAACAGAAGAGCCGTAACATTATGTTACAGTCCAATGGACTATTATATGGGGTCAACGATTAATAGACTCCTTTGCTATGAATGCTCATGTGATCCAGGGTCTCCCCATCATTCCAAGGATAATTAGTAAAGCCAAAAGTTTGATGAAAAAGCATAAGAATGTAAAGATCTTTTCAATAACCTTAGCTGTAGGTCTGATGTGTTGGCACAGCTACACAGGGCCCCATTCACAGAGTGTGCAGAGCAGGCCTGTGTAGCCGTGGGTGGTGGTCCTGCTCAGTGTTGCCATCTGGAGTTTTCTTCCAGCTCTATGCTTTGCTCCTAGGTTTATTCTTCGTCACAAATCAGCATTTATCTTATACATGTCTTTAAAAAGATGATTAAATGGATCACATTCCTTATAAAGTTAGTGAAATAAAAGTCAGTGAGAGGTTAGAAAAAGAGACTCTACTTAAGTTATTTTTTTATTAGAAAAACACCTCATTACTGATTTTTGAAAATTGACTCTTCATTGTTTATTTACTTTTAAAACATAAGCACATGTGAAAATACTGTATAAAAATTTTTTTCTTGATTATTTTTCTTGATATGTCTATAAAAACTCATGGGGTTACGAAGAAAAATAAACATCTATTTCATTGAAGGAGCAGGGATAAAAATTAATAAAGCCACTGCTTTCCTTAAATACAAAAATCCCTTTAGTAATCCTAGGAATGGTTTCAAAAGGAAATTAGAAATACACTTTAAGGTCAAAATCTGGGTTTGCACAATGTCGATAAAAAGAATACCTTTGGAAAGAACCTGATTGAGTCAAAGAATCATTCTTCACCAACTGCTTCACAGGGTTCTGCCAAAAGGACCTACATAAACAGCTGAAATAAATTTGACGTCATAGTAAGGTACTAAAAATAACTTAGGCAAAAATTTACCCCAAAGACCACCTCATGTTTTTACATGTTAGCTAAGAGTTAATTCTTCCCTTCAGTTGAAGCTTATGGGTTCAAGCACAAGTCATTGCAAGGGAGTCAGACATCAAACTAGACCAGAGAATGTCCTCCGTAGGAGCTCAGATGCCCTCTCAGAAGCCTCCTCAACCCCACCCATCCCTGCAAGAGTCATTTCTTTTTTTTCGTTGCTCCTACTAAATTAGCACAGTAAAGGCATAGCCCAGCTCACTACAATTATGAGTCTGGAAGGCTTTTGTCCCTCTCCATTTAAGGACTAGCTATAAGTCAGGAATCTCCTTTTGTCTCTCCTGAATCCACCGTGAAGCTGTGCAAATGTTTGGGTTTAAAAAAAAAAAAATCAATGTTGTTTTTTTCAGTGATCTTATTTTAGCCATCCAACAAAACTAGGTGGAGGAGGGAAAAAAAAGCCCTGAGAAGAAGGTTTAAATTAAAACGTTAAAAATAAATTAGGATTAACAATTGCTTTGAGGCATCACTGCCATAAAATAAAAAGATTACTGCCAGATGTACGAAATATATTGGTCATAATAATTTGGCACTCATTTTATTTACATTTAAGGTCAAATGAGACAAATTCTGTTTTGTATTACTTTGCACAAAGGAGGAGGACTGGAAAAACTATTTTGTATCACGAGAAGACTAAAATATTTTTCCAGAAACCAATCAAAAATTAAATAAGTAAAAGAAATACAAAATTTTAAACCTTTACCGTACACGTCCCCCAAAATAATCAACTTATTTTCAGTGATTATATATAAAGCATTGTGATTTTAAAGTCCTTTGTGCAAGGATTTCAGGTCAGGCCCGATTAGGGATGCTGGCTGGAATGCCGGACTCTCACTTGGTCATCAGCCAGCAAGACTCCATGGAAACCGGTGAGTCCCAGCAGATCAAAGATGAGTTTAGCACTAAAGAAGTGCTTGAGACAACCCAATAATAGAAACGATGCTCAATATGGGTGCAGTTTCTCAAATGGACCATTAAATTTTATTGCAGAAGAACTCAAAATATCACACAAAATCTAGAAATTTACAAAGAGAACTGTTGGCTCTCAAAGAAAACCATAATTCTTTCTTTGGAGCTAGACTACAGGGAGTGGAAAACCTATTTGTGGGAGCCATAAGGAACCCAATCATTTTGCACTGTGTTTAGAAGGTGTTTTGGTTGTTTAAGTCTCCCATGGTAATTTACTGGGGTTTTTTTGGGTTTTTCTTTTTAGCAAAAGTTGCAGGTAGGGCAGCCAATGTTTTATGTCCTGTCTTGGCAGGTTACAGAAAGCAGTGAGGTTCTTGGTCAGTCTATGTGTAGGCACCAGGACACAGCAACACGGGAACACAGAAAGCCTTTTCTAATTCACAGAAAAGCTCTCACACCAATAGCAACTAGCTTTAAAAAAACAGTAGTAGACTTTTAGACTCAATCCTCACTTCTATATTCCTGGAAAGACCTATTTGTATATAAGTATTTTAGCCACTCTGTGTACAAGTTGATCTTCAAATACTTCTGCTCTTTATGTCTCTTTAAACATACATGTCTCAGATAAGAGATCTTGAAGCCTTTTATACCTGATGATTCAGAAATCTTTGCAAGGAACAAGTATCACGTGACAATAACAAGAGAGTATTTTTACTTGTTATTGTTTGTGGATTTAATACCAACTTTAGTTCTAAAGGAGGGTCATTTCTGTTTTTCACTATTTCACTTCTTTCCATACGTCTGAATTCAGTTTCTCCAAAAATTCCTGAGCAGTACAGAGGTTGTATAAGGAAAACCATGTGATATTAGGTACTTTTAATGCAGGAAAATATTTCTGCTTGAGATAATGAAACACCTTGTTTAGAAACATCTGTTGCAAATTGGAAAAACTATACTGCTATGAACAAGGAAAATTAACTAGATTATGAAAGGATGTCACTGGATTCTGTGCTTCAAATTATTCTTTTCCAAGATACTTTATAATGTTAGATTGCATATAACAAACAGAAGTCCATTCTGTCCAAACCCCATTTTAGTGTTGTATTAAGACAACATAATGTCATCTCTTGTAAATTTGTTGAAAACCTGACTCAACTGAACACATAATAGAAACAAGCAACCTTCTTAGTGCTGACCCTTAGTCAAAGACTAGGTACCCATAAAGTCATGTGTGGAAATTCTTTTTAAAAGTCCTATTTATCAGAATAAAATATTTTAAAAGGCTGGCATTCAAATATTTGGGGATGCTAGAAACTTGAATTCTTAGTGTTAGGTAACCAGAGATGATACAAACCCAATTTTTACATTTTAAGATTTAAATGGCATCCCCAGTACCAAATAGACTAATTTAGCAAATCCATTTTTAGAAGCCTTCCTTTCTTATTACTTATCAGGTAAAAAAATGTGAGTGTGTGTGTGTGTGTGTGTGTGTGTGTGTGTGTGTGTGTGTGTGTGTACAGACACCCCCATTTGTGGAGAAAATAATTTTATTAATACAGTTGATATGATGGCAACTGTGCTAGGCTAGAAGACCAGATATCTTGTGTTCAGTCTCTGACACAAACTTACTGTGCAAATTTGGTGGTGTCACTAACTCTCTCTGGGCCTCAATTTTCTCATAAGTAATGTGATATATTTAAGACTAAGTCTTTTCTATGTTTAAAATTAACACCTAGGTGTGGCTGAGGTAAGCACAGAGAGGGGTCGAGACACTAGGCTCATTGGATTTCTGGAAGGTAGGATTCTGCCCCCAAACAGAGAAAAGGGGCATTTCATGAATGGAGAAAGAGGACAGAGGTGCATGTTAGCAGCGAATAGGCCGATATGGCTGTAGCAGTGCGGGTATAGGATGGGGAAGTAATAGGACACATAGCTGGACAGAACCAGACCATAGAAGCCCTTGAAGGGGGAAGCCAGTGTTATCTGTGGTGACTTCAGCTTGTTGAAAGGAAGACTAAGTTTACCCTTGTTCCTAGACTCTTCCCTGGGAAATGTTCCAATCTGAATATATAGGCTTACTTCAGACAACCACAACCTCATCAAGACTGCAAAAAATGGAACATCTAACCCTTTAAATACATTTTGTCCACATTACATGTCTGCATTACATTTATATAACTGCCTCTTTTATCCAGAGCATTGTCAGAGTGGAGGGAAGACTCAGGAGAAAGACTCATAGACATATCTCTGTTGCTGCTGTTGATTTAATGGGGAATTCTTGCTCAAACAAGGATATTTCCAATGTGGAAAGAAAAAATAATGGCATCAAATCATCCATTGGATAACCATTTCACTTATGAGGGGGACGCAAGTAATATTATCACAGGCAGACAGACTTTCTGAGGCCAAGTTTATATATTATAAATTCCTTTGGCCTTAACTGTGTTTTTCTCCTATTACCTGAGCTCTGGAGTAAGGCTCCCCATACTACTTCAACCAACTTCCTTGGGTTGCCAAACCTTAAGGAATAAAGAAACAAATACCAGAAGTAGCTAGGGATTTTACCACCTGTTGTGTAGGTAAGAAAAACAATAGTCTTTCCCTAGTGATGTGTGCTGGTGCCTTCAATGAATGGAGAAAAATTACCCAGCAGGAAGAAAGCCCCCTGCTTAGCGTTGACATTAATCATTAAATCAAATCATTGAATCCTTGACACAGCATCTAACTTGCAACCTACAAACAGATTGTGTCTAGACTCAAATTTTGGAGTCTGGAACACATTTTCCCACAGACATAAAGGATAAATAGGTTACAAATACACCTACATTGGTCTATTTAACTTGGGTACTAAATATTATGCAGAGCCTGTCCTCTTGATTAAAATTTAATTCCATCCAGCTATCCAAGCCAGAAAACAGGCATCCTCAGCAGCTCAGTTATTGATCTACTGTCTTCGGGCCCTGTTTCGACAGCCAATGTCTGAGCCCTAAAGATAGAGGAATAGAGAAGAGAAAGTATTTTCTAACATTCACTTAAAATTCCATGAGGAATTAGAAGCATACCCCACAATTCTTCACTGAGAATAGTATGACTCTGGCACATGCTCCAAAGAACAAAGCACTAATTCGCTTAGAGCAGGTTCTATGTGTGATTCTGGAGAATAGTGTCAGTGGGATTATGGGCAGGTTCCAGCAACTTCGACTAGAAGATGAGGACAATACCACAGCTGTTCATAACATAAGACATGCTCCCTCTCCTTCAAGGTGCCAAGAAGTAATCTGAGTAACTTTGTAGAAGGATGGGCAATCTGCAATAGTATGGAGAGATAAAAGCCAGGGATTGACAGATTAGACTCAGAAATGTGTTTTATTTAGAAAATAGGAATGCAACAATTAAGTACAACAGCTCCGCTTTCATGGGCACTGTTGGTTGCTCACCCCAGCATCAATTCTCCACTTCCCCCTTCCTAACAACAACTTGTTTTGTTGAAGTATCCACCTCTTCATCCCTTCTACTCCTAGCCATGTGGAATAGGTACAGCTGATCCCATCCCCAACTCTATCGGTGGACCCTGATTAGGTTAAGTCTGTGTATGGCATTCTTAGTGTGGTTACTGCTTTCCATGATGTAAGTGACCTCATCAGATTGGGAGAAGGGATTTGTATCCCATGGCTGGGGAGAGGTTCCTCTCTTTCTCTTGGTATGTATGGACAAGGGAATCTGTTGATCTGTTTGTGTTTAGAAGCCATCTTGCAATCATTTAGCAGAATCTGCTTGAGAAGGAAGCCAAGAAAGATGGCGGAACAGAAAGAAGGAAGAAACTAAGTCCTCAGTGATGTTCCTGAGTCAATGAATCTTAAAGGCTACAATCCCTCAACAGAAGGTTTTGTTTTAACACATTTGAGCAAGAGTCTCTATTATAGTTTAAAATATTCTATCTGATAAAGTGTAAAACCAGTGAAAACTTCCAGTGAAACCAGTAAACCAGTGAAAGTATGACAATTTGGGGCTGGGGGAGTGGGAGATAAAAGATGTAATAAACTTGAGTGTGCTTTGAATGTTAGAAAAGGAAGTACCTTACATATCTCTAGTATTTCCTTCCTGAATATACACTGATATATTAGAATAAAAATTCTTTAGAAAGTAAGTCTTCAATTTGCTATAAATCTAAAATGCAAATTATTTATCATTAGCTCTAAATGGTTCAGGAATTACATTTTTCTGAACCAAGATACCATATTATTTAACTAATTTACTGAGCAACTGCTCAGTATACAAGAGTGAGCAAAACTAAATAACTTGCCTTTCAGGCCAAAACCACCTGATGGTAGTTAGGGGGAAATAATTCATCCTCTCTACTTATAAATGTAAACATTTGATGTTCAAATTGGTGCTCCCTAAGCATGGATGATTTGTTTAATTGTAAGTCTTGAATGAACTTCTGAGAAGTAGTTAGAAATAATTAGAAGAAAAAGTTTTCTTGGCTGTCTTTCATGATGGTCAGAAGAACAATCGTGAAAGAAGAAAAATAAATCCAAGTTGTTCAATATCTCACAGCAAGTCAGCTGGTCATGTCAACAAAACTCCTTACCATCTGTTTTTTGTACTCTAAAGTGACCGCATGAGTATCATAATCATTTTCATAAGTGTTTAAAATTTCTCAGCTAGAAAAGCTCATATTTATAAAAAATCGTAAGCATGGAAACCTTTGGAATTTTATTTTGTGTCTAAGGGACACATAGTTGAGACTGGTCTCCAGGTGTACAAAGTGGTAGAACAGCTCATTGAGTTCCAAAGGAAAAAAGTCCCACATCCTCCATGAGAAACGAGCATTTTACTACAAAGGAAAAAAGTCCCACATCCTCCATGAGAAACGAGCATTTTACTACTAACCTCTCCTCAGGCTCACTCAACTCTACACTTACAGGCAGAACCAATTTAAAAATGGAGTATTTTCCGAAAGGCTCCTGGTAAATGATTTTTTTATTTCTACAGGAAAATGCGTTCCAGGTTCTAATGGTATATATCTGCCTATAAAAGCTTTTTAAGCCATAATGACCCTCAACTGTGGGATGTAACCATAGCGTATCGTTGTTTTGATGGAAGAATACACGTTTGAGATACGGGGCTAATCCTGACTAGGGAGATGAGTTGCCGAAAGGAAGAGGTAAAGGCAAGGATTTCCTGACCCTCTCTCTTCTTCTCTCCTTCAACCGAGCACTGCCCATAACTAGCAAATTCTCACTTTGGGATGGTCCACGGAGTAGGTCCACATCCCTCCGTTCTACAGCCCACTCTTCTGAGTTCTTCGCTCCTCGCTCCTCTCTCTCCCTAGGAGGTTCAGACATGCCATCATTCTTATGGTCTCCTCTTCTCTCCTCAGGACACTAGGCTCTATCACACCGTTCACTTCAAAGCATTCCACCGAAACTCTTGCCACAAAATGCATAAGAACATCTGAGTCTTAGAGTTTCAAAATTAAAAATGGGATAAAATAGAAACACATTTTTAAAGTGCTAGATCGTTGTTTTCTATTATTGCTCTGATGTGTCTGTGAAACTCTCTCGAATCACTCATGTCTGTGTTACTATAGTTTTATGGCTCATATGTGTATCTCTAAATTCCGATATCAAGATATATCACTTAATAAAAACTGTTTATGCTTCATTCTCTAGTTGTGAGAAGTTCTCTAGGACATGAGGTTTGTCCAAAAATTTTGAAATTTCAATTGCTTATGGGAACAATGGGGAAAAATATTAGTAATGGGAACTGGCCTCCCAAGTGGCCTTTACTGCTTTTCACATATAGTTTTGGCTAATTAGGCTCTGTTTTCCGGGGAACTGCCCATTCCAAAATATTTTCAAACAAACTTTTGGAAAACAACCCTGGCTTAAACTGAATATCGCCTGCACATAACATATGCTGTGCATACACGTAGTTTTACCAACTGAATCTTTATTCGTTCCCAGTCTTTAAATACTAGCCTTAAGTGTCCAAACATTCTACAAAATGTCTGAATTTTTGAAAATTTTCTATCAAAAGGGCATTTTGCTAAGAGAGAGCTCTTTCTAAATCTCAGGGGTGATGTGTGCCAAGCCAGGCTGTGCCTGGGTGTGTTCCGAGGCTTTATCTACCATTGTCTCATAGACAGATGAGTGAGGCTGAGGGCACAAAGCAAAGAATTCAGTCACTAAGCCAGGCGTTCCCCAGGAGGACACATTTCCACAGCTGGGGGATGTGGTCTCCACCCCTTCACTCCTCTCCTTGACCCCAAGAAGGAAAAATGCCATTTCCCCAGGAAGGGCTCCTCCAAAGGGTCTCATACAGCTCAATGTCACATCTTTAGACCTGGCAGACCGAGGAGACCTTTTTTGTCCTTAAGCATGTTTCAACAAGTAACTTTTTCTATGTAAGCAAAATATTGCCAAAGTTATCAATACGTATTTTGTTTAGAAGAAGACTTAGTGTGAGTGCATTTAAATGTGATTTTTCGAAAGGACACACACCTTGGCAGGTGAAACTTGCTTGCAACTTGTTTCAAATGATTCTTCTTCCATGAATTCTTCTATTGTTTAAAGAAGGAGGCTAAATCTCCAGCTAAACTTACACATGAAGTGTGGAGTTCTTAAAAATGGCTCTGAATATGGGGTGATTGAATGACGCTTAAAAGCCCATAATAAACAACTGTTGCTTCAGTTTAAAAGTGCCACCACATTTTAATTTCTAAAAGAGATCTTCCACGACTCTTCCTCAGGTTTTATATTACAGGATCATCCTCCCCACAAGACACCTCGTCCTGCCGACCCCTCCCCTCCCCCCC
>NW_011888859.1:531095-542476 GCF_000151845.1 Pteropus vampyrus | reverse complement strand
ACTGATACAGCAGCTTTGAGGAGGGAGCAGATAAAATCAGGTTGGAGTAATTTAAAAAGGAGGAGAAATCTGAACTAAGTTTAAAAGGACAGATAAGGTCTAGATAATAGTATTACCGCTACTGCCCTCTAGCTCCACTTGAGAGCCTGCCAAGGGCCAGGCTCTCATTGTAGCTGGAATTGTACATGCATCCTCTAGACCCACAAATAAACTGAAGTGCGTTTATTGTCAAGATTTTATAGATGAGGATGGCAAAAAATTTGCCCAAGTCCTCCCAGGAAGGAGGTGAGCTGAGATCCACACCCAGGTCCAGCTGACCTCAGATCCCACTGTGTTTCTCTCGTACAGACTTCATGAGTGGAGAGAGTTCTGGGTGGTGCAAAATATTCTTTTCTAGAACAGTCACTTAAAGATAAAAAAAAAAAAAAAAAAAAAAAGCTTGGCACTTATGAAGCAAGCAACAACATGTCTCGGTGAGTTTCAGACCAGACATCTGACATAATTAACCCAGCACTTTGGGTGGACCAGGCTGGTGGGCAGAATGAACCAGAAAGAGACTTTCTCAAGTCCAGAAAACCAGAGAGAAAGAGAATCCAGTCCTTCTGCCTGGATATAGCACCATGGAGGCAAATGCATGGCCGGGTTGGGGGCCGCACTTCACATTCCACGGCAGTAAAGCAGCACTGGACTTGGACTTGCACTTGGGTATTTATAACACGTCCCGTTCCCAAAATCTACTAGTTATGTGACTCTGGGCAATGCCTTAAATCTGTGAGAGCTTCAAGTCTCCTAACCTGTAAAGTCCAATTCATGATTACTACACAAGGCTAAAAGAAATAAATAAGAAAAAGTATGTAGTGTGTAGTTTGTGGTCAACACTCCAATGTTTGTTTGTTTGTTTTTCTTTCACGAAGGCTGGAAATGAAAAAGAAAGGAAGAAACAGATGGTAAAGATACATTTAGTGAGATTCGGTGACAAGTTGGGTATTTTGGAGTAGGGCTGGGGAGGAGGAAGAGAGAGATTCAGATGTGCATTTGAAATGATGAGAGCTGGGAGAAAGTGGTAGTTTTAAGAATAAGTGACTTTAGAGGTGACTGGAGATCCCTAAGTGAAAACACCCAAAAAAAGAGTTAGAAATGAGACAGGAGGCTTAGGAAAAAAGGGAAACCAGAGAAAAACAATTTGGCAATCATTTTTCTAAGAGCCTGGTTGTTATAATATTCCATTTATGAGGACGTTGTGAAATTGTTGAACTGTTTTTCTTTGAATGACTATGCTTTAGAAATCAAAGGAATATGTATGAAGTTACAACACTTTAAGAAACCAGACCTCATATTTTTTAAGACAAAGAATATTAAAAGAAAATAGTCTACTTAATACAGGATTTAAGATCAATTGCAACTCTATGTCTTTCTATTTTAAAACACAATGATTGCTTTAATGCCCTGCTTAACTCTAAAAAGTCTTTATCACAAATGTAATCTTCATCCAGAACAGGCTTTCCTTATGGCATAGAAAAGGCATGATGGCGTAAGGCAATAATATGACACAGATTTCTAAAAGTATGCATGCTTTGAAAAAATGCAACTGAAATTGCGATGGTTGGGAACTGGAATGAGACAGAAGAAAGGGGTCAAGGCACAGGGGGAGGTGAGGTCACTTTCTTCAGTTAACATGAATGCAGGCCTTGCTTACCTAAAGCTCTGCTGGATAATTCCGCTTTACTGACTTCTTAAGCTTGGTGAATCTGGTCCAATGCTTCTACAAGTTTCTCAAATATTACAACTAATTATCTGTTCCAGACACTGGATTCGTTACCTAGTGCTGCTAAAAGCAGATCTGGCACCACTGGTAAGTGCATCTGGTTCATAAGACATTTTCTGCTCCCATAAGATGGTCCCTGAGCAAGCCCCTGGTAGGTCTATCCAGGGTTTGTCATTAGCTGCAGATGTTAAAAACATGAAACCTTCCATAATCTGTGATCCCACACTTCATGGGGATGTGACATTCTGTGTGGTTTCTAACGTACAGCAGTTACCTTGTACCTAGGAATATAATGAGTGAATAACTTGTTAACCTTCATGTTCTAAAGCACAGCTTTGAAACATACAAAGGAAAAACTGAAAGAACTAAAAGAAAAAATTGAAATTCACTAACACAATGAGAATGCCAAAACAGCTCTCTCAGAAAATGACAGGTCAAGTAAAGAAAAAACGAAGTAAGTATATCAGTGATTTGAATAAAAATTAAATGATTGTGACTTAATCCATAATTTTTACCCAACCAACAAAAAACAAGCATTATTTTCAAAGACACAGAACATTCACAAGTGAACAATTTGCTGGGAAGTGTATTTCTTCAGATCACATTTCTAATCCCTTTGCTACTCTAAATTTCTGTTTTTTTTTTTTATCACATGCTGCTTCCTAGAAACAGTATTTGCATATGTGTTTTACCTCCTCTGACTCACTTTATCATCTTTGTGACAAGGGCAGAGGCTTTATGTTCTCACTGTTGCATCCTTCGCCATGCTTTGTGCTGTATACATACTGCTTCACACAAAGTAGGCTCTCATTGATAGAATGATCATCCTGACACAGATCACTTTTAGCAATGTATTGATAACAACTTGTGCTAAGTAATTTTATGTTACTTTTTCAATACGTGTTGTATAAGTGGGTCCATCATAATTTATCAAGTATTATTAGATTGGAGATCGTTTAATAGCAAAAGATCCAAGGAAACTTTCTTCCACATTAGAATTTCAGACGATTAAATGTCATCTTCTGCTGAGCCTTGAGCCAGTGGCTTCGCTAAATGCTTCAAGAGGCCCCACGAGTTTTACATGGAACATACAGGTCAGCCTGAGGGGAGAGAGAAAGGTGAGGGGCTCCCTAACTAGCAGACTCAAGGGCTGGCTCCGTTATAGGTTATCCAAACAGGGCTGGAGCACATAGAGCTATCGTATAGGGCTTTGCTCTGCAAATGTCCTCTCTCCTGGCTCCTCCTAGCCAGACAGGTCACAATATGGCTTTAATTCATTTACATTTCTTCCTATAACCAACTTCTGTGTCTGTGCCTGACTGCTTCCTCTTTCCCATACTTGACCTTAATCCCATACTTGACCCAAATCTGCATTTACCAAACTGCGTTCCACAGAACAACACAGTAATAGGTTTAAAAAGTAGAAGGCGGGGCAGGAGGTGGTGAGAGGGAGGAGGTATTCTGTGATCCAATAATAAATACGGCAGCACAGAAACTCATTAACCTTGCTTAAATCTCAAACTTATTTAACCATGGACTCCCTTCCCCTTCCTGTTTTTGACAGAAACCTATTACCATAATTTCACAAAATTGAGGACATAGTGTCCTGAGAATCCCCTAAAGCTCAATGCCAGGAACAGGAACTAGTTCTTCATTCCGAAGGTCATCCCTTCATGAGAAAACAAGTACTTAAAAAATATATATATCTTTTTTCTCTCAAAAATGGTTGGGGACCACTTTATCCCCTTCATAGGATATAAGGAAAGATCTATGGCGAGGTCTTCCTCTTCTGCACACTCCAACACCTCTCCTCCCCGTTCCTCCCCAGGGATGTCTAGACTCTATACCAGCTTAAAGTATGCAAACTTCTAAGTGATATTTTAAAAAATTTTTTAAATGTGGTAAAATACATGCAATGTACACTTTATCACCTTTAAGAGCACAGTTCAGCAGTGTTAAACACGGCCGCGCCTTTGTGCACCTGAGCTGCAGATCTCTTTACAGGTGATATCATTTAATGAAGGAGAGGCACCCAGTACTCAAGAGAGTCAAATCTGTACATCTTCCAGAAGGCCGTGATTTTGTGCTATATTTTTGTAACCACGATATTTAGTTATTATAATGCTTTTCATCTTGGATTATACGTTTAAAACAATCATTTTCATGACACCACCATGTCAAGAAATAATCAGGGGTTTTTGCAACAGAAGAAACTAAAGGAAAGCGTCTCAATCAATGACACTGCAGTAAGTCCCTGTCCTCTGGCACTGTGCCAAGAATTGTACTGATGGTTATATTATTAGCAATGTCTAGCTCAATACAGTAAGTTATTTATTCATATTGTGAATCATTTATGCCGTTCTCCCTGATAATTCTTCTATTAGCTGCCTTCCGACAAATCTATCATCCCTAAGTAAGGCACTTAGAAGGCTCTAGGAAGACACTGGCAAGGTCGCTTATAGGACATGTGGAGGGATGTTGATTCTTCCCTGAACATGCCTTTACCATATTGCTTGTAAGACTTAGGGGTAACAAGCCACAATATTCCAATCACACAAAGGCTTCAGCTTCAAGACTACATACTTCTGAGGTGTCACAGAAGCAGCTACTGACCCAGGATGGTCTCAGGGTGAGGGCCTCCTGCAACTGCTCATGAAAAGGTAGTAAGAGTCCTCAGATAGAGATGGAAGAAACTAGAGTGACGCTTAGCCTCTAGAGAAGAGCACGGCCACACAGTAGGGCCACCAGGCACCATCACAGCAGTGCCTAGTCATGGCAAATCAAGGAGAAGAAACATGCCATTTCTAAGCTTTGGCATCTTCACTGAAAGTGCCCCGCTTTCCTGTTCCCCCAGTTGACAGTATAAGGAACTTGGGATCTGCTAGCAAGAACAGGAAAGATCAGGGTGCTCCAAGCACGCCAGAGCCCAGTGTGTGCCCTGGAACAGTTAGTTGGCTTCTTTCTTCTCCTTGGGCAGCTCTACACTGTGTGCTTCTAATAGTGGCTTCTCCCTGGGACACTGTCATCAAAGAACTGGAGCCGCTGAAACCCTGGACAAAAAGGCATTGAGGACAAAATGCAGGGGCAAGTACATTCAGGAAAAAAGTAGGTATACCTGAATGTGCAGATATGCAAGAATATGCCTCAAAAATGTAGTCTTGAAGCCCTCTCCCCACTACACACACACACACACACACACACACACACACACACACAAAACATATGTCATACCAACAGAAAAACAATGCATTCTAGTTCTCTAGGGTCAACAAACCATGCAAAATAGGCTCTGATTTTTTCAAAAGTTTATGTAAACCAGGACGACCTAATCAAATATTACTAATTAAAGTCAGTTCGTTCCTCCTGTTGACACCCCTAGACTTAGGTCTTCAGTAGCTGGAGAGAGCGGTAGTTCTCTCTAGAATTCTCTTGCTTTCCTAAATGTGATTAAGTGGTGCCCAGTGGCATATACTGGCTCACTTCCCTAGAGAAGACAGCTCTTATATATACTATAGTCTGCGGGTAGCAGACTGGGGGATTATATATTGCTGTACTATGTGTATTTTTGTATACATGCCCACATACTTGCTAGAATGACAACTAGAGGTTTGGCAGCTCACTTACATACCCCACACCATTTCATGTTAGAAATCTAACACGACCCTTCTTTCTGGGGCGGGGATAGTGTTTATCAATTTAATAACATACGTTTATATTTAAAATAAATAATTGCTTTAGAAACATGGGGGTGCTTTTTCCTCAGGGGCGGGGAGTGTGTGTGTGGGGGGCTTGGACCAGCCTGAGACCAACACAGGGCAAGAGGAGCCCAGAGGACCATCAAGGTGGAGAAGGCCATTAGAATGCCTGTTTTTGGTGGTTGTTTTAATTCGTTCTAGAAGACTAAAAAGGTTCCTTCTAGCCCAACTGTCTGTTTTTGTGAAAGCCAAACTAAGTCTCAAGATGGGGACTGACCAGCACAGGGTCACCCCTGCGGGCACTGGAGACAGGCCCTTCCATTGCTGGGTCCTCACAGTTACTACCTCAAACCGGTAGCCTGGAGCCTTGGTACATGGGGAAGAGGGAGGGGAGGAAACGTGATTCCTCTAAAGGAGGAAATGCGCTCATTCATTCTTTCAGCAAACATTTGAGCTTCTCTCATATGTCTTGCTTCTTCTGGAGTATATAGCAACGAACAAAATATAGAGAGATTTCGGCACTTGGGGAGTTTATATTTGAGTGGGCACCTATTTTGATAAAAGTCCTCAGACGTATAACACACTTACTTTTAAATCAACAAGTGACTCTCAGAAGCGATTCTCATTTTATGGTCACTGCAGTTGAAGGCTAACACAAATATTTTCTCCAAGCCCAGATCACAGTTTCAGAAACAAACAAAACCAGATCAGTCACAGTAATTGAAAATGTTGCATACTCAGTAACGCAGATCAGGGACTATGGAAGAGCTAATATTCCAGACTCCCACAGCAGCGAGGGGTGGGGTGAGCCACCCTAACGGAACGCCCCCACCCCAGGCAAAAAACACTTGTCTAAACCGGGACCAAAGAATCCTGAGGCGGTCTTGCTTCCTCTTCCTTTATTTTCCATATCATATTATGAAGCAAACAATATCAACGGGCCTCTCAAGGGAGAACATTTTTATTTTATTCTACAAAAACATAATGAAGAACTTCAGCTATCTAACCTAACAATATGTCATTTCTTTTTTCGTAGATAGAGCTATGCATCTCTCTGATGAGCAGACAAGTCTATAAACTCATTTACAGAGGAGATAATCCTTTATGCAGAAGAAATGACTACTATTTTTCAAAAAAAGAGAGAGAGAGAGAGAAGAAAACAGTATTCAAATGATTGAATCTGTCACATATGTAGAACGTGACCCAGGGAGGGACATGCGATGACTTTCTTGAGCTCTGTGCACTTTGGCTCCTTCCTCCAGAAAAAAAAAAAAAATATTAAAAATCATATTTTCTGGCTGCATTGGTCTAAAGAAAAATATAATCCAGGCTGGGCTTACTGTTATACATTCACTATTATCATGTTTATTTTTTCCTGCTTTTAAGAGAGATGAAAATTAAAACATTTTCAGGGCCACTGAAAGTATCACAGACCCTGAGCCCTGTGTATAATGGGTCAGTCAACTCTGAACCACATAGACGCCTGATATTTAAGCTACTCAGCATTCTAGTCAGAAGTCAGGCACAAGGTCTTCTGTGACTTTCTCGCCAGTAATGAAGATCTGCAGCAAGAAAGCCATTGTTTCCCCGGTTAACAAAACACCAGTGAACTCCGGACTCTGACACAAAGTCCTCTTTACTCCATTCAAATACCATTTAGCTTTGTAATAACTTTGAGAACTTCAAGAATAATGCAGTGTATCAAATATTTATAATTTCAATGAAGCATTATTAATTTGCTAGTTAAAGGCAGCAAAGCTCTAACTGATTGTTAGACTTATGGTTTTCATTTTGTCTTATTTTACTGTTTGGTTAAAAAAAAAAAAAAAAAAGACCTGGTATAAAATTGAAAATATAAACTTGTGAGTAAAAAGTGATACTGCTATGCTTCCCAGATTGAGTTTCTTCATATATTCCTATTGCTCCAGAAAGCATTTGGTATATAACTGTTAGTTCAACATTTCAGGTCCTGACAAATAGCTTCTAATGTGGTCAGAGTATGATAAATTAAAGTACTTAGGAAAGAAACAGAGTAAAATAATTGGCTAGATTTAAAAAAAAAAAAGCATATCCCATCCTTCCTTTGCCTGTTATCATTCATTGCAGCTTTTCGAATACTACAAAAGTGGACTGAGATTTTAAATCTTGAAGAAAAAGAAGTTTAAAAGGTTAAGAAGAATTCTTCTGGTCAATGAAAAGCACTTAAAATAGTACCTAAAAGACCTACTCATTAACTAAAAGGCCAGTTGGAAGAAATGACTCCAAATTGGGTGACACTATGGTTTACTGTTCCCAACTCCATTTGTAGTCTATATATATATTTTGAACTATACATTTTTTCATACTTCATCCTGTAGTTAGAATATTTCTTATTCTGTCTTACAAAATAGTTAAAAGCAAGAAAAATTTTGCCTACAGTATACTTAGACAAAAATTTCTAACAAATCTAAATTTTAAATAATTAATTTTTTAACATGTTCCATACTCAATGGCAAAAAAATGAAAACAGCTCACTTTTATAGCTGAAGCATTTCCTATGTCTTCACTCACAGACTCCTGACATCCGTCTTCATCTGTAGTAGAAAAACAAAAAATGAATTGCATTTGAATTAAATGTTACTTTTCCCAAATTATTTTAGTGGAACATGGATGAGAATCAGGGCTAATTTTAAATAGCAAAAGGAAGACTGTATACAAAAAGGCCATAAATTTCCCAGGAAAACACCATATCTATGCTACTGGTCTATAACAGACCTATGCCATAATCATAACAACTTAATTAAAAACAAAAACAAAAATAAACCAGGCAAAAAAAAAAAAAAAAACTTGCAGAATGTGGTGTTACAAAGTTACTGATGTCCAAGCTTTGATTTTCTCCTTTCCTCGAAATACTCAGAAAAAATTAAGAGACTTATACTTCCAATAGCACTTAAAAATCAAGCTTAATGACTTCCTGGGAGCCAGGAAGAATTTCCCCTACCCAGAGGAGAGATGAAACCCTGAGGAGTGGAAAGAGAATGGATGGTTTCACTCGGTCTTAACCAGAGTATCCCTATCTCCAAGACATAAGTCCACCCCAGGATGGGAACAACTTTCTAAGGCCATGGCCACTCTAGCCCTGCCTTCCTTTCCATGGCTGTCTTCCATAATTCCTCTCACTTTCCATCTTTGTAAAGTAGTTGGGGTAGAAGGGTGGATATTTCTATTATGTTCTATCAATTGGTCACAGGAGAACAACACAAATTAGTATTTTCAAAGATGCCTAAGGGGCACGTGATAAACTCAGCACCGATATCTGATAACTTCTCGGTAACCTAGAAATAGAAAGATATTTATCATGATTTTTAAAATGATCTAAAGCTAACAGAGAACATTTTTATTAAAAAGTTAGGAATAAAATAAAAGAGGTTCACAACACAATATTGAGAGAAAATGAACACACTAAATTACCACCATCAGCAGGTGACAAGGTCAAGGACTTAGAAAACTCAAGAGAAATAACTAAAAAAATACCCTGTTAGAAATAGTAAAGGTGCTGGAAGATAATTTTAAAAAACAATATGTGAAAAGCAATGTTTTCTGTCCGGAGGCAGCAAAGACCAATCACAAATGAAAATGGAGACAGTCTGAAAATGAGTCCTAGTCGACACAATTATCTTTATAGTGAAAGATCTATATAGAAAACATTTAAGGAAATCTTTAGAATAATGCTTTCCTCACTGAGAAATGACGATAAGTGCAAATGTACTTTTTAAAAAAGGGGAAGGAGAAAGCATCATCTAGCCAGGAAATTCAATATGAGGTAAACCAATGAATTTATATTTTTGGTCTGTAGAAGGTGAACTACCATGAAAGGTATAGGAAAACAGCAAGAGAGCTTTTATAATCGGCGATGTTTATTTATAGGTGAATAGTTAAGGACCTCAGAGGCAGTTCTATAAATCTACAATAGGATTTTTAGAGAAAAATATTAAGAATATTTGATTAGCCAGCCTTAAGTGCAAAATCCACTAATATGTTATACTCAGGACAAATGAAATACAAATAGAATTTTACGTAAAACAAAACAAAACAAATGAAATACAAATAGAATTTTACGTAAAACAAAACAAAACAAAACAAAAACCCACTTCATCACACTTTTGAAGGTTGGGGGAAAGTTATTAATAGCCATCGATATTGATGTTATATTTGTGAAAAGAAAATGCTGATTGCACTTCACTGAATCGTGGTAAAATAGGTCACGTTTTATTGCTTTTGGCCAAAGAACAATGCTAAACTTAAAGCCTGGAGAACATGAAAGGTGATGTTTAAAATAAGTTATAAGGGGAAAACACAACTAATTTGAGTTTGAAGATAAAAATAAATAAAACGTCAGGGTTGATCTTGTAAAAAGGACACACAAGGCCAATATGTCACTACATTCTTCTAGCTACAGTGTCTAAAATAAGCTTATTTTTAATAAGGAGAAAGACTGAAAGCTTTGTGTTTCTAACAGCAACTGCGGGATCAATTCTCGTTGTTTTAGAATGAATGTCAATGAAAATTACCCACAAAAGGGGCCCACTTTGCTTTTTATACGTAGGACAAAATAGAAAGCCTATTAGCTTTAGAGAAACATCATACCCAGGGACTAGGTAAAAGCAACTTTTAACGGTCTGAATTAGGTGTTTGTTTAGACAAAGAATGATTTAAAAGTGATGTCTGATAAAAACACTTCTGCTTATGGTTATAACTTTACAAAAACCCAAATGATAAATATTTTCCCTCAAAATGTCAATTATTTAAAATAAAGAAAAGCCCACAAAGATTTGCTCATAAGCACAAAATTCGTTATCTTTATTTCTTGGGTAAAACACATGAACTTCATAGAAGCAACCACGTGAGGGGAGAAATCCACTTAAGGGTCTACTGGAAATCATAGGACTTTAGACCTGCCTAGACTGAAACGTACACGAGGGTAATACTGCTTAAAAAAAAAAAAAAAAAAAGCAAATCTCCCAGTGTTCCTCTCATAAATATCTAAAAAGGATTCTTTAAGTCGGAAACAGAGATTGTCAAGCAGACAAAAACAAAGCAAGTTATTTCTGAGGGGATACACATGTTGATCATGTAAATCCAAAAGGAATCTGTGTTTGGACTAGAGTCCAGCTTCTGCCTCATACCTGCCACCTGGAGCGCTGCTCCGCATCTGTCCATTCTGACTGGAGAATGCTAGGTAACTTGGGACGCTAGGTCCGCGGCAACGTAAAAGCCACTTTCCTGCTTCTACCTGCACTTCTTTGAGCTGCCTCGGGTCCTTCCTAGACCATAAGCAAGTAACCAAAGCTAGTGTAATCCAAACCTTCTTAAACTGGCTGCTGAAAGTGGGCAGAATAATATCATCCGTTATTTTTAGAAGCCCCACGTCCATCTACTATCCTTCCTGCTACCATACCAGCATTTCCTTCTTCTTTTCCCTACTCCCAGCCCATGCACTCTGAACGACATTAATTAGGCTACGCCACTCATCATGCTTCACCCTGATTACTGTGATTGGTTCATGAATAGGCACGTGGCTCAAGCCAGACCAATCAGGGCCAATGAGACCTCATTTGGGGTATTTTATTAAAATTTACGGGGGAAACATACCTTTTCCGGCTCCTACTAGACATGAACAAAAGAGGGCTTAGAGGCCGGAGCTGCTGCAGCCATTCTGCAAACATGTGGGGCTTGAAAACGAACCAACATGGAGGAATCTTACTCTAATAAATTATGTGCTTTTAAACTACAGAATAGACTTCTACATACTCCAATGTGACTTTCTTTCTCCCACTCACTATTATGTTTGTGAGATTCCTTCATGTAGCTTTGCTAACTGTGTAATGCAGTTGTTTGCACTGATGGACAGTATTTCATTGCATTTTGTTGGATACTTTGGG